>NC_139245.1:60354962-60954962 GCF_977018435.1 Lepisma saccharinum
GTGGCTTTTATTATCTCTAATAGTTTCGCTTTTTTATGAAATGTTACAGGGAACAAAGAATACGTTTTGAATGAAAGCGGTTACTGGAAGTTGTCTGTTACAAGGGCAAGAGTTGCTCACTCACGGGGACCTGCTGAAATCTAGGTCAGAGCTGGACAGACGGTCCAGACTTCCAGGCACCACACATCTGTATTTTGCAACATTCCTGCAATTTTATCTCTAATTTCTCAAGGTGGTGCCCCTCCCCCACCCCATTCAGTTGTCAGCAGTTCTTAGGACAAGGAAAAAAGTCAAGGTCGATTTAACATCTAAGCACATTTGATCTTCTCTTCTCGCATATCTAAGAGCAAGTGAAATCACAATGGCAAAACAAGCCTGGCACGTAAGTAGCGACCATCACTGTGCTTGGGGAAGGGGATGACAGAGGTCAAGTGCTATTGGATATCACTCAAGCATGGTGTGGTGGTGTCTATTTTTAGATCAAGCCCACTAGCAACCCACAGAGTGTTCGTGAAGGGAATTGCAACACAGTGAATAAAATTAGTGCAACAAACGTATTTTTCGGCCGATTTCCTTGAATTTTTGAACTTTTTTTTTTTCCTTCAAATTTTTCACGGTTCCATGGAAAAGGGTCGTTACTTCGAGAGGGTCGTTAAATTTGGGGTCTTAGAATCGAGAGTTGACTATCTCTTATGGTTTCATGCTGCAGGAAATAAAATTTTAGGTTGCCTGACTTTTGAAACACACTGTAATAATACACCATGTCTTCCTAAAAGAAAAGGCAATTTTTTTCTTAGAGTATTCAATTAACATTTTTGTGTAGAATATGGAATATCTGGCTAAGACTAAAAGTCGCTTATTTCCTGGTACAACTCGAGGCAATTCAGTTGCCTTACCAAACTGCCTTGAACATGCAATGTTTCTAACCCACTACACAATGTTTCAGTTGTCACTCCTACTGATTAAAATCCATGAGAGTCCATTGTCATCTCATTATAAATTTTGGCCTAAAATGATCAGAACAAATATTAAAAAATTAAAAAAGCTGATAGGGGTGTTTCTGATTTCAAAAGAAGAATAAAAAGTGTCTGAAAAATTCAAACTTAAAATACCACAGTCAAGTTTTCTTTCATATTAAAGCCCATTTAAAACATATTTGAGCTCGCTAAGTCAAACAGATTTTGACCTACAGCTGATTAAAGATTTCAAAATGTTAAATTTTTGCATTTTAGATAGCCAATGGCTTAAAAACTAAAAGCCTCCAAAATCTGAAATTTTACTTTTCTTGTCCTCTTCATGGGTACAGTGAATAAATAAAAAAAAAATCTGAATCCTAAGGGTTCAAAATTATTTCTTGTTCATTGATTTTACATGGTTGACTTCGATCTCGCCACCAATGCTAGCGGATTTGATTACAACCATGTACATGGGTGTATTTTGTGTTGCTCGTTCCATTTCATTCAACCATTACTCCTCACTGTCATAATAAGCCACAAGTAGCAGAAAAACAGCACTAAAAAACAAAATTATTAATACAACATAAACGATCAGCTCATAATTTTGCACCTTCTTCAAGTACTGGAAATAAGAGACAGTGGGATAATTCCAATCAAAATGATCAAAACCATCTTGGATTTTCATGAAATAGGGTAGGATGGTAGAGGACACGAAGTAACTTACATGAGTGAAATACAGGGATGCAAAGTGTTTTTGCAGTAGAGCTGCCAACTTTTATATATATATATATATATATATATATATATATATATATATATATATATATATATATATATATACAGGGAGGTTATTTCAGTCTTTCACCGCCAGCGTGGCGGCCGTTCAGCGTACTCTTCATGCAACAGGTCCCGGCAAATTGCATTACAGGAAGTCCGTAACAGAAACCGCTTGTTTTCTAATGTTTCCACTTTTCACAATTACAGTTACAATTACAATTGAAATAAGCACGTACCTTGTCGCAAGGATGCTGGAAAAGGTGTCCTCGCAATTACAAATATTTCTGGCACCTTATTTCTGACGTCTAATCTTAGATTAGTCATCGCTACTTTATCCTCAGTTGTCGCGACAGCGCCGGCAGCTTATCGGGGGTTGGGTGAGTTGTCAGCCGCGAGATGGCGCTTCATACTGCACGTGTCGGCAGTGATGCCAACCGTAGGGACATGTCCCTACGCATAGGGACTTTTCACTAAATTTCGCCCGCGTAGGAACGTAGGGACAGATTTTGCCAAATGAGGGAAAACGTAGGTACTTTTTTCAATCTTGGTAAATTACATTTTATGAATTAGTTTATCTGGATACTTTAGCGAGGAGGAGAAAAAAGAACTAACTAACAGATCTCCATCAGAATTTTGGAACATGTTATCGGTTACCAAAAACTTTCAAGGCAAGTTCCTTTTTGAAAACATTTCCACTCTCGCGAAAATAGTGCTAACATTGCCGCATTCTAACGCGGAAACGGAAAGAATATTTTCAATGTTAAGTGATACAAAAACAAAAAAGGGAAATAAAATGGGACCAAAATTGTTAAAGAATGCAGGAAATACAGCATCACCAACCAACATCTATCTCTTCACAGCAGCAGCATGTATGACTTCAAATAACATAATCAACAGTAAACGACTCAACGTTATTCATTAGGGGTGTGCTGGATTCTTTACTTTAAAAAGTCGTTAATTCTCGACGTTTTCTGCCTTGTAAGTTTCTGGAACTTATCGAAAGTTGTAAGTTTTTATTCTAGAAATGCAAAAACAATCACTTAAAGTGAAAATGACTTGTAAAATTCGAGATTTCCAGTGCTTCGGGAAATTTCGAACATTTCCCGTCCAGAAAATTTTCCGACTTGGTCGGGAAATTGCAAATTTTTCAGTCCCGAATGTCGGGATTTAAAAAAATTACCGTCCCGATCCCGTCCCGACCCAAAAAATTCTGTCCAGCACACCCCTATTATTCATTAAGGCAAGAATTTACAATACCGGACCCTTCTGTAATTTCTATGCTACGTCTTATACTCACGAAATAATTATTCGTGATTATTTATCTCAAGTTAACATGTTGGGGTGAGGGGGAAAAAATGTTCATTAACGTGTAGAAGTTGTAAAATAAGCTTTTCAATTCTCGCAATGATTCTCCGTATACAAGTATGGTAGCCATATTTGTTGATATGAACAAATTAAAATTACTTACGCTGTCTACAGCGTTGCCGCACTGTTGATTTCATACTTGGAGAGCATGGATCGTGTAAGAATGGCGGAAGAGAACAGTAAAAAAGTTGTTAATGTTGTACAGATTGTTAGGTGGAGTGTGCAGGAGGATGGCTGTGGGCTAATTAATAAACTTATGGATTTCAGTATATTGCCCAAAGAACGTGCTTACATGTGACAGCGACAATCACGATGTAGAAGAACTGATTTGATTACAGGTAAATTTGGCAACAGTACATCAATCATAAAATTGCAGGATACGAAAATGGCGTCTTCGATGATGAACGTTTGCCGTTAAAGTGCTACGAAAATAATATTTTTTATCGGTTCGTAATCACAATTACCGCAAAACCATTCAGGAATAGCCCCACTGACCATTCTCGGTAAGTTTAGGTTAAGTTAGGTTAGGCAAACATAGTTAAAATTTGGGCTCGAAAAAAACATGCACGGGTAGCCCAACAAACCATTGACGGATAGCCCCACGAACCATTCAGGTACGGTTAGGTTAGGTTAGGATAGGCAAACATAGTTGAAATTTGGGGTCGTAGTAATATCAGGAATGTATATTTCGTTTTTTAAGTATTGGAAACACAAAATCTTCCGGTAAATAATAAGCAATCGTGCCGATCGCGGACCACTCAATGTCACTTATTTTGCAATTTCTACACGTGACCCCCCAAATCTTAACTTGAAATTCGTGATTAGGAGGCCTCAATTAGTGAGTATGCAAAATATTACAAAAATCGGGGAGGGGTCATGTATTGTAAATTCGCTCCTTCATTAATTGTGGAAGCACCGAGCAGAAAGATTTGGTAAGTAAATGTGTATATTTTATCTTCTGTTTTGCATGCTAATGAGGTGTTGTTTTTTTTAGTCGCTTTACTTATCTTAAGGGCATTTGGTCAGTTGTAGGGAGATTTTGACTACGTCTTTAGGGACATTGCCGGAAAATGGTTAGCAACACTGTCGGCTACCAGACGTAGAGCTAGAGAGTCTAAGCTCATGTTCACTTCTGTCTGCATTTATCAGTACGTGTGTTGTTTATACTGTGTTATTGAGTTGGCGTGCTAGTGCTTTATTGTGTGTTAATTGTTATTCATTCATTAGTTATTCTGCTAAACAAATATAGTCTTGAACAAAGAGTTTTTATGTACGATAATTACGTGAAAACGAACTCTTGCAGAAAAGTGGTCAGGCAATTACGAGACACAGGATCTCTTGAACCTAAGAAACGTGTTGTATTGCTGTTGAAGTAGGTCATTTTCAACATCTCTTATAACACAGGAGGTTAGTGATCATCATTATTATTACTTTTAAATATCATTTTACGCTTTCGGTTTGCTTTATGCGCCGGGATGCTGTCTTCCTTTCTGTCAACTGAGGTTAAGTAGCGATGTCTAATCTAAGATTAGATGTCAGAAATAAGGTGCCAGAAATATTTGTATGTGGGAGGACACCTTTTCCAGCATCCTTGCGACAAGGTACGTGCTTATTTCAATTGTAATTGTAACTGTAATTGTGAAAAGTGGAAACATTACAAAACAAGCGGTTTTTGTTACGGACTTCCTGAACGCAATTTGCCGGGACCTGTTGCATGAAGAGTCCGCCGACCGGCCGCCACGCTGGCGGTGAACGACTGAAATAACCTCCCTGTATATATATATATATTTATTTATTTATTGTCAAGCAGGTGATGTGATCAGCACCATGCTCCCCCTGCCTTTAACCCCCTGAGGCCAAGAGCCAACGATTGATTTGATGCTGGGTGAGCCCCAGAGCCACTTTTTGCAGAGACAAGGCAGGAAAATTTCTTAGATCACCCACCAGGGTAATCAAACCCACCTCCCTAGCATGGCAGTCTACCAACTAGACCACATGAATCTCTGACCAATTTTGTTCCTATTTGGTATATTATAGTAGCAGTTGTACAGTTTCCTTTCATCTTACAATATTGTGATATAAACCAATAGATTTGCATGTCTTTTCTAACCTAACATTTGCTTCAAGGTACACAATTAACAGATATACTTGGTCCAAAATATGACCCCATAGGAGAAATGTATTCCTGAATATTTTCACCACTTTTTTATTCTGAAAACCAGGTTCTGTACACACTCAAAAGTAAAAAAAAATAGTGTAACAGCCAATGGCACAAAACCAAAAATTATTAAACTAAGAAAAATATAAAATTAATCAAACCTAACACATCTAATCAAACATAATCTAAAATTATAATCGGCATCAAACGTAACAAAATGAATTTGTTAACTCGTTACCTGCCACATGAGTTGTATTTAACTCACCTAGTTTTATGCCCAGGGCCTTGTGAAGCATACTTTACTCAAATGTCTTTTCACCTTGGGAGTCTCGTGGTGCACAGGCAACTCAAACTACCATGCTATTACATACAGGTTACGTGAAGAGTAGACCCATGGACAAAACTTTGCAGATGGTTCATGAAAATCTTGTGAAAATCTTACTAAGTGATGCTGTTATTGTTACAATTAATACAAACAATTTAAAAAGTGTATAAAATGAATAGATGTACATTAACTTTTTTTATATTTATTTCTGCCTTTTGCGATTATGCATTTGGCATTGATGAATTGCTGGCCAGCGCCTCGAAGTATAATCATAAAAGATATATCAAGTTACAAGTAACCCAAGACTCAATGCTCAGAAAAAACAATAACAAAGCTCCAAAAAAAAACAATAAAGATGCTGTGAGCGATATATAACTCATGTGGCATCAATGTAATGACCACTGCCTGAGTTGCATATGACCTCTCACATAAAATAATTTAAAAAATAACAATTTTTCATCTAATGATCAAGAAACATATTGCTTCCAACGTTCTTATTATATTCTTGTAATGAAACATTGTGGCCCCAGGGATTTTTTTCTATTGTGGCAGTCAAGGTGTTAATGCTATTTAAACTAACACTCCCAACCAAGGAACGCCAATCATCTGTAAGAAGAGTATTTTTCAGTGATATGCTGAAGGATATTTAAGAATACATGCCAGCATCCATGTGACAAGCTACTGCCCAATTCATTGCATCCAAGAGCACTTTCACATTTTCTTCAAACAAAATATTTGGTATGGTCAATAAATAACCACATGCCATGAAATAGTGAAATAAAGTGACAGAGAGATGAAATTTACTGGATATGTAGCCCAGGCCCCATATGCCACCAGTCTGCGGGATGAGTTCCAGACTGCAATGCTAGGTGGCAGAACTAGCAGGAAAGGGAGGTTGTGTATGTGAAATTTGCCTTTAAGGTGCCAGCCAGTCATTCAGTGACATGAGTCATGACGTTCACAGTGTCAGGTGCCACAAAGAAGGCTCAGCAATCTGTCATACAGTGGCAATGGACGAGATCTTGCTCAGCTGGTATACGCCAAAGAGTAAACACCTCAGCAAGGAGTGGAAACGCCCCACGTCCCCACTGAGTCACACCATTTAATTTTAGTCCTTCGTTGGTTTCTTTTACCTTCCTAACAGCATATTCTAAGGCAAAATTAAAGAGCACTGGAGATAATGCATCTCCTTGTTTTAACCTATCATGAATTGTAAATTTGTCAGACACATTAATACCCACACGAATTTTACTTTCTGTTTCACTGGTGCATATTTTTATCATACTAACAAGCTTCTTAGGTAATCCAAACTCGACTAATATATTATATAATTTATCTCTTCTGACCGAATCATATGCTCTTTTGAAATCAATGAATAGCTGATGGACATTTTGATTATATTCTCACTTTTTTCAACTGCCTGTCTAATGTGAAAAATTTGATCTGTAGTTGATCTGTTACATTTAAATCCACATTGATAATCACCTATAATTTCATTAGCACATGGGGTTAGTCTTGATAAAAGAATGTTAGATAATATTCTATATAGTTTTTCTTGTATGTACGCATTGCTTGCATTGTAGTTTTACTTTCTGTTTTACTGGTGCATACTATTATCATACTAACAAGCTTCCTATGTTAGATTACTTTGTTAAAAAAATTGCTAACCATTGTTGTAACTGTATCTTTAGTCAAAATGAAAATAAATGTCTGATGAAGGGAGCATGTGTTCTTCTGAAACGTCACAACAAAAAACTGTTTTCTTATGACACCATTAAGCCTTGTTTCCATGATTATGAAAAACTAAATATGCTGACCAAGGCAGTAATTTTTTTTATAAAAACATACACTAAACGTAACGTTTCAACATTCTAGCAAGGTCTTCTTCAGACTCTGTTTCAAGTACAAAAGTAACAAGATACAAAAACAGGGCATTATATATACACAAACATTACTCCCTTCAGACTATTTAGAAAGTTGTTTCTAGCAGGTGACTTTCACATGCCAACTTTACTTTCACCTAAAAGGCTAAACACAATTACTTCCATATAGAATGTGGTTGGACTTTTAATCTCACGCTCTTTTCCCTTCATTTTTCTTCCTTCTCCTCTCCTCTTTCTCTCTTGTACTTTCCACTCTTTCTAACATCTTCTTCCATTCTTTGTTTAACTTCAGTCCCCCATTCCAGTTCATTGTGTTCTTAGCAAAATAAATTACTGCCTTGGTCAGCATATTTAATTTTTTGTTTTCTTATGCTTGTAATAACCGTAAACTACAGGAAAATAATATTTTATATGTTGTTGAGAGTAGAGAAATTCCACGGTAATTATTGCAGTTCATTTTATGACCTTTCCTAAACACAGGAACAATTATGGATTCTTTCCACTGTTGAGGGATTTCTTCTTTATTCCATATTAAACAAATTAATTTATGAATTTGACATATTAATGAATTTCCACCATATTTAATTAACTCAGCTGGTATTAAATCAATACCAGGTGCTTTGTTACTCTTTAGCCTTTTAATAGCATCTTTAACTTCAGTCAAGTTAGGTTCTGGAACTAAAGGTTCTGCTGTGTGGACTTCATTTACTTCTGATTTATCTCCTACATGGACATTTAAAAGGTCATTAAAGTAGTTCTTCCATCTATTTAGAATATCGCTTGGGTCAGCTAGAAAATAATCGTTTTTATCTTTTATCAAGTTTACTTTAGGTTGCCACCCCTTTCTAAATTCATTTACACCTTTATATAAATCTCTGATATTTTTATGTTTACTGTTTGTTTCAATTTCGTTAATTTTGCTTTTCAAGTAATCTCCTTTTTTACTTCTAAACGTGCAGTTAACTTCTCGCTTTATTCTATTATAATTGTTTAGATTTGTATCATCAGAGTTATTTAACCACCTAAGTCTAGCCTGACTTCTTATTTCTATTAGATTATGACATTCATTATCAAACCATGCCTTACTTTTTCTAGGTTTGTGGTATCCTATGATTTCTTTAGATGCTGATTCTATTGCATTATGTATGTGCTCCCAATTCTTATTTATGTCTGTTACATTTATATTTTTATCATCAATAATATTCTGAAAAACATCAAATCTATTTGACAGTTGGTAATCTTTCTTAATTCTTTCATCAGCAAAAAAAAAAAAAAAAGTGTGAATATAATCAAAATATCCATCAGCTATTCGTTGATTTTAAAAAAGCATATGATTCGGTCAAAAGAGATAAATTATATAATATATTAGTAGAGTTTGGAATACCTAAGAAGCTTGTTAGTATGATAAAAGTATGCAATAGTAAAACAGAAAGTAAAATTCGTGTGGGTGTTAATGTGTCTGACAAATTTACAATTCATGATGGGTTAAAACAAGGAGATGTATTATTATCTCCATTGCTCTTTAATTTTGCCTTAGAATATGCTGTTAGGAAGGTAAAAGAAACTAGACTAAAATTAAACGGTGTGACTCAGTTAGCATATGCAGATGATGTAGACTTATTAGGGGATGATATAAACAATTTTGAATAATGCTAAAATATTTTTTCAAAACTGCTAAAGAGAGAGGTTTGGAAGTTAACGAAGAGAAAACTAAATATATGCTTACAGGCCAAAAAAAAAGTCTTAGGTAATAATAATCTAATTATTGATAACAACTCATTTGAACCAGTTTCCAAATTCAAATAATTAGGAGTAATATTAACAAGTGAAAATTATATTAAGAAGGAAATAAAAAGTAGGCTTATCTCAGGAAATGCATGTTACTTCTCTCTTCATAAACTTTTGTCTTCTCGTTTAATATCGAAGAAAAAATAAAAGTTAAAATACACAAAAGAGTAATTTTGCCCACAGTATTATATGGGTGTGAAACTTGGTCCCTTACATTGAAAGAGGAACATAAATTGAGAGTATTTGAAAATAAGATCCTTAGGAAAATATTTGGACCTAAAAGGGATGAGGAGATAGGTGAGTGGAGAAGGTTACATAATTTTGAACTACATAATTTGTATTCATGTCCAGATATTATAAGAATGATTAAATCAAGAAGACTTAGGTGGGCAGGTCATGTGGCACGAATGAGAGGGGAAAGAGGAATTTACAGGATTCTTGTTGGGAAACCTGATGGTAAGAGACTTGTAGGAAGGCCAAGATGAAGATGGAGGGACAACGTTGAGATAGACCTAAAGGAAATCTGTAGGGATGGAAAAGAATATATAGATCTTGCTCAAGATAGGGACAGATGGAAAGCCTGTGTTGCTGCAGCCATGAACCTTCAGGTTTAAGAAGGCTAGAGAGTTAGTTTGTTAGTTAGCAAATTTTCCTGTATTAAATTTTAGATTTTAGATTTTTAACTTTTAGATTTTGTTGCTTATCATTTATCACTGCGAGTTTTTCTCTTGATTTAGCACTTACTAAATAATGGTCACTGGCACAGTCAGCACCTCTATGTGTACGAACATCAATTATACTAGTATGCCTTCTCTTATCAATAAGAATATGATCTATCTGATTGAGAGTTTTGCCATCTGGAGTACACCAGGTATATTTATGGATATCTTTATGTTTAAAAGTGGTACCTTTCACAATAAATTCTTTAAGGTTGCAAAAGTAATTAATCTTAT
Source organism: Lepisma saccharinum (assembly GCF_977018435.1). Taxonomy (NCBI): domain Eukaryota; kingdom Metazoa; phylum Arthropoda; class Insecta; order Zygentoma; family Lepismatidae; genus Lepisma; species Lepisma saccharinum. The sequence goes on from NC_139245.1 coordinate 60,365,168, forward strand.
ACCATTATCATTACTTAATTTATGGAGACTTTCTTTACATATCGTGGGTTTAAATGTCTCTTCTTTGTCAATCTGTGCATTACAGTCACCTAACAGAATTTTCATATCATAGTGAGAAAATTTATCAAAGACCTGTTCTAACTCTGCATAAAAATCATCTTTAGTATTATCATCTTTATCTTCCATTGGTGCATGTATGTTTATTAAAATAATTTTACACCACCTACCTGTAAAACTGCATACGATATCTTATCATTAATAAATTCTACTGTTTTAAGAGCCGAGATAATTCTATTATTTATGAAAAAGCCTGTTCCAAAATTATGATTTTCAGTACCACCATACAAAAAAGTATAATTTTTAGTTTTACAATTCCCTTCTCCTGGCCACCTAACTTCCTGGACAGCTACTACATCTAATTTATACATAACTATCTCATTAACTGTACACTGAAATGCCCCAGGCCGGTAAAGGCTCAGAACATTCCAGGTGCCTAATTTAATATCCTTATTCTTAATGTAAGTCTTATCCTTAGTCCAGGGACCTCCCAAAGTAGTCCCCGCCTGGAGATCAGAAGGGGGGACTATTTTACCTCCGGAATATTTTACCTTGGGAACATCCATGGCCTCATATTGCTGTTTCTTGACATGTCTTTTTACAGTGCAGAGTTGTCAGCTCTACGCCTAACACCCAATATGAATGGAGGACCGCACCTGTCGTTGGTCAGCAGATCCTTCGGATCTAGCTGGGAGAATCACATTGTAGTCCACCAACCATACCCCACTTCTGCCGATTGTGGGATGCTCATAGAGCCATGACAGGACATCTCTGTAAATCCCAACAGAGCACAATGTTGACCATTTCACTCTGTTGGTTGGTAAATTGCAGTGAACAAGTCACTGGGTGATGAGGTCGTCACATCCCTCAATTTGAGAAAATTTTGAGCAGGTATGATCAAAGTATTATGGTACTTGGTTTTATTAACGCGAAAATAACTTCATGCACTCACCTTTCTGTCTCTGCAGATGGACATTCATCTTCAATTGCAAGTTCACTCTTCACATCTTCAGGCTCTACAGTCTCGTCACTTTTAATTGCAACAGCACCAAACTGTACAATGTCATCACTCGCATCAAGATCTTTACTATCCTCCTGAAAAAATTCAGTCATCCGAGCACCAGAGTTCAAGTATATGTGAAAGGCAACATCTCCTGGCTCTTCGACTTTCATTTGTTCCAACTTTGATTCAGATTTAATAACTGGTGATGAAGATGCTGGCTGCCAAGTGTTTCCGGCTGACTCTTCATTTGGCTCACTCTTGATTGAAGAATGCATGAGGTCAGGTTCTTCTTTCGGTAGGTTGGGCAGAGAGTGATCGTGAAACTCCATCTGTGTTGATGAAGATGAGGCACTTGCTATCTGAAAATACATTTTACACAAAAACATTAGATGGTGCTCAAATAAAATACAAAATACAAGATGCATGTATATACATATGTGTGTAGGTAACAAGTATAAAAAAGGTCACCAGACAATCGAAAAATCCAAATTTTTGCAGCCTCATCTCCAGTGGTAGAAGATGATTGTGAAAATGGAAGCTGTGTAAAGTTTAAAGTTTTGGTTTGATTTGAGTTGGTGTTTTAAGTCCACTTTATGCACAGTAAGGCTAATCGGGACTGGACCTACAGTTTAAAGTGGGATCCGAACCACTTGTGCCTCCACCGGGTATCGAACCCGGGACCCCTTGATTACAAGGCAATGACGCTACCACTGCGCCATGGGGGAGGCCTAAAGTTTAAAGTGATGATTATGAAGGTATGAGGGTGGAGATGTTTTGGTGGGGAAATTACTGGGTAGTTGTTTTCAGGCCAGAGGTTGGTTGCATTCATGGCTGATATGTAGGCCTCTCCCATCTTTTTCATACTAAGGTGTTGGCAGAAGCAGTCATTGAAAGGGATGTTTTGATGGTTGGTAGTAACGGAAATTATTAAGTCCAGGTTGTGGGTGGAGGAGGGGTGGTTGTTGATCAGGATCAGGTTAAGGGCCTTGGATGTCCCACCTCCTTCCTCCCGATATTGCAGGTAAAGGTATAGATAACATTGCCCAACTTTGTGTGCATGTGAGAGTCTTGGTTTTTAGGCCTGTTCCTGGGGTTTTGGGGGCTGATTCAGAAAATTGCATCTGATAGACTGCATCAGATCTGGTTAGATACAGATATGATATGTTATATGAACGCACAAAATTTTAGTGCATTCTTTAAAAGATCTCCTTTGCAGAATGGTGATATCATAACAAGCTTTGTTCATTGATTTGGCAATTTATGTGTTTAAATTAGCCACATTTGTTTATGTATAACTGACCTTTGTTTCACAACTATTATTCCCACCCATATCATTTCATTTCTGCAGGTCCAACACCATACAGGTCATGGATACTTCAAGACAGAGCTGCCTGAATAATCCCAACACATTTTGCTATATTTGTGGAGAGTACACACTGAAAGCAGGTAGGAAAACTATTTCTGAGTTTGCAAAAAGAGCATATGTACCTTATTTTGGTGTCAATATTGGAGATAAGGATAAGCCATGGGCTCCTCATACTGCATGACAAAATTGTACGGAGCATTTGCTGCAGTGGACAAATGGAAAGAGAAGTTACCTGAAATTTTGGAGTACCAATGGTTTGAAGGAAACAGAAAAACACTTATATGACTGTTATTTTTGTATTGATAATATCCCAGGCATCAATCTTCATAATCGTGACAAGTGGTCTTATCCTGATCTACCTTCAGCCAAGAGACCTGTTCCACACTCGTATCTTGTACCCATTCCACCTATCCACGAACTACCACAGCTCTCAGCAGATGAGTCTTACATGTCTGATACTGCACAAAATGAAGACAGTGGGGTTAGTGTCACTTATTTTCAAACAATTTCACATAGTGAACGTTTTGACCAGAATGAATTGAGTGATCTGATCAAACTAACTAACTAAGTCTCTAGCCTTCTTAAACCCGAAGGTTCATGGCTGCAGCAACACAGGCCTTCCATCTTTCCCTATCTTGAGCAAGATCTATATACTCTTTTCCATCCCTACCGATTTCCTTTAGGTCCATCTCAACGTTGTCCCTCCATCTTCGTCTTGGCCTTCCTACAGGTCTCTTACCATCAGGTTTACCAACAAGAAACCTGTAAACTCCTCTTTCCTCTCCCATTCGTGCCACATGGCCTGCCCATCTAAGTCTTCTTGATTTAATTATTCTAATAATATCTGGACATGAATACAAATTATGTAGTTCTAAATTATGTAACCCTCTCCACTCACCTGCCTCCTCATTCCTTTTAGGTCCAAAGAATTTCCTAAGGATCTTATTTTCAAATACTCTCAATTTATGTTCCTCTTTCAATATAAGGGACCAAGTTTCACATAATACTATGGGCAAAATTACTGTTTTGTATATTTTAACTTTTAGTTTCTTAGATATTAAACGAGAAGACAAAAGTTTATGAAGAGAGAAGTAACATGCATTTCCTGAATTAAGCCTACTTTTTATTTCCTCTTTAATATAATTTTCATTTGTTAATATTACTCCTAAGTATTTGAATTTGGAAACTGGTTCAAACGAGTTGTTATCAATAATTAAATTTTGATTATTACCTAACACTTGGTTTCGGCCTGTAAGCATATATTTAGTTTTCTCTTTGTTAACTTCCAAACCTATCTCTTTAGCAGTTTTGAAAAATATTTTAGCATTATTCTTAATTGTATTCACATCATCCCCCAGTAAGTCTACATCATCTGCATATGCTAACAACTGAGTCACACCATTTAATTTTAGTCCTTCTTTAGTTTCTTTTACCTTCCTAACAGCATATTCTAAGGCAAAATTAAAGAGCAATGGAGATAATGCATCTCCTTGTTTTAACCCATCACGAATTGTAAATTTGTCAGACATATTAATACCCACACGAATTTTACTTTCTGTTTCACTGGTGCATATTTTTATCATACTAACAAGTTTCTTAGGTATTCCAAACTCTACTAATAATTTATATAATTTATCTCTTTTGACCGAATCATATGCTTTTTTGAAATCAACGAATAGCTGATGGACATTTTGATTATATTCCCACTTTTTTTCAAGTGTCTGTCTGATGTGAACAATTTGATCTGTAGTTGATCTGTTACGTTTAAATCCACACTGATAATCACCTATAATTTCATTATCATATGGGGTTAGTCTTGTTAAAAGAATGTTAGATAATATTTTATATGTTGTTGAGAGTAGAGAAATTCCTCGGTAATTATTGCATTTCATTTTATCACCTCTTTTAAACACAGGAACAATAATAGATTTTTTCCACTGTTGAGGGATTTCTTTTTTATTCCATATTAAACAAATTAATTTATGAATTTGACATATTAATGAATTTCCACCATATTTAATGAACTCAGCTGGTATTAAATCAATACCAGGTGCTTTGTTATTCTTTAGCCTTTTAATAGCATCTTTAACTTCAGTCAAGTTAGGTTCTGGAACTAAAGGTTCTGCTGTGTGGACTTCATTTACTTCTGATTTATCTCCTACATGGACATTTAAAAGGTCATTAAAGTAGTTCTTCCATCTATTTAGAATATCGCTTGGGTCAGCTAGAAAATCACAGTCTTTATCTTTTATCAAGTTTACTTTAGGTTGCCACCCCTTTCTAAACTCATTTACACCTTTATATAAATCTCTGATATTCTTATTTTTGCTGTTTGTTTCAATTTCGTTAATTTTGCTTTTCAAGTAATCTCTTTTTTTACTTCTAAACGTGCGGTTAACTTCTCGCTTTATTCTATTTTAATTCTTTAGTTTTGTATCATCAGAGTTATTTAACCACCTAAGTCTAGCCTGATTTCTTATTTCTATTAGATTATGACATTCATTATAAAACCATGGCTTACTTTTTCTCGGTTTATGGTATCCTATGATTTCTTTAGCTGCTGATTCTATTGCACTACGTATGTGCTCCCAATTCTTATTTACGTCTGTTTCATTTATATTTTCATCATCATTTAAATCCTGCAAAACATCAAATCTATTTGACAGTTTAATTTGGTAATCTTTCTTAATTCTTTCATCAGAAAACTTTCCTGTATCAAATTTTAGAACTTTTAGATTTTGTTGCTTATGATTTATCACTGAGAGTCTTTCTCTTAATTTAGCAATTACTAAATAATGGTCACTGGCACAGTCAGCACCTCTATGTGAACAAACGTCAATTATAGTAGTATGCCTTCTCTTATCAATGAGAATATGATCTACCTGATTATGAGTTTTACCATCTGGAGAAGACCAGGTATATTTATGGATATCTTTATGTTTAAAAGTGGTACTTTTCACAATTAAATTCTTTGAGGTTGCAAAAGTAATCAATCTTATATCATTATCATTACTTAATTCATGAACACTTTCTTTACCAATCGTGGGTTTAAATGTCTCTTCTTTGCCAATCTGTGCATTACAATCACCTAACAGAATTTTCTTATCATACTGAGAAAATTTATGAAAGACCTGTTCTAACTCCATATAAAAATCATCTTTAGTATTATCATTTTTATCTTCCATTGGTGCATGTATGTTTATTAAAATAATTTTACACCACCTACCCTGTAAAACTGCATATGATATCCTATCATTAATAAATTCTACTCTCTTAAGAGCCGAAATAATTCTATTATTCATAAAAAAGCCTGTTCCAAAATTATGATTTTCAGTACCACCATACAAAAAAGTATAATTTTTAGTTTTACAATTCCCTTCTCCTGGCCACCTAACTTCCTGGACAGCTTCTACATCTAATTTATACTTAACTATCTCATTAACTGTACACTGAAATGCCCCAGGCCGGTAAAGGCTCAGAACATTCCAGGTGCCTAATTTAATATCCTTATTCCTAATGTAGATCTTATCCATAATCCAGGGACCTCCTGTGGTGAATCGGGACTTGTTTATCCCGTTTCGCCACATTCTTCGGCCCACCCTGTATAGAGGAATTAGACCGATACGTGGGAGTGTCAGTTCGCGGAGAAACTTCGTTTGTTTTCCCAAGAAACCTGGGGGGCGACGAGACTGACACCTAGCGGTGTGATAGCTGGCTGAGTCAAAGTGGCGTGACTCAACTCTTATCTTCCGGTACACCTGTGAGCCATGACTAGAACGTGGAAACCTTGCAGATATGGAGTTAAGTATTATTAAAAGAATGGTTTATTTTATCGGGGTACCTTAATAGACATTTTTTTTTTTTGAATCTTTCATCTCCTTTTTTTTACTTAAAAATTTTGTGGGAAAAGATCGTAACTTCATTTTTTTTTTGATAATAATTTCCTATCGCCGGGGTCTAATTCCTCCAAAGTATATATGTAGTCAAAAGAAGGAATGATCATGGGCTTAGTTTTGGTAGCATAAGTGAAGTAAGAGCTAGTGGGAATCCAAAGTAAAAATGAATCGATGACGTGGATCGTCATTGTAAAAAAAGTGTTTTTGTGAAACTGCGTTTAGTTCTATTAAACAGGTTTGCAGTGAAATTTTTTCGGGGAATTGAATTTATTAGTGAATTGTTGCTAACCTAATGTATTGCCTTGCCGAATTGCAGAATTTTCCTATACCCACTATCTTTGATTATTAATATATTTTTTTTTCAGGGTTTTAAATTGTTTAAATTTCAGTTCATTTCGTTGCCTTTTTATTATGGCTCATATTTTTGAATCCAGTACCTTTAGTTTTCAGATGCCCACTACCTTGGCTGGTACCAAGCGTTTTAGTAGATCTTTAGATACTATACCTCAAAGTCCAATTGTTGAGATGCCCCTTCCTGCCGCTTCACCGGTGGCCTTTCAGAGTTCGCCACTGCAGCAATCACCGCATTTACTTAATCCTAAACTTAGTCCCTTTTTAGGTTTTGTTAAACAGCCCTTGTCTAATGGTGACCTTTCGGAAGTGCAACACCAACTACGTTACAATACAGTTTTCGGGGTAGAAGTTTTTTCCTTGTTGGGCAAACCAGTGTTCTCCCCGGGCCGATTCTGATAACAGCAACTCCAGCAACGGTGTTCCACGGCATGATAGCTGGCTGAGTCAAAGTGGCGTGACTCAGCTCTTAACTTCCGGTACACCTGTGAGCCTTGACTAGAACGTGGAAACCTTGCGGATATGGAGTTAAGTATTATTACAAGAATGGTTTATTTTATCGGGGACTATTTTACCTCCGGAATATTTTACCTTGGGAACATCCATGGCCTTATATTGCTGTTTCTTGACATGTCTTTTTACAGTGCAGAGTTGTCAGCTCTATGCCTAACCCCCAATATGAATGGAGGAACTACTACACAAGACAAACACAAACACATTAGACAGCACAATTACTACACAAGATGAACACAAACATATTAGACAGCACAACTACCACACAAACATATCACACGCTCAACTTCAGGTTACAATTACTTGAGAACTACTTGACGTATTACAATGTAACAAATACCGTTTTTAATAATTTTTTCCGTACTTTCAAATGAGCTGAAAATAAAATGTGATCTGATCAAGGACTTAAATCTTTCCAAGGAGTCTTTGGAATTGCTTGTCTCCAGACTAAAGGAAAAGAAAGTACTTCAGCCTGGAAACAAGAATTACATTTTATCAAATGAGAAAAAAAGCATTTGCTCTCATTCTTTACAGAACACAACTATTAAGTATTCTGCAATGACATCAGAAACCTTTTGAAGAAAATTGGTTTTTCAGCAGTTCAAAACATAGTTTGAAATGTGTTCTTTTATAATATATATATATATATATATATATAACAAATATGGTACTATTCCAATCTGTCACCCCACCAGGATGAAAGAAGAGTCCAAGACCATCTCTTTAGTCTTGGAAAATATAAAATACCAAAAAACATCAATGGGTGATATGTGTAGACTTGAACATGGTTAATTTTCTTCTTCGTCAACGAAGTGGCTACACAAAGCATCTTTTCTTGTTATGCTTTTCGAATAGTAGAGCCAAACATCAAAATTGGGTGAGAAAAGATTGGCCTACGAGGGAATATATGGTTGTTGGAAAACAAAATGTTATCAATGAACATTTGGGAGCACGAGATAAAATCATACTGCCACCACTACACGTAAAGCTAGGCCTGATTAAATACTTGGTAAAAATTTTGAAGAAGCACACTGAATACATAGTGCAAAAGTTACCTGGACTTATCATGCAAAAACTGTAGGCAGTTTTGATGGTTCACTGATCAGACAACATAACTGACCCACATTTGATACGAGGGCGGATTGAAAAGTTCGTGGCCTGAGTAGGAAGGAAGCTTTTAATTTTAAGTTTCATACATTAGTTGCATAGCTGTATCCTTTGGTAGTCACTGTGTAAAATTTCATTTCATTTCATTGCTCTATTGTTTCAGGTGAGGACTTTTAGTGGGCAGAAGTGACGGAAATTTGTGACATGGAGAAAATAGAGCATCGCGCTGTCATTAAGTACCTGCATAAAAAGGGCTTATCACCACAGCAAATTCATACGGACATGGTAGAGATGCTTGGAGACTCCGCGCCCACGTATTCCATGGTGAAAAAGTGGGTGGCTGAATTTAAGCGTGGAAGAAACAGCATTGAAGATGACCCCCGCAGTGGCAGGCCTGCAACGTCGACCACAACAGAAAATGTCAATAAAATTTGTGACCTGATTTTGAGTGACCGCAGAATCAAAATCCGTGAGATAGCTGAGACTGTGGGTATTTCCTATGAGCGAGCACAAAACATTATCGTGAACGATTTAGGGTTTTCTAAGGTGTCTGCGAGATGGGTACCCAAGTTGCTTTCAGTTGAACACAAACGCACTCGACTCACCCTTTCCCGTGATTGTTTGGAACTGTTTGAAAGTGATCCGGAGGAGTTTATTGGCAGATTTGTGACTATGGACGAGACATGGGTGCACCATCATACACCGGAATCAAAACAACAATCAAAGCAATGGAAACGACAAGGATCTCCTACCCCAAAGAAAGCCAAACAGGTTTTGTCGGCAAACAAGGTTATGGCATCAATATTCTGGGATGCTAGGGGCGTTATCTTAATCGATTTCTTGGAAAAAGGAAAGACTATCAATTCTGAATACTACTGCACCCTGCTGCGACGTTTACGCGAGGAAATTAAAATTAAGAGGCCAGGAATGCTGCGAAGAAAGGTGTTGTTTCACCAGGATAATGCGCGCGTTCACACGTCCCTTGCATCCATGGCAGAAATTCATTCCTGTGGGTTCGAACTGTTGCCGCACCCATCCTATTCGCCTGATCTGGCCCCCTCGGACTTTCACCTGTTTGGAAACCTGAAAAAGTTTTTGGGGGTCGGCGATTTTCTTCGGATGAAGAGATGAAAAGTGCTGTACTGGGGTATTTTGCAGACCTTGAGGAATCATTTTTAAAAGTGGTATAGCAGCGTTACCGGAGAGGTGGCGTAAATGTATCTCCCTCGAGGGGGATTACGTGGAAAAATAAAACATAACTTATTCAAATATCTTCTCATTTTCTAGGTCAGGCCACGAACTTTTCAATCCACCTTCGTATTATGAATGAATAAAATTGAATCATGTGCCTAGTCTTCATTTGTTCCTAATGTGAAAAACGTTCTTGGCAACAAGAAGGCACACAACTACAAGCAATTACTAGAGGATATCATCTTTTATTTCAAAAGCTTGGCTGTAACATAAGTGTCAAACTCCATTATCTGCACTGTCACTTAGATAGCTTTCCAGGGAACCTTGGTGACTTAAGCAAAGTACAAGGTGAAAGATTTCATCAGGACATAAAAACAATGGATGCCAAATATCAAGGAAGATGGGATGCACACAAGATGGCAGATTATTGTTGGTATCTCATGCAGGATCATCTTGGCACATTCCAATCTCGGAAATATTACAAAAGGAGCTTCTTGTGTGTCTAATGACTGGGAAGTTTGTATCATAAATCTGTGCTTTTGGTATGAAATAAGTAATTTTCATGTAGTATTCTATTCACTTTATTAATTCTTAATGTTTCCTTCATGCTTAAAATACATTAATTTGAACACTTTCATAATTGGGAAAAGAGAGATGCGGTGGTATATAAATACGGAGAAACTAGTACTCACTTTTATCAACGAAGCTGTGTTTTCTTCTTTTTCGATTCAGTGGCAGTGGCCACTGAAATTAATCGAAAAAGAAGAAAAAACAGCTTCACGGATAAAAGTGAGTACTAGTTTCTCCGTATTTGAACACTTTAATAAAAAAATCCAGATTTTTTTATGAACAAGGTAATGCACGATCTTTTGTCTTGAACTGCCACAGTACCCAAGATGCCTACAGATGCCACTTCTAACACTCATCTCTTCCAACTGGCATTGACTAGGGAAGTGATGAACACACCTGCTGCCTCCACTGCAAGTGATGTAACATTCACTCTGATTGTATAATCCACTCTGCAGTGTTGCCACTTCGTGCAATATTTATGAAATTACACTTGTATTTCTTATCGGCTAGCAGAGTGAAGAGTGGTATATGGCATATGTTCTGTACATTAAACACTATAGCTCATAGAGGAAAACTTGTGCCATTTTTTAAATTAGCAGATCAAATAAACCTAGAAACAGGTCTAACATTTAAGGCAGCAAAATGTGTGTGGGTCAGTGTAAGGTTTGAGGTGTGGCAGGCAAGGTGCAAGGACTTAAATCAGGTTGATTAAAATAGCGATGAAATCACTTTAAATAAAAAAAATATATAGAATAATGTACACTTCTCCAAATGTTACTTGACCATCCTGAAAAAGTTTTCAAGAGTCCAGAAATCGTTAATTTGGCAACATAGCTCTTGAGAACCAGCGGAGAGTAGCCAACTTTACTGTAGGTTCCTCTATTAGGCAAGAAACCCTCTGGTGTAAGACTTACAATATTGTTTATAACATGAAGTCAGAAACTATATTCAGCCAACATGTTAATAGAGAACAATACGGAAAACTCAAGTATGAGGAATAATTTAAGAGAATACTTGTGATTCGGCACATTAAAATTGGAATCAGAGAAACTGTTGAGAGGTTGGAAACACTGTATTCGCTCGTGGTACACCTGGAGGAAATCGCTGTCAAGTTTGAACACAGGAGGACATAATTACGAATAGGTTATGCAAATAAAATATAACAACACCTTACAAAGTACTGTGCAATGAGCGAAAGTTAAAGAATCTCTCAATTTGCAGCGAAAATGAGTTGTCGCATAGAACACATGCTACTCGTTGGTAGCATGAGTAATCATCAATACGTTTCAAAGCATTTGCTACAAGCGATGTTGTAGAGTATTGGTATAGTACTCGTCTCACTAATATCTATTTCCTAAGAATTAAGTACTCCGAATCTCTTTTTTTTTTTTTTTTTTGGTGGCATCAGATACCTTGATCATGGAATTTAGTAATGAAGTTGAATAATTCTGTTTCAGAATGTTCACAAAAAATAATTTGGTGTTGAAATCGACGAATGTTTCCAGCAGCTCAATGTATTTGTTTCTTCTTTCTGGCACTAACATTCATCAATTTGGATCAAAAATTACCTAAAGGCTCAGAAAAGATGATTCTTTATGAACTTCCGAGCCATAGTCAGTACATTCCTTGTTTGACCAAATACTATCGGTTGGAATACGACAATAATTTATGAAAGTTAGTGCCAGAAAGAAGAAACAAATACATTGAACTGCTGGAAACATTCGTCAATTTCAACACCGAATTATTTTTTGTGAACATTCTGAAACAGAATTATTCAACTTCATTACTAAATTCCATGCTCAAGATATCTGAAGCCACACTTAAAGAAAAAAAAAGAAAGGAAGAAATAAAAAAAATGGACTACTTTGGATTTGAACCCACGACCCTTAATCCCTAGGAAAAAGATATTTGTGAGGTGAGTACTTTACCAATACTCTACAACATCGCTTGTAGCAAATTCTTTGAAACGTGTTGACGATTGCTCAAGCTACCACTTTTCTATGCGACGAACACATTTTCGCTGTAAAGTGCGAGATTCTTTAGTTTCTCTCATTGCACAGTACTTTGCAAGGTGTTGTTATATTTTATTTGGATAACCTATTCGTAATTATGTCCTCCTGTGTTCAAACTTGACAGCGATTTTCATGCAGGTTTACCACGAGCAAGTACAGTGTTTCCAACCTCACAACAGTTTCTCTGATTCCAATTTTAATGTGCCGAATCACAAGTATTCTCTTAAATTATTCCTCATACTTGAGTTTTCCATATTGTTCTCTATCAATATGTTGAGCAATTATAGTTTCTGACTTCATATTATTAGAAAGAATGTAAATCTTCCACCAGAGGGTTTCTTGCCTAGTAGAGGGACCTGCACTAAAGTTGGCTACTCTATGCTCATTCTCAAGAGCTACGGTGCCAAATTAACGCTTTCTGGACTTAGAAAACTTTCAGGACGGTCAAGTAACTTTTGGAGAAGTGTACATAAGGGTTTGTAAATTTCACTTTTAGTGAAATTAAAATAACCTTGTAATCATTTAATAGTGTTAATTGGTCCTAAGGACAAAAAAAAATACATGTACCGATGGGGGTGAAGCTCATAAGGAAGGAAATGTAATATGTAAACACACTTAAATTTCTCTTTTTAAAATTCAATAATTTTTTATAGACAAAAATAGCAAACATTTTGTGTAGAATAATATACAAAAAACTAATCATGTTAAACCATAAAAAATATCATCATCATTAAACTGTAAATAAATATGGCAGCTCATATCTTGAAAACTATCATTAAAAAATTGCCAAAATTTAGCTACAAAGACTATAAAAAAATGTTTGAAGTTACAATTATATAGTACATCTGAAATGTTTTATTTATCCTGGAAGAAAAATTACTGAAAATATTAAATTTTCATGAACACACTCAACAAACATTTACATAGTAAATTAATACACACAATATAAGAATGAGAAAAATGTATATTTACATATATTTCTTTATATGCTTTAATCAAACTATTGTTTTTATACAGGGCCCTTTACCAGAAAAAGCCTTTTTATAAAAAAACATACATCTACATGTATGGTCCCAAAAATGATTCAAGCAATTTTAACTGTGTTTTTAAAAAGATAAAAAAATCGATTTAAATGAAAGATCCGATTTAACTTTAAAAAATCATCAGATATAATTTTTCAATAAAAATCAAGGTTTTTTCCACCTTGGTGGCATGCCCCTTTGGGTTGAAGGTTACTCGTGTGAATCTGGAGGGTGTGAGAAGTAATGACAATGGGGCAGGTTTTGGCACGTTGGATGCCTGCATCAGTGAGTGAGGAGGTATTGGTTGTGTGGTGAAGTGCACCAGGATGTTTTGGAGGTTGGGGAAGGAGGAATTCTTTGAAAACATCTCTGGGCTTGTCAGAAAAGATGTTTCAGGATCTGTGTAAAGAATGGGGAGCAGGGAGCATAGGGTGTGCCTGATTTTGTTGAGATGGAGGTGATATTGGGTGACAAGTACATGAGAGATAGTGGCAGGTCTCTTGGTGGATGTGTATAAAGCAGTTTCGGATACTTGTATGTTGACCAGCTTGGATGAATATCCATGTTTGACCAGGGATTGGTTTCGGTGCAGGTTGTAGTTCTGTCGGGTGAACTGTTGTGGTGGTGTCTCCTGAAGGCCAGGGAGAATGGCATGGCTTTCATGGTGTTCAATGGTTTTGATTGATTGAGTTTGTGTTTTAAGTCCACCTTATGCACTGTAAGACTAATCGTGGCTGGACCTAGAGTTTAAAGTGGGATCCAAACCACTATGTGCTTCCACCAGAAACCCATCGAACCCATGACCCCTTGATTACAATGCGACGATGCTACCACTGTACCATCAGGGAGACCCTCGTGTTGAATGGGTGAGAGCTGAAGAAGTGTAGGTATTGCATGTGGTTCATGGATTTGGCTTAGATAGACGTTTTCAAATTACCCTTCTCAATGTGTACAACAAGAAAGGCGATTTGGTTGGTTCAGTGAGTCAAGAAAAGGGGATAGGGATGGTTCTCCATGGGTCCATATCATGATGATGTTGTCTGTAAAATGAAGGCAGAGTAGAGGTTGGGTCTCCAGGAGATTTTGTTAGAGCATTCCCCACGAAGATGACATAGTATGGGGCCATTCTAGTGCCCATGGCCATGTCTCGGGTGTGTAGGTCTCGTTGGTCTTCAAAGGTCAAGTTGTTGCATGTGAGGACAAGGTGAGTTAGGTGGATCAGAAAGTTAGTGCTGGTCTGCTGCTGAGGAAGATCTCAATGGAGCAATGGCTATGGGAGTAAGGTACGTATGTTGGTGTAAAGGGAAGTGATGTCGATGGTAGCAAGGATGGTGTTTGGGAACAATGGAGGAAGTGGTTGGTGACACGAAGGTCTCACAGTGATTTGCCTTTGCTTGATTTCAACTTTTCCAAGCATATTTCTTTCATTGTTTGAAGTTGTGAAATGTATGTATTATTGGCAGATTAGTCCACAACACACGGGTCACAGGATCTATGCTGGGTTACATTAAAATCAGGGAATACTTTCTCACACATTTTCAGTAATTGAAATTTTACATACTTCAAGAACATTTATTGCACATTACCTGCTTGTACAAATAACTTCAGGCAGTGTTAAAGGCAGATAATTTAAACTTTGGTGGACAGCTGGTATGTATAATGACACCATGTGTATTGCACTACAGACAGATCGGCAGTATACTGTCAATCAGCATGTGGCAGCAACTAACACACAATTTCTTCAAAATTATACATAATATTTCAGTTCTGTCTTCTTTGTTCATTTGCATACATGTACAGGCAAGCCATATTCAAAGTACAAAAGAATATATCCATTGTTGCTATTATTAACAAGCAAATATTGAAAAATTAGACAAATCAACCAATTCTCAAAATAATTGCTTGCTGCGACATGGGTTTCTGAAAACTTAACAATAAAATTCAAAGTGATACTTCAAGACACAAACTCCTGTTTTTCAAACCCGTGTGCGTCACTAGACTCCTTCAAGAAACAACTTTGCCTGACACCACAATTTCCGATACACCCATTCTTTTTTCCTTATTCTAGGACAACTTGCCTGGTAACACCGGTAACACTAACAAGTGTTCTGCAGATTATTAAATTCTATACCTTAGGTTGCCACAGTCAAAATAATTAATTCCCAGGCTACAAAATGTGCACTATCAACAACCAAATATTATTGTAAATTGAAAACACCAATCAATAAATATTTTCTGTCAAAGTGATAATTTACTCATGCATCCCTCGATTAACCCAATTTGTACTGAGAGATATTAGGTGTAAATATATGAATGTATTGAATTAAATGACACCATACATCGTATACTGATTTTGCCTGAGCACACCGCCTTACTCCTACAACTCATTCACATAAATTTTGCAACATGCAACATGAGCTATTTTCATGATGTTATGGACTATTAATGTTAAGATAAAAAACATAAAATCATTTTCCCTGAATCAAATTAAATTATTGTATGTCAATTTTGTCTGCTATTATACCAGTGGAATTATCAATTCCATCAATATGACAACACTGTAACAACTGACCAGCACATACCAGAAAGGAAAGAATTATTCATTATGCAAAGTCACGATTATCACAAATAACTATCTGTGTGGATGTTCAAGAACTGATATTATACATAGAGATTAAATAACCAATTTCTTATTTATTTATTTATTTTACGACTTTGTTTACATGGCGAAGTTAAGGCATTAATGCCTTCTCTTCCACTTAACCATTAATTACAGGGATCATTTTTTTCTTTGCAGTAAATTGTATACAATTAAAAAATTAAAAAAGATAAATGAAAAATGAAATAATAAAAGAAAAATAAAGTAGTGAAAGTAAAATGAAACTAAAAATGAAAGCAATACAGTTTGAATACGAGCAGTCAAGCCCTGGATTAACCATTAATTACATACATTGCTCATTATTTTTACTAACACAATGGAAAAATGTAGCTTAGAAGAAATTAAAAATAAAATCAATACAGTTTCTACATGCATGCACACACACACACACACAAACACACATTCACACACAAGTACCTACATAGAAAGCATATTTCATGGGCTAAATGTATAACGTATTTCTTTCTGGTAATTTAATCTAGGTCCAATTGTTTAGCATGTATAATTTTAATTGTCTTTTGAATGTTACAACTGAGGAGGAGGCTTGGATTTCGGGGGGCAGTCTGTTCCAGTGTCCTGCAGAGGTAACGGTAAACGAATTGGCGTAGAAGTTAGGTCTGTGGATAGGGATGGATAACAGAGATTTTTTACGTGATCTGGTGTTGCGGGAGTGAAAGTCCGAAAGATATTGAAACCGCCCGGAAAGGTATTTTGGATCTTTTATTTCTAGGGCTTTGTACAGTAGGACAAGGTTGTGGTAAATCCGTTTATCACTTAATTTCAGCCACTCGACCTTCGCATAATATGGTGTCAAATGTTCTGAATATTTTATGTCGAAAACGAAGCGGACACAGGCGTTCTGGATTCGCTGAAGGCATTTAGCTTGCTTGCAATTAACGTCCGAGTAAACAGTGTCACAGTAATCAATAATAGGGAAAACAAGAGATTGGACAAGTTTGGTTTTTATACGTTCGGGGAGGAAGTTTTTAAGCCGGTAAAGAGAGTGTAGTGCACCGAAAGCTCTTTTACACACGGAGTTTATGTGTTCTCTCCAGGTAAGATTATTGTTTAGTGTAATTCCCAGATTTTTAACCGTGGTAGAGAGAGGCAAGTGTTTATCGTTGACCATAAGATTAGGGAGATTTAATTCGTCAATTCTGTTCAGAATCTTTGGGGAGCCTACGAGCATACACTGGGTTTTGGTCGGGTTGACGTGCAAGCCGTGGTCTACAGACCACTTGTTGATTTTTTTCAGGTCGTTGTTTACACGTTCGGTTGCATTCAATATTTCTTGAGGAGGGAAAGAAAAGTATAATTGAAAGTCGTCGGCATAGATGTGATACCTACAGTGATTAAGCACCAACAGGAGGTCGTTAATATACAGTGTAAACAGGAGGGGGCCCAGAACGGTGCCTTGAGGGACGCCACAGGGGATGCTTTTCCAGGATGATCTTCGATGTGGGTCGACGACACATTGTTGACGTCCAGACAGGTAGGAACGGAACCAGTTAACCATAGAGTTCGAGAAGCTGAATAGGGATGATAGTTTTGTGAGTAAAATTTCGTGATCAATGGTTTGGAAAGCTTTGGTAAAATCGAGAAGAACAAGGATTGTAAGTTGTCGATTGTCCATGGCTAACCTGATGTTGTCGGTTACGTTGACGAGAGCCGTGCATGTGCTGTGGTTGATACAGAACCCAGATTGAAAGTGGTTTATTAAGTTATTTCGTGCTAGGAAGTCACGGGTTTGACCACTAATAAGATGTTCTAGAGCCTTAGACAGAGCTGGGAGGATGCTGATTAGTCTAAAATTGTTTAAATTGATTTCGTTGCTTGTTTTAGGTATAGGGCATACCTGGGCGAGTTTCCAAAGCGACGGAAATGTGTCAGAAAGCAAGGAGAAATTGAATATGTCCGTGATGGGAATAAGGACATGGTGGAGGATTTTTTTGATCATGAGAATGGAAACTTCATCTACTCCTACGGCCGACGATTTTATCTTAAGTAAAGATTTTCTAACGTCTTCCGGTGAAATCCAGGAAAAGCAAAATTTTGAAGCATTTATGGAGTGTGTTGCGATGTTCCGAATATTTTCAATTTTAACATTATTTTCAATAGTCGGGAGGTCACAAAAATGATTATTCAGTGCATCTGGTGCAAACTTAGGAATGTAGTCGTCCTTTTTGTTTCCCAACACCTAGAATTTTCAACTTTTTCCATAGAACGTCCGGTTTATTTTTGTGGTTGAGCAATTCGTATGCGAATCAGCGCTTGGCTTTTCTTACCTCCTGATTGCAGCGGTTCCTCAGGGTTCTATAATTTTCGAAGCTGCATGTGCTAGAGTCACCTTTTTTTACGTCATTTCTGTATTTGGTGTAAGCTCTGTCTCTCATGACCATAAGTCGACGTACGTCGTCCGTCAGCCAGGGGGCGGGGGGACGTGAGACCCGTTTCTTTCTGACGGGAGCATGTTTATTGAACAGCTCAAGAATAAATGTATTTAACAGGTGAACTTGCTCGTCCACTGTTGGTAACGTGCTAATTACGTGCCACGGAACGAGTGCAGCGTCTTCGTTCAAGCGGGTTTCGTCAATGTTCTTTATGTCCCTGTAAGATACTTGTTTAGGCTTAAATTTTGGAACGCGGATGTTATATGATACGTGAATTAAATCATGATAGGAAATCCCACGTACCGGAATTTGGCCATGTCTCGTTACGCGATTTTCGTCCGAGACCAGAATGACGTCAAGCCAGGAGTCTGAAGTGGCTGTGTGGTGGGTTGGGTTTAGGTGACAGATTGTAAGATTTAAGGCCGAGAACGTATCGCGGAATTGCATAGCCTCCTCTTTGGTGGTACACAGGTCGACATTCATGTCTCCCAAAACAATTGCATGAGAATATTTTGGTAGAAATGTTGCGATATCGTTTTCGAAGTTTTCGAGGCGAGTGGTAGGTGGTCGATAGACTACGGCAAGGAGGAGTTTCTGTTGACAGACGGTAGTTGCCATAATTATATATTCGGAAGATCGGTTGTAGTCGCCGGGTGATTCCGAAAGGATTTTGGCAGGAATATCTTCGCGTAGATAAATTGCCACTCCCCCGCCCCTCTTCCCGATCCTGTCTCTTCTGAACAGACGAAAACCTGGAAGGTGCACCAGTTCACTCGAAAGGCTCTCCTTCAGACACGTTTCCGACACGAGCAGAGCATGCACGTGTTTGTTTATTTGGGCAATATTTTGGACTTCAAGGAGATGCGCGAGAATGCTTTGTGCATTGACGTGGATGACGTTGAGACTGCCCGAGGGGAGGTTCAGCTGCGGTCCAGAAGGTGGGTCGCCCATTTGTGGCACCAGGGTTGGGGAGCGAAGGTCGTTGTCGCTTGCTGGGGAAATGCAGATATTTCTTAATTGACTGAAAAATGCCGACGTCGGTGTTGCCGTAAGGTTGCCGGCGGGCAAACAGTTTGAGGGGTTGGGTAGCGAGTTTACGGTCTGCCGCTGGAAGGGGGTAGGGGCGAGGTTAATGGCAACTGAAGAGGAGGGGGGCAGGTTTTCAAGTTCTACAGAAGCAGCGGGTGGGGACGTTGCCAGATTTACATCCACCAGAATATCAGTTTGAGCCATAGGGAATGAGAAGATAATAAATAAATAAAATTAACATTTGTCGCTACGTCTACTGAACACAAATTATTGGAAATTGGAGATTCACTTACCAAGCCAGCAGAAGTGATGTATTTAGAACCTGCAGGGCACCGAAAACTGGATTCTATATACTTACGCACGCATACGCACACACACACACAAACACAAACAGACAAGAGCATAACGGTTAACGTAGTAACATAAATACCAATAACTAACATAATGTAGTCACAAACACTGATACACAAAAATAACTGAGTTTACGCAATAACGTGGCGGAATTTGATGCGCCCTCAGTAGGCAAAATAAACGTTCTGAGTGGCTGCTTATTCCCTGCACGTCCTTTTTTTCCCCTCCCGTTCACTCCACTTTGTGTAGTTCCTCCAGCGTGGTGACTGAGATCTTCCGATTGTTCTTTAGTATGACAATTCTGCCATCCTGAGTCCACACGTTCCTGGGGCCATGCTGCTCCTTGGCCATCTGCAGCACTTGCTGCCTGGCTGCAGTCAGGGATTCGGTGATAAGAACTCTCATTCCCTTCAGCGCCTTCTTGTTCTTCCAGATGGCGTCCCTGGTACGGTAGCTGCAAAGCCGAAAGATGATGGGCCTCTTCCCAGTTTTGACCGCATCCGCTGCTGTTCTCCTCCGGGGGCCGATGCGGTGAGAGCGCTCGATGTGGTCCAGGTTTACGTGCTGCAGGTGGAGGTGTTTGTGTATCGTCTGGAGGACAAGCTCGTCTGTGTCCTCGTTGGCTGTCTCAGGAATGCCGTGTAACAGCAGGCAGTTCCTCCTGGAATACATTTCCATGTTGTCGATCATAGTCAAGTTTCTTTGTGTGGATTTCTGGAGTTCCTGGATATCCAGCCTGACAGACTTCAGCATGTCCACCGCCTCCCATTTAAATTCCAGGTAGGCCATGCTGAGATCCTGCAACGCCGCCTGGAATCCCTTCTCCGTGCTTTCAGCGGGTGGTTGCTGACCGGTGACGTTCAGAAGTTGGCTCTCGAAGGCCCGAAGCCTCTCCTCCACGCTTTCCACGCGGCTGGCAACTACGTTGATTGAAGCTTTAGGCATAATTATGCGATTTAGTAAGATTCGTTAGCTGTTAGATCACCACCGAGGTGCTGGAAGTGATGCTTTCCTATGCTGACACTAGTTTGTTCTGGTAGTAATGTATGAGTAATGTATGTGCCAGCAAGACTGGGGGGGAAATCGGGAGCTCTTGCTACACATCCGCTACTCGTCCGCCATTTTCCATATTGAAATGTTACACATATATCACATGCATGTACAGCAAGTCAGCTGATTTATGAGTATATGCAAAAAGAACTTGTCATGTTTAACCGAAACATAAAATTATTTTAGTTCTGAGAATTGTAACTCATATTTGAGATGAAAGATAAATTTATACAATAATCACAATACTACCACACATGTAGTATACTGTATGCAAACCAACTTTTACATTGTCACCATTCTCAACTATAAACAAGATTAATATTAAATCTTATATTTCTCTTATTCTTTCATTTGGCAACTTAATTACATATAATTTACAAGGACAACATGACATACTTCTCTGTGAGCTGAGAACAATACCTATATTTGAGGCTAACTGTATCTCGACGATTTTGTTAACACAGCTGTGAATCAGCTGCTCATGAGCAATACCAAATATGGTCGTATGACCTTCCAGAATTTAAGAACATAAAATGTACTACATCATGCAGTACAAATTTGTGGTGATATTAGTCTGATATATATTACACCCACATTACAACTTTATAATCAAATCTCACTCGTGTTACGCCCGAGGTATTAAAAATTCAATTTTCAAACAACAATGGCATCCTCCACCATCGTGCTCGGCCATGCGGAACAAACAATGATATATTCCTTTTCTCAAGTATCACATGGTTCACACGCTAGCATGCTATGATATGCGATGACAAACGGGTAGATCAACCAACCAATGTCTTTACATGAGCCCATGCAACACAAATAGTAGAAATGCAGCTTACCTCCATTAGCTGTGACGAGGCAAATATCAAATATGAGTTCCTCATCCTGCCTTAATTTTTCATTAGCAATCAAAGTCCAGTTGTCATCACCAATGATCCGTGCTTGTTGAATCATTCACTGAACGTTCCTAGCCCTAAAGAAATGTATCATCATCCAGCTAAAGCCTGCATGCAGAAATCCGCAGATTTTTGACACCACTTCCTCTATGCGATGACTTTTTTTTCCAGCGTCCATTACATGGGAACCGCCTTCCTCCTTCTTCTCTTTTTTGTACAGCACGTTGTTACGACATATAATATATGCTTTATTGGACTTCACAACCATACATGTGTGCATCAAGGTTCTTAGTGTAAGATTAACATAAATACTCCTAAATAACAATTTATGCTTCAGCATAGAATGAATAATGCTGAATAGATTAATCTCTGAATGCACTCGTACAGACCGCAGAACCTGGTAAATTTACCATCAGTTCGAGACGTACCAGTGCATAAGCCAATAACAAGTATTTCGGGGTTTCAAACAAGAAATGAGAAACTTGATTAATCCAAAACAATGTATATTGCCATGGAGCTTATACGACAATGAAAACGACTTTCTCATATAACTGACAATCAGTTGAGACGTAAATCGAGCATTTTCGATTTATTTATGTTTTCCAGTCAGAGCCATCTAGTGACCCTTCTCATTACCGCGGAAGAAAAAAATGTTTTCTATCTGCATTATTACCCCACCTCTCGTGAATTCTCCGAACTATAAGTGTGCATGAACTTTGGACGTGAGAGGTGTTCTTTAATCCCCATATGCCCGTATGTAAAACTAAATAACATACATGCCTTATGACAACATTTGTCATATTGCATGACCATTTTAGAAAAAAAATATTTTTAGTACATAATCATGGTACATAAAACATGTTTGTAGATATCAAAACCAATGTTCAAAAATAATTCCTGGGACACCAAAACCAATGTTCAAAAATAATTCCTGGGACACCCATTTTTTAAAAAAAGTTCAAAGTATCATTTGCTTGTTTTTTATCATGTGGCAGAAACCTTAATATCTCCAAAGCTATTACAGCTAGTATGTTTTGCTAAAAATTGCACCCAAAGTACAAAAATTATGGTGGAAATTGGAGTATATATAATTTTAAAAATCAGATATTAGGCCAGATTTTGTAAATGAATGGGTTTTCTAAGGCTTTAATTTTTTGTGTGTACCTACCTGCAGAGTAGTAAAGTATCAGTACTTAGAAATGCAACCCTTTTTCCAGCGTGGGTCAAACATGGCTATTTGTGGAATTTTGACAGTTATCAAGGTTAAATATCTCAAATGGGTCCTCATGAAAAATTCTGAAATTTGGCTCAATGGAAGCCTGCATGAACGTAACTCACAGTAAAAATCTGAACTTTTAGACTCAACTTGTTTGGTCAATATGAGGCACCCTATGACATAATTTGTGACCTTGCAGAGTAAGGTGCATATAATGAAGCCTTTTCTTTTTCTTTCTTTTAAAGTTGGGTTTACAAAGCCTCAGTATCACAGAATTTTAATACTTGACTTACTGGAAATTGTGCATTGTGCAAAAATTAATTTGTTTCAGGTCTCTAGCTCAAATGGTTTTTAAGATATTAAGGTTTCTGTAAAGTGCTACAAGAGCAAAAAAAGCCATGCAGCATATTGGAAAAATGGCCACCCAAAGAGAACTTAGGAAAACAATTATTATTGAACATTGATTTTGATATCTAGAAACATGTGCAACCCTGTGTACTAAAAAATGATTTTTTTTTCTGAAATGGTCACGCAACCACCATAGGACGATTTGGTATGGAATGACCCACATATCCTGGTCTTCCCCATGATAATCTCTCCTCCTTCCTCTCTCTCTTTCTTTGTCGGTAGGGTGTAAGGATAAAAGAGGAAGGACGCATAATCATGGGATAGATTTTATGAAATGGGCTATAATTGTTCAGCCACCACTTTTTTCTGACATTTATCCTCTACATGAGATATGAGAACAAAAGAACATTTTAAAAATGTGACAACTAGGAGTTCAAAATTTACGACTTTCAGAGATGTTGTGCAATCGCCATTTGGATAGAGGGAGGCTGGCATTACACATCCTCAAAGCGAGGTCTTTCGATAATTCTTCGCTGCAAAATTGGTCTATGCAGCATCCATGCTAGAAGTGAAATTCTAGATTTTTTATGTAAGTTGGCAACACCGCTACCATTACACATTGCCATTATCCCCTCAAAGAAGTACCCAGCATATTTTCAATGAAACTTTGTATGGTTGTAGAACTTTATCAGTGTAGAGGCAACAATTCTTTCTTTTTCTTAAAAAAAAAAAAAGTTTTCATTTCCTTCTTCTTCTCTTCATAATTGGGAGGAATGATGTACAAATTTCCTATCCACTAAAAGTCAAGGTCCCTTGAACCTTACTTTCCCATCTTCATGAACTTCCATGTTTACAACCTGGTCAGGATTTCTGTGGCATCAACAAAATGAAATTTCTCAGATTATCTGCTATTCCCAACATTGCAAAGCATGCAATGCTCTTTATTTGAAGAGGAAAATCACATACTGAAGAGCATGGTAACACAACTTACACAGAATACATGAATGTAATTGCGCGTAGAAAAAATATAAGAAAGCAAAAGCATCAATTTATATACAGTTAATGATGGAAAGAACTGGAAAAAGAACAGCTAGGGAGGCATTGATTATGCTTCATGGTAATCATCCTTTTGGAATTTGGAATTTAATGAAAACAGTTACGGCAATTAGGTCGTATATGGGGAGGATTTCCCCCCACCAAATTTCAAAAATCATTGCTGAGTACATTACAAAGGCTTGATAGTGCAAGTTCCGATTGCTTAATTCCGAATTTATCACATTGCACAGGCATTTCTTACATGGTCTGATTTCTAATTATGTCCATTAACCCTTCGTTGGTATGCATCTTCCAGAGAAATACAGTTGGTATATGGCGAGCGTCATGCTTACATGTGAATTTTATTGTTTTTTTTAAAAAAAATTTTCGAATATATATTCACATTCTTAATGTTAAAAATAGTTTATAAACATATAATACCTAATATAAATCACTTGTAAGTTAAGATTTATCTTATTTTATATGTAATAACAGAATTATATTCTTGTATTGCAATAGAACTGATTACCTATTAGGAGAGAGAAATTACGAAGAAAAACATAGAAATGTTGATAATTTAATTAAGAATTTCCATTCAACTGATTTGCTTTATTTTACATTGTTTTTGTGTTACTTTTGGGTAATTGGAAAGACTGAGATGAATGATGAAATTGATGAATGGATACTCACAAACATTCATTCCTAGGCCAGGATTCAAACCCGGGATCCCTTGCATCACAGCACCACGGGGGCCCGTTAGAAGAATTCACTTTGTTGTTTACTAATTTGCAAAACATTAGTAATAAATTACTTCTTGACAAGAGATATGTACATTCTACTTCATAGTTTCAACCCAAACAATATATATTTTAAGGAAAATAAAACAAGTAAAAATAATTTTGTCTTCGTAAGAAGATTGATCCGAGTTGCTACCATTATCACTTTTCAATGGCTCATCAAAAAAACATTATCTTTTGGGCCCTACGAATCAAACCTTTTTCCATGTCTCCTCTTTTATCATCATTTGATTTAGAAAACCATGCTCGGATCTGCTGTTCTTCACTCGTAACGAGTATCAGATTTCAAAGTTCATTTAGACAGAAATAGTAACCATAATAAGTCAACGGGGTCAAATAAAATAATTACTGAAGAATGAAAACAGTAAAACAGTGACATACCATGAAATCAGTGATCACAGAAATCAAATATGTTTGCAGAAAATGGTTATGCAGTTGGTATACAGAGCGAGGTGCTACAAGACATAGAATGTCATCAAAATGACGTGTCTGTGTAGACTGAGAACAATGCCACAACCTAGGACGTCTACTCGAATAAGCTATGGTAACACTTTCGTATAGCAGATTTCTTACTTTTTACGTAAGAAAGTTCTTATGCAAATCATTCTCTTTAGCGTTGTTGAAGTTCGGGAATGTAGTTTTGATCTATTTTAATGCGAAATCATGTGTTTACCTGCAAAAATATCTCTCCGACACGTTATTGCTGCTGCCGCCATTTCCTTTCTGCACGGGAGCACAATGTTCCGTGTGTTACATGACATAACCCCCAGTAAGTGTTTCGGTAAAACTTCGATAGCGTCCCAATGGATTTCTTCATTTTTACACAAGAAACTACTTACCGAAATTAGTTTCTGTAGCATTTAGAAGTTCTTGTTGGTGTTTTGTATCATTGAAAAAAAACGATGTTGTCCGTATATGCTAAATGGAATGAAATGAGTGCTAATGGAACCTAACCTAACCTCGTACGCATACCTCGTCCTCGCGATGGTTCGTGGAGCTATCGTGAATTTTTGGGGCTAACATCAATGGTTTAATAATTACTCTTTATGTCAAAAATTGAACTTTTTTTGTGAAAAAAGCAAAATAGCACCTTGAAGAATGACGAAATAACGAGTGAGAGGTGTTGGGACGCTATCAAAGTTTTACCAGTGTTTCAAACCTCGCCGTGTTTTCACTATAACATGATGTGTTGAGTTTTTTTTGTTTTTTTTTAAATTAAACTATGCTTGCCTAACTTAACCAAACTTAACCTTACGGGAAATAGTTTGTGGGGCTAACATGAATGGTTTGTGGGGCTAATGTGAATGGTTTGTGGGGTATTAGCATAATTTCAAATCTGGGCATGAAAGTAGGTATTTTTCAGTGAAAAAGGTTGCAACACTGCATAAATTGACAAAACACTCACACAATGCGTGATCAACCAGTATGCTGTCACCATAATGTGTTATAGAAATTCATTATTAGACCTAAAAAATGTTCCGCAATGCAGAATAGTATGTTAACAATGTAAAAAAGTGAGAAATGGTAAACTTTAAGTATCCAGAAAATGGATTTCTTAAAATTTACAGGAGAAGTTACTTACCAAATGCAGTTTCTTTAGACTTGTGGAAGTTCGTGTTTTCTCACATAGTTCATTGAATTTTGACGGTAAATCATGTATTTTTCGATATAAATGTGTGACCAATGCACAAAAGCTGTTGCATCCATTTCCTTCCAGCCGGATGTTGCCTGTGTGGGACGAAGTAATCCCAGTCAGTGTTTCCAAACACGTGTTTTTGTAACTGAAGAAGGTACGTTTCCGCAAATGGTTTGTGGGGCTATGCGAGAATGGTGTGTGGGGCTACGCATTTTTTTTTTCTAAACCAATTTTTAAGTATTCTAACCTAAATGTGACACAACCTAACCTTACCGGAAATGGTTCATGGGGCTATGCGTCAATGGTGTGTGGGGCTACATCGATATTTTTGGGTGGAGTGGAGTGGTAACACTGCATGCGACTACGGTAGTGAAACTGTGACTGCCATTTAGCATGTTACCGAAGGGAAAAATAAACCAACAAAATTTACTTCATACTTCGAAAATATAGATTATTTCAATGAAAAAAAGTGAAATGAAACCTTCAGAAATGTTTCTCAATGCAGAATACGTAAGTACAAATATGGAAAGTGACATAAATAGCGAGTTTCAGGCATTTTCCGGATACGGACAGTTTACCTGCAAAATAAATTATTTATAGATGTTTCACCTATACAAAAGTAGCACATAAGCTACATTTTAAATCATAATTTCTGCAGTAAATAATACTTAGTAAACTTTTAATGGCAACAGTATGGTACAGTGAAAACACATTTCACTCGTTTATTTCCTAATTATTTACATTTGTACTTACCTGTCATGCATAGCGGAACATTTTTGAACGTGGGATTATGCTTTTTTCATTAAAATTGCGTAATTTTTCAGATTACAAGGATTTATTGTTCGTTGCTAATTCGCTTTCGTTACACACAATATGGTGTTTCCAAACTTATTAACCGAAAAATGACGCACAAACTATTCACAGAACGTTTTTAAGCGAAAATTGATCCACAAATCATTCTCGGAAGGTTAGATTAGGTTCAGTTAGGTTAGGCAAACACAGACAATTAAATAAAAAAAAAAAAAACGCTCACACATCATCTTGTAAAACTACCACGTGGTTGCTACACTAACAGGGGGTTACATAATCGAACGCATAAAACATTTGATTCACGTAGTTGATAGTAATGGTGGCAAGAGCTATCGTGCATCAGAGATACATTAATGTCGAAAAATACATGATTTACCGGACGAATATTTTGAACGAAGGGAGAAAACACTTCCACGAGCTTCCAAAAGTCTACAGAAACTCAGTTCCGTAAGTAGTTTCTCCTGTAAATGGTATAGTGAAAACACATTTCACTCGTTTCTTTCCTAATTATTTACATTTGTACTGACCTGTTATGCATAGCGGAACATTTTTGAACGTGAGTTCTTGCTTTTTTTTACTTAAGAAAGCATAATTTTTCACATTACAAGTATTTATTGTTCGTTGCCAATTCGCTTTCATTACACACAATATGGTGGGCAAATCTTGACTTACGTTGTCTATCGTCAGCTGATATGCAGTGTTTCCAAACTTATTAACCAAAAAATGCTGCACAAACTATTCACAGAAGGTTTTTAAGCGAAAATTGATCCACAAACCATTCACAGAAGTTTAGGTTAGGCAAACATAGAAAAAAAATCTTACATAAGGGTTACATAATCGAATGCACGGAACATATAATTCACGTAGTCGACGGTTATGGTGGCAAAAGCTATTGTGCATCGGAGATACATTAATGTCAAAAAATACATAATTTACCGGCCGAATAAGTTGAACGAATGGAGAAAACACTTCCACGAGCTTCCAAAAGTCTACAGAAACTCAGTTTCGTAAGTAGTTTATCCTGTAAATTTGAAATGTGTTTTCACTATAACATACTGTTACCAAACCTTCTTCACCAAAAAATACATACTATCGTGTTTGTCACCGGTGGAAATTATACATTATGCACGGCTAGCTGACAGATAGCCCCACAAACCATACACCGATAGCCCCACAAGCATTCACAGATAGCCCCACGAACCATTCATGGATAGCCCTACGAACCATTATGCATGGTAGCTGACCGATAGTCCCACGAACCATTTCCAATACGGTTAGGTTAGGTTTGGTTATGTTTGGCAAGCATAGTAAAAAAAGGGGGGGTTTCAAACACTGACAGGGGCTTACATAATCTAACGTACGCAGCATCCGGTTGTCGTAGGGCAAGCAAATGAAAGCAATGACAATTGTGCGTCGGTGAGATATTTCTCTTGAAAAATACATGATATCCCGGTCAAATATATTCTACGATGAAAGAAAATACCTCGACGAATGTTGTATACCTTGGAGAAACTCATTTGCGTACGTAGTTTCGGTAACACTTTACTATACTGGAGACGGATTTCTTCAAATTTACAGGAGAAAGTACTTACGCAAATCATTTTCTGTAGCGTTGTTGATGTTCGGGAATGAAGTTTTGATCCATTTTAATGCGAATGCATGTGGTTTTCTATGAAAATCTATTTCCAACGTGCTATTGCTGCTGCCGACATTTGCTTTCTGCATGAGAGCACAATACGTGCTATTATTGCTGCTACAAGCCGATGTTGTCCGTATATGCTAAATTGAACAAAAGGAGTGCTAATGGAACCTAACCTAACTTAGTAGGCATACCTCGTCCCCGTGATGGTTCATGGGGCTATCGTGAATTTTTGGGCTAACGTCAATGGTTTTTGGGGCTACCCGTGGATGGTTTGTGGGAAATAAGGAACAACAGTAAGTAGTCGTTAATGTAAGAAATAGACATTATTTGCGTTAGAAATTCATTATTTCACCTAAAGAAATGTTCCGCAATGCAGAATACTACATTAGCAATGTAAAAAATTGCGAAATAAATCATTGATAGGTGTCTCCGGTATAGTAAAGTAGTACCGTAGTTTCTTGTGTAAAATTGAAGAAATGTGTCTCCGATGTATGAAACTGTTACCAAATTTACAGCTGCTATGATTCACTATTCTGTTGTTAAATTTAGCCAGAATTAATGCTACCTGCTGCTTCAATCCAACACATTACGATCTATAAACCAACCTTTTATCATTAGTGAACATCCCACATCAGATTTTCGAACATCATCCAACATACAGAAGTAATGCCAATGTTTTTCATTCTCACTAATGAAATTATTATTACTCTACTCAGGAATACATCCTAATATTACTTACAATTGGTAACAGTTATGTATTTCTCTTCGAATATCTATGTAGTCCTCCTCTTCATAGGTTTCAATTTCCAAACCTTCTTCAGCGTCCCCTTAATGTTCAGTAATATTCCCCACTTTGTTGGCTTTACCTTCTTAATAATGGAGTCGTTTTTCACGTGTAGATTAGGATATGTGTACATTTGAAAGGGACAATTCACAAGGTACCTTTATTAGGTATGCCCAGCGGGGGCCACTCCGCGACTTACACGGTATTGGCTAGAGCTTGTGACGTCACCAAGAGGACACGAGCGGAAGAAAGCTATGCGGAGAATGTAGTAGATGGCCCACGAAAGACTGTTTTTGCATACATCTTTTGATATTATTCACCAAAACCAAGGACGTATTTAGGGGGTCCAGGTGGTCCGCCCCCCCAAGACTTACAAAGTACAAAAATTAAATAATGAAAATATGTATTGTTTAACATTTCTTGTATAATCGAGGGTTATTTTGTTTCAATTTATTTGAAGGCAGTAAATATTTAGTTTTTACAATTCCTTTATTTAACATTAATTTGATGTGTGTGTATGTGTCTAAACAAAAGCTAACACAGTACAATGACTCTTTTGTTGCATAACAACAACATAATTATTTTATTGGGAGACGCTTGACACTAAACTATCCTACCTCACTGACAATGACATATTTAGGGGTCAGTGGCGTGCCCAAGGGGGGGGGGGTTGATGGGGGTTATAAACCCCCCTTTGGCCCAGTATTCCTAACAAAGGATCGTCAAAGGTAGGAAAATATGACAAAATGAGACCAAGAAAAGGTATACATAACCCCTCCCTTTCCAAAATCCTAGGCACGCCACTGTTAGGGGTGAAGCCCCCGACGCAAGACTTACCAAGAACTAACATTAAACAATTAAAATATACATGTTTAGCATTTGCTGTATAATCGAGGGATATTTCCGCGAACTTTGAATGGCAGTACCAAATATATTATCTGAAACTTTCATTTTCGTCAACTTTATCTAACATTCTATCTTGTTATTTAATAAATATTCAATTCTTTATCTATTTGGCACTGATTTCCTTGCCAGGTCATTTGCTTTTATACAAATTTTAGAGATCTTGATTACACGTAGGCTAGATAATGAATACATGCTTTTATATCTCTATTCTTACACCGATTTTTACCTACAATATTAATTTAATATTTATTAATTAATATTATTTTAATTTAATGTAATAATAATATAATTATTTTAATTTAAGCGTTTACATTATTATTATTATTATTATTATTATTATTATTATTTCTGAGACACTTGGTTCGGACCCACCCCCCGAAATAAATTTTTAAATACGTGCCTGACCAAAACTGTTAATTTAATTTGATAACAAGAGATGAAATACGCGATAGGAGAATACATTTATTCGAAAACAATGCATAGTTTTTATTTCATCATACATTATTTTGCGTGATTTCTTGTCGATGTAGTCAACTGCCGGCTTTTCTTTGCTGCTGACCTATTTATTGTATCTGTTCGGAGAGACTTATTTAAATGTCTAATTCTAATGGAAGTTCTTGTCCGGACATATTCTGATATAACTCTCTCGTGAATATCCTGGAATTTTTTCTTTAATATCTTGCATAACGAAGTCATAACGCTGGGAGCATTTGCATATCTTTCTCCGTGGAAAAGTGTAAATGCAATCTCAAACTATTTTATGGTGTCCATCCATTGATCTGATGGAACTGTAAGCCCTCCACGAGATATAATGGCTATCCAATCACTGTCACTGGAACTTTCGTCAGGAACTGGAAATGTTGTGCTTGGCTTTCCCAGATGTTTGTTGATATGGCGACATTTCTATGCGATATATCCACCAAGATAACGCAATGCATCCAAATTAACGTCTTGATCACATTGTAAAGTTGTCAAGTCTGCATGTAAGGTCTCATGTGAAAGTAAGTCTAGATCTACCGTACTCTGTGACGTGTTCTGAAAAGATGTTACATTTTTCTCATCAACAATTCCCAGGAAAAGTTCATCAGTTATAAAATCTTTTAAGTTTTCTTCTTGATCTTCAGTAGTTTCTGCACATTCGTGGTGTTTTTCAGAAGCAGAAACTGGAGCACTTGTAGAGAGGGGAATGTCGTAAGCATTTCCTGTCATAATGAGCAACCGAATTCTATTGCGCACCTCGAAAGGTGACGGGCAATTATGAAAAATACCAAGACCTCGGATTCGTGAAAACAAATTTTCTAAACAGTCCTGGTTCAGATGGGAGGTAAGAATATATGGTACGTTGAATGCTTTGACTTCTTCGAATAAACCAATCACAGATTCTATTGATATTAGGAAACCTTTTTGAAATGGAAGTATGCCACTTCTCTTTCCGACACGCAATTGTGAGCAAATTTCTGCAAACCTCTTTATGGTATTTTCTTGACTTTGGATATTAAGACTGTAACCACTACGCAATGGCGTTTTGTTGTCGTAAGGACGTCTAGAATTTAATACGTCGAAGGCATCATTTACTAGTTGGAAGAACTTTGCTTCACGGTCTTTGTGTAACACATGTTGTATGGCGCATGCTGTGTGGCGAGATAATAATCTTGCAGCCATTCTTACATTTTGACGGGCACGTCCTTTCACATTTATGTAGGCATCTGTTATGTGATGAGTTACTGTCAGTTCTGAAGTTCTTCGATGAGACTTCTCTTTATTACTGTACCACTGGGTAAAATAAATTCCTCGTCCAAAAAATGGTTTCGTAAGCTTTAGAAGATGGGGGAAGTCGTAGAAAAACCACACCTTCCTGTTAGAGTCAACAGGGTTAAAAAAAAAAGTTTTCGATGTATCAATACACAATTCCTTCACCATCTTGGCATTCTTTCCCCCCATATCGCACGTGACTGCTACAATTTTCAATCCTGATTTCTCACATTCTTCGATACTATTTTGAAGCAATTTACTTGTCATGGTTACATCAAAATCATAATACACAGGTTGCTTCCACTGAACGCACAAACCTCTAAGCATGACTACTTGGACATTATTATGTGGTCCTAATATTCCCTAAGAGTCCCTTTAGCTTCGACATTGCCCTGCTTCTTATCTCCCTTGATTGAAGGCGCTGTCTTCTTGCTTCAACCTAAAAAAAGGACAATATTGTAAGTATCACAATAATTACTAAGTTCATGGTGGGTGAGAAATAACTCTCTATTAAAACTTAAATGACCTCATAGTCATGCAAGGTGGTGCCCTTTCGTATTTTGCACGCACTGTTCGTGACTGACTCGACATCAAATAACCGGGACGTTGGCTGGGTTGTCGCGGTCCACATGAATGGCCAGCAAGAAGCCCTGACCTCACCATACTTGACTTTTAAGTGTTGAAGTGGGCGAAGGAAGAACTTTACAAAACAAAGCCAAAGACTTTGGATCAGTTGGATAATTGCATTCGGCATGTTCTGGCACATGTGGAATTTTAACAATTGTGCCTATGTGAACTTCTAGCACTTGTAAAGTTTTACCATTCTGCTGTGCGAACTAAAATCGATCAATTAATATTAAAGTTATTAAATATTTCTAATATCGAGTTATTTTTCACCCACTCTGTAGTTTATTAACACTTTCAAATTTACAGATGGTATGTATTTGTATGTTAGCTATATTACGTTACTCTTCAGATTCTCCAAGCTGATTGCGATTAGGATGAATCTGTATTTGTGTTTTTGTTATTTAGCATCTCTTTCTTTCCATTTTGGCTAACGATGAGGATAAGTGGTGATTATATTAAATTGATGAAGAGACACTCACAAAGAACATCCATGCCCACTCTGGAACTTCGGTAGAAAGATGGAAAAATCAGGTCTTCAGCGTGGCAGTCAGACGCCTAACCGACTGGACCACCGTGGCTCATTTGAGCTTATATAAAATAAATTCAATTCAATCCAGCAACACGAAGTATTAGATTTCGTATGGTGTCTTTAAATTAGATATTTATTTATGCTACGATAAATATATATTGTAATGTGACAGACTCTTTAAGCTTTGGTAAAAGTCTAGTTTACGTCCTTTTCCTAAGGAATACGTGTCATATATCGTTGGAAAAGTTATTTTATAAGGAATTTAACAAAGTAAATCCCAAGGCGAGGAACAATTTCCTGGAGGAGAAAATCGAGAAAAACCGATGTTGTCTGGATATGCGTGATTGAACGTACTGAGGACATTTTTCGATGATGAAGCACATATTTAGGGGTGAAATGAGTGCTAATGGAACCTAACCTAACAGGCCTAACCTAACCTCGTAGGCATACCTCGTTTCCGTGAATGGTTAGTGACAGAAAGTGTAAAAAGAAAAATTTACTTACCTTACGGATGCCGGAGCGCCGGCTGTCTGATAGCACGGTTTTGTAAACGGGCAACAAGGAGTGCGCAAGAAAGACATAAACGGGCAAGAAGGTGTGGACAAGAAGGACGTAAACTAGACTCGAGCCTAGAAGGTTATTAGTTTTGATACGTATGCATTACAATGATTCGCTTCTTTAGCTATTATCTACACAACCTCAATGTTTGACGAGAATGTTCAAAAGATGTGCAAGGGCAAAACGTCTGTTTTATAAGTCGTATATTACGTTCTCAACTATTTGTATAATACAAATTTGTCTACAAACGAGCACAATGTGAATACAAGTGTAGATTAAAATTAGTGTTGGCTGTCCACGGGATATTCAAAGTATTTATTTCTCGGTGATGTTTGAGGTTCAAAGCTGAAAGGGTCTATATTACTCTCAATATTTAGTAAATAAATAACCAGAAACTGAGTTTTGATCGTGTAGTGGTTTTTAAAAGTTACACATGTGATGATGTGGGGGGCGTTTAGAGTAATGTGGAAGTAAGTCTGAAGTTTGGAGAAACAAATTGAACCTCTTTAATTTGAATAATTTATGAAAACTTATGTCGTGAAAAGTTAATTGTGCAACTCGTAAGTTGCTGCTGTCTAAGGCATTTTAAAAGCGTGTTAAACATAACATTTCCAACCCAGTATTAAGACCAACACTAAGTATGTAACAATAAAATTGTAATGACACGAGCACCATTCTTGACCTATCGCACACGGGTAAGGGCAAAGAACAATTAGACAATGTAAACTTAACTTTACATTGATTTGATTTATAGAAATGCATTACTTACCGATTCTTGTGATGTGCTTGGCGTTCCGTGCCAATTAGGAACTGCTTCGGCTCGAAGTTCTTTTTTCAAAGGCAATCCTAAAAATTCATTTTTCAGATCTCTTTTGTAATCTTCAGGTAAAAAGTGAACTGAACATACACGTGAATTGTTAACATTAAACTTCTCTCTTCGTTTGCATCGATTCACCCATTCCTGCTGCAGCAACTTATTTTTTGGGAAGCAATGGTATTTTATTCCAGACGATTTCCTTCCATTATTTTTGCACGTGGCAACAGAACAGACATAGTGATTTGTACTCATTATACGGGCACTTCAAGAAAAGGTGCGTACACATAAAAATCGATACATTTATGGCAAGATTCCGTAAACGCTAACGAAGTAAGTTCGATTCTGTCCTCTTAATGACGTCGTAGCGCGCACAGGATCATGGGAATAAATCTCGGAACCTCGGGAATGGCATACCTAATAAAGGTACCTTGAGGTATGCCATGCCCGAGGTTTCGGGATTTTTTCCCATGATTCTGTGCGCGCTATATCGTCATTAAGAGGACAGAATGGACATCATGGAGGACCTCATAAGAATGCAATACCCTGTCATAGAGGTCAAGCAGTTAACGAAGAGGGGAAAACCAGGAGAAGGAAGACGCCCAATCCCACTCTTCCTGGTCTCGCTCCACCGATGCCCTGGCATAAATGACATATACCAGGAAGAATTCATCGCATACCACAACGTGCTCGTAGAAGAATACAGAGAAACAGGCGTGCTGCAATGCTGGAGATGCCAGAGGATCGGCCATCCCGCCAGGCAATGTAGAGCACTTCCAAGATGCGTCAGATGTGCTGGTGAGCACCACGCCCGCGATTGCACCAAACCAAATCGCACCGACCCGTGCGAATGCGCCAACTGCCACGGACCCCACCCAGCCAATTACCGGGGATGTCGGGTCTTTGCGAAAACCACGGCAAACAAGACATACGCACAAGCAGCAGATATCCGCCCACCTGACGAATACCGCCCACCTGCCGACACCAGGCCGCCAGCCGACACCAGGCCGCCAGCCGACACCAGACCGGCAGCCGACACCAGACCGGCGGCGGGCACCAGACCGGCGAACAACACCAGACCAGCAGACGACCCCAGATCAGACGCTGGCAACAGAGTGGAACAAGCAGATGCGACAGAAACCAGGCAGGCCATACCGAGAACGGAGAAAACCAACCGCTACCAGATGCCCACAAGAAACAACAGACCGCCTACCCAACCTCGGATGCAGGAGGAAAGAACAACCAGAGAAGAGCAGCCACGCCGAGAAGAACAGCCACGCCGACAAGGGCAGCCACGCCGGGAAGAGCAGCCACGCAAAAATGAAGAGGAAGACAAATTCTTCTCCTTCTCCTCATTTATGCAAGCCTTCCAGGGAGCCACCAGAAATAAGATGGTCCCTCACATAATGAAGACATCCCCGCTACTTAAGGCAGCAAAAGACGACTGCTCCAGAATCATCGCAATTACAATTATGATTGCAGACATGATCAATGATGGCTGCATCTAAACGAACAACCCTCCACAGAAGCATAAGGCTAGTAACCTATAACGCTAGGGGACTACGAAGACAGAAGACAGAAGTGCTCCATTACCTCAACCTCCACAAAACAGATGTGCTGTGCGTCCAGGAGACCTTCCTCAAACCAAACAGAACCTTCAACACCAGACCATACAAAACCTATAGAAAAGACCGCCTCCACGCAGACCGAGGAGGCCTAGCTATACTCATAAAACGCAGCATCCCTTCCGAAGAAATCACAGTTCCGCCACTGCAGCAAATGGAGGCAATGGCCATCAAGATCCACGCCCCCGGGGCACCGCTGATCATCGCCTCCTGCTATAAAGTACCAGGGCACCAACTCCTGGAGCAAGATATTCAGACATTAGAGGCACTAGGACCGCACGTCGTACTTGCAGGCGACTTCAACGCAAAACATAGACGTTGGAACTCCAGACAACACAACAACGCTGGCAGAGAACTAAACAGAATCCTGGATAGATCCCACCTGGACATCACTGCCCCCACAGAGCCAACCCACTACCCAGATGCAGCAAACCAGCAGCCAGATGTCATAGATGTGATCCTGTATGCAGGCTGTGGGATACAGGTGCAGCCATATGCCGATATAGCACTGGACTCTGACCACGTCCCAGTGCATATATCGGTATCACACAGGATCATCACCCACAACGCGCCGCCACCACCACCACCGCCACCACCACCACCGCCACCACCACCACCGCCAGTCAACTGGGATGACTACTGCAGGTTCCTCAATCAACTGGTTGATCCACGTATGCCACTCAACAACAGCAGAGAGGTAAATACGGCAGTTGGCATACTAACTCAACACATGACAGATGCCATCCAATATGCGCGCCACCCGCCGATTGAAATAATCGCCAGGAAGAAGAGGAAGACGAAAAACTAAACTTCCTCCTAGCGGCCAAAAGAAGATTCAGGAAGAAATGGCAGGAAACCAGAGACCGACGCTGGAAGGAGGCTTATAACAGCATGAGCCGGCGAGTCAGGAACAGGATCGAAAACTCCATCACCGAAAGATGGGAAGGAGCGCTCAAGAACATCGCGCCCATGGGCAGAGATTTCTGGAGGATCATAAGAAAACTCACCACGCCAAAGCCCGATTCGTACACTACAGTACTGAACGGGCCAAACGGCCCAGAAGTCGAGCCACAGCAACAAGCAGATATCTTTGCCAGCCACCTCAGAGGAATCTTCCAACCCAACCCGCCGCCACCACCTCCCTTCCTACAAGAAGTCCAGGAAACAGTGAGAGAAATCCGCCACACACCGGTCGTGGGGCTACCCAGACTCACGAACCCCAGGGAAGTAGCAAGCTACATCAAACAGCTACCAACAAACAAATCTCCAGGGCTCGACAAGATACCTCCAATGGCACTCAAAAGGGCACCACGAAAAGCAATAGTACTGCTCACCAGGATCATCAACAGCATTATGATCACTGCAGAGTTCCCTGAGCAGTGGAAGACATCGAGGGTGGTGATGATCACAAAACCAGGGAAAAACCAGAGGATGCCAACAAGCTACAGACCCATCAGCCTGCTCTCGCACGTAAGCAAGATATGTGAGAGAGTGATCCTGCGCCGATTGCAAGACCATGTAGAAGCAGCCAACATCCTCCCGGAACATCAATTTGGATTCCGGGCCGGGCACAGCACCACCACCCAGCTGGCCCGAGTAGTGGACCACATCACTTCCATGATGAACCGGCGGCACCTCATCCTCGGTGTCTTCCTAGACATTCAGAGCGCCTTTGATAAGGTGTGGCACGAGGGACTTGTGTACAAACTGCACACCTACCACTTTCCTGAGATCTACACGAAACTCATCGCAAGCTATCTAACCCAGAGATCCTTCATAGTACACCAGAAGGGAAAATCAGCCGCCCCAGAAACCATCCATGCGGGAGTACCACAAGGATCAGTGCTGGCCCCACTGCTATACGCTGTCTACACGGCAGACATGCCGATAGCGCCAAGGATCACCCCGGCTGTATTCGCAGATGATACAGCGTTCTTCGTATCACATCGAGACCTGTACGAAAATTACATCCGGATGCAAGACCAACTACACCTTCTGGAAACCTGGACCACAAGATTGAGGATCCAACCAAATCCTGGCAAGAGCGTTGCAGTGATCTACAGGGCGAGACGACCGCAACAGCTAAGACGCCTCACCTTGCTAGGGGAGCACATCCCACACCAAGAGAGTGCAGTATACCTTGGCCTGACCCTGGACCGCAGGATGACCTTCGCCAGACATGTAGATGACATCTGCCGGCGAGCCGGAGCACGACTCGCGGCTCTGTATCCAATCCTCCGAGCGCTCACATTGTCGATGGAATCGAGACTCCATATCTACAAGGCATGTGTGCGCCCACTACTACTCTACGCCATTCCAGCCTGGCACCAGGTGGCACCAACAACCTTCCAAAAGCTGCAAGTCGTACAAAACCGGGCTGCAAGACTAGTCGGAGGCCACGACCGAAGGACCAGGATAGTGCAGATTCATGAAGACCTGCACCTGGAGATGCTGCGGACCCAGACAAGTAAAATTACACTCACCTTCTGGCGCCAATTGGCGAACCACCAGAATCCAGCTGTCCGCAGCATGGGCACAACACCCATCCTGCGATGGAAACATAGAACTCCTCGCCCTCACGATCCCAGAAACGTAGCCAGGCTCCAGTAAATTCAGTCCAACCCTCACTCCCATACTGCCACCACTATGTATGTATTCTCCATTTAACTCCTGCACTACGCCTCCTCTCCATGTATTTTCCATGTATTTCCCATGTATTTTCGTGTATTTCTCCACCTATAGTCATGTAAATCGACTTCATTACGTTTACTCTACCATGTATCTTCTCCATGTATTTTCTCCATATACCCTGTTCAATATACCTTGTACCCTGCATAAGAGCTAACACCAACACCAACACAACACCTGAAGCCGTACTGCCATATCAATCCTCTAAGAAGGAATCACACACGATAGGCTAAACAAAAAACAGCCTCCCGGAGGGGACAATAATCCCCTCCAAAAACCTCACCCGCTCCAGTAAACAAAGGAGCAAATAAATCCATCTCCCACACCCTGTAGCAGTTGCAGGGAGTGACACTACTACAACAATCCATACAAATCACCATCGTCACACAAATCTCAAACACACAAGTCAAGTCAGGTCCCAAGGGACGAAACTGAAAACAAGAAAACCACAATGAATGATGATGATGATGATGATGAATGGAACTTACTTCGTTAGCGTATACTACAGCGCCTCAAGGAATATAGGAGTATTTTAGGAAGAGCATTCCGATGCACGGAGCTCTTCCATTGGCCAGAAGCCGCAACGAGCTCTGACGTGACCAAGGGGGTCTGTGAAGGGGCTAGGCCCGCGTAGCAATGGAAGCTTACGGGAAATATTTTCATTTTTAATTGTCCATATCTTGGTTCTATTAACCATTTGCAGCAGAATATTAAGCAAAACGCAAGGAATAAGACCTAGGCAATAATATGAAGAAGTTTACAGCACGCAATTACAATAAATGGCGTTATACAAATCAAACAAAAAGTAATCACGACTATCCTCTTATATCGCCCCTACATTGAAATCTGATGTTGCGTATGGGTAAATAAATACAATTTTACGTATTAAATATTTCGCTACCACACCAATACTTATTATCCTTCATACCTTCAAATTTTCACAGATGTTTGTTATTAATAATTTGTTCATTATAATTTATATATCTAGTATACATAGGATGTCGCTGTCGCTGTTGTTATATGACTTCGCTTTTCTACGTATTTAGGGTAACCGCAACAATAAAAATGAATGATGAAATGATAAATTTGATGGGCTAGATGAGTGTGGCAATCACTGGTGTACGCAGGGGGGGGGGGCTTAAGTGGCTGCAGCCCGCCGAAATTCTTAGAAAATAAAAAAATCAAATGAAGACAGTAATGAAGTAAAAAGAAACAACTTTAAAATGACCCCCAATAACTATTTTTGTGTTCGAATAACTTTTAAAACGAAGGATTAAAATGGTAATTGGAGCTCGTATCTAATGAAAATAGAACAGCGACAACGGGATATCAGCGAAATTGATTTTCGGCGATACATTCTATGAACCAATCTCATTCTGTTCAGTAAAGGTGAGATTCATGGCACTGAACCCGCGCACAATTTGAATTGAATTAACATAATCCTTGAGTGAGGTGGAAATGGGTTTTGGATATTTTTTTTTGTAGATGTGAAAATCTTTAACTAGTGATGCAAACATGCTTTCCATATCCGAACCACTAAGTGCCTCCACCGGGTACCGAACTGGAATCCCTCGATTATATGGCGATGACGCCACCACTACGCCATCGGGAGGCCCTCAAAATAGAAATAGATGTGGTGCCAGATTCCTTAAAGCCCCAATTGGTACACTCTGCAACAGCACAAGAATGTTTACCTTTGGCACGCTTATTCATGGTACAGACACCGAATACACGTAATACGAACTAAAATTACTTGCTTTAATATTCAAGACAAACATCACAAGCACTTTTGTAAACGAATACCTGATCGCTACTACTGGACCTGCAGATTTTTCTGACATCTGGGAGAAATCTGTGCCTCGAAGTTGGCTTATACCGAACAATGAAAGCCATGTCGCTTTCGGAAACTGGAAGCAATTACTTTCCATTTGAATGTTCCCAACTGCAGGTATGAACCCCCTCGGTGAACATCAAATCGTCTATCGAATATCCTTTACCTGGAGGAATCGCTAGCGTAACGCTCTATGAACTCAGAAGCGAACCTTGGTTTAGGCATGGGTGTGTATCATTGTGTGTCTTATCTATTT
The DNA here is from genome assembly GCF_977018435.1 of Lepisma saccharinum. Lineage (NCBI taxonomy): Eukaryota > Metazoa > Arthropoda > Insecta > Zygentoma > Lepismatidae > Lepisma > Lepisma saccharinum. Next base: position 60,406,488 of record NC_139245.1, read on the forward strand.
CATCTTTCATTTTCATTTCATTACCCTAGTTTGCTCTATATGTCAAAAAGCGACGTGAAATAATAAAACAGATTGATTGAATTGGCGTTTTAAGTCCAGTTTATGTTCATTGAGGCTAATTGTACCTTCAGTTTAAAGTGGGATCCGAACAACTACGTGCCTCCATCGGGTACCGAACCCGGGATCCCTCGATTATAAGGCGATGACGCCACCACTACGCCATCGGGAGGCCCTCAAAATAGAAATAGATGAGAACGTTAATTGGTTCAGTAACGATCTCGCTACCCAGCGAAGGTTTAAGGCTCGAGTCCCGCCTGGACAATGTGTCCCTTTGCGGGTATCCATCTATTCATTACTCATCCAATTAGGTAAAAGTTACAGGAAAGCAACCCAAAAATAAGAAAAAAATATTTGCCTCGTAATGACGCAATTTGACAAGGACGCCCGCAAGATTTTTTCACAGGAGAGGCAGCAGTGCTCAAACAGGGAAAGGTTTTGGAATGTTATCTCTCTAGTTAAGAATATCCTCTTAAAGAAAATTCCCCCACTAGGATAAATTGCATAGATATCCTCCACCCACTGCATTTTGTCTATGATTTTGCAATATACTCGTACTTATTATGTTATGCAGCAGTAACTTCAATTAATTCTTGTCAACAATAAGTCACCCTGCAAAGAAGTTGCTGAAATTCTACTGCTGGAAATTTTTAAAATACAACACTACCTGAATATATGTACAATATATTGACGTAATTTGATGCATGTTTCTTCCGTATCAAAAAAAAACACTATGTGTTAAATAAAAATTAAATAAGAAGGATACTGTTATAGACATTCGTATTATTGAAACTGATGGCAATATTTGCATTCATACGGCTTAGAAGTTTATTATTGCGTAACTGTAACTTCATAATAATAATAATAGTTTTATTCACACGCACACAACACCGAAATTTTGGAGCTTCTCGTGGATGCAACTCGACAGGACTCATACCCCTGCATTTTGCATACTAGTGACTAGCGAGGCTCTGGCGTCTGGACTCGTGGCCATTATAATCCTTGGTGGGGCTCGTATTGTGTTGTCCTTACATGTTTATGATTGTCCCTTCATCCGCCTCATCTTATCACGATTCATCCTCATATTCGCGATTAGCCAGAAGTAGCAGAAAAACGAAATAATAATAAATCAATACGTATGTATGTGTCGTTCATTTAAATACGAATTTCTACTGGGCTGATCGCTACTATGAGGATGAATGATGAACTAATGAGTGGAGAATGAGACAAACATTGCTATATGAGTAGTGGGAAAGGCCATATTATAAACCCGAGAAAGTATGAACCCCCCTCAGGCAGATTTGCCTACACTTAAAACTAGCTCAACATGCCCATATGAGCTTTTTGCTCAAGTGTGGAACTCTGTCTAATCCAAGATTTTTGTAAAAATGCCCTCGAGAATTTCCTGTGAAAGTATGACCCCCCTCAGATTGATTTGCCTACACTTATAAAAGGCACTTCTGTGAGATTGTTGTCCATAAATTTGTTAAAAATATGCCTCTCTTGATATTTTTTGATATCTTAAGTATAGTGACTGATATAGTGCCCTAGCAGGTATAGATTTCAAAATATTAACAATTCTGTTAATATTGCACTTTTCAGAAAATTCTATTTATAAAAATTAGGCATTTACAGCTTAAATATTGCATATATCAGGAAAATTATAGAGACAAAAAATGTAGAGAATCATGCCTAGAATATGCCTACAAAATTTTAAGTCTCCAGTACTGATAGTTTTTGAAAAATCTCAAATTCAAAAAATTATCGATTTTTTAACAAAACTTCTAAACAGCCTCTAGATTTCAAATATGCAACCCCCATGCACCTATCTTGAAAAATAGGCAAGTTATTCAAGATCTAGAGAACGGCAAGAGATTTTTGAAAAATTATAGAGATCAAAAAGTTGCATCTTGCCATGCCCAGGCCAAAGCAACAAACCCCATGTCTCTAGGATTCATGGTTCCAGAGATAATCAAAATTCAAAAAATTATCGATTTTTTAACAAAACTTCTAAACTTCAAATATGCAACCCCCATGCACCTATCTTGAAAAATAGGCAAGTTATTCAAGATCTAGAGAACAACAAGAGATTTTTGAAAAATTATAGAGATCAAAAAGTTGCATCTTGCCATGCCCAGGCCAAAGCAACAAACCCCATGTGTCTAGGATTCATGGTTCCAGAGATAATCAAAATTCAAAAAATTATCGATTTTTTCAAAATTTGAGTATGTTGCTCTGGGGAACATTCAGAGTCACCCCCAGGAATATAACTGGCCTAGGATCAAAACTAGTGAAAAATTCAGAAATAAAATAATCGATTTTTTCAAAATTTCAGTATGTTGCTCTGGGGCCATGCAGAGTCACCCCCATAAATATAATTATCCTAGGATCAAAATTAGTGACAGAATGTTGAAACAAAAATTATAAGAAGGCTTGGATACAGCTACCAGCCACTATATTTTTATTTTGAACACAGCACTTAAAACTAAGCCAAGATGCTCACCCACCCACACCCACCCACACCCACTCACACCCACCCACACCCACCCACACCTACCCACATCCATACATATTTACTTTCCGGTACACTTCTATTGCATAATATTATGCAAAAAATTATTAGGCATGTGTTATTTTCTGATGAATTGGTTATGACATAATGTGATGATGTGGTGTTTTCTGATTGGTTTAAATAAGCAAGGTTTCTATTGGCTCTATAAATCTATATAAGCCAGAGCACAGTGCAGATTCCTCACCTTTGCTGGATCGGCAGAGGAACCCACATCGCGGGGGATAGAACCTGAACAGGCTCCACCAAAGTATAGGAGACTTAGAAGCATATAATTTGGCGGAAAACCCAAGTAAGGTCATAGAAACAATATACACTGATACAATAAAAGCCAATTTTTGGCAGGGGGGCCAAAGTGGTTCCTAAATACAAAATAATTAATATCTCAAGAACTAATTGACATAGAGCTATGCAGTTTTTTTGTCTGGTGGAATAACCCAAGTAAGATCATAGAAACAATATACACTGGTGCAGTAAAAGCCAATTTTTGGCAGGGGGGCCAAAGTGGTTCCTAAATACAAAATAATTAATATCTCAAGAACTAATTGACATAGAGCTATGCAGTTTTTTTGTCTGGTGGAATAACCCAAGTAAGGTTATAGAAACAATATACACTGATACAATAAAAGCCAATTTTTGGCAGGGGGGCCAAAGTGGTTCCTAAATACAAAATAATTAATATCTCAAGAACTAATTGACATAGAGCTATGCAGTTTTTGTCTGATGGAATAACCCAAGTAAGGTCATAGAAACAATATACACTGATACAATAAAAGCCAATTTTTGGCAGGGGGGCCAAAGTGGTTCCTAAATACAAAATAATTAATATCTCAAGAACTAATTGACATAGAGCTATGCAGTTTTTTTGTCTGGTGGAATAACGCAAGTAAGGTCATAGAAACAATATACACTGATACAATAAAAGCCAATTTTTGGCAGGGGGGCCAAAGTGGTTCCTAAATACAAAATAATTAATATCTCAAGAACTAATTGACATAGAACTATGCAGTTTTTTGTCTGGTGGAATAACCCAAGTAAGGTCATAGAAACAATATACACTGATACAATAAAAGCCAATTTTTGGCAGGGGGGTCAAAGTGGTTCCTAAATACAAAATAATTAATATCTCAAGAACTAATTGACATAGAGCTATGCAGTTTTTTTGTCTGGTGGAATAACCCAAGTAAGGTCATAGAAACAATATACACTGATACAATAAAAGCCAATTTTTGGCAGGGGGGCCAAAGTGGTTCCTAAATACAAAATAATTAATATCTCAAGAACTAATTGACATAGAGCTATGCAGTTTTTTTGTCTGGTGGAATAACCCAAGTAAGGTCATAGAAACAATATACACTGATACAATAAAAGCCAATTTTTGGCAGGGGGGGCCAAAGTGTTTCCTAAATACAAAATAATTAATATCTCAAGAACTAATTGACATTGAGCTATGCAGTTTTTTTGTCTGTACTGAACCCAACTGATATTTTTTATCAAGCATAGAATTTTGATTTGATTCCCAAGAAATTTTATATAATAAACCAACAACAAAAATACCAAAGCCAAAAATATTAACACACATACACACACATATATACACACACAAATCACACTGCTGAACCCAATTGATATTTTTTGTTAAGCATAGAATTTTGAATTGACTCCCAAGGAATTGTATATAATAAACAACAACAAAAATGCCAAATCAAAAATATTGTAATCAATGCAATAAAAATATATCCAGCCCCAATTGGGCTAAGCATCAAAAGAATTGTAATCCAGACAAATACAGAACTCCCACTAAAATATGCCCTAAATGCCATAGAAAATATAGTCTGGAATATTTCACATATAAACATAAAGGTACTTGTTCTGCACAGTCATCAACATTGCCCCCACAACCATCTACATCTGGTCTGAAAAGGAAGCATGAAGCACCTGTTAATGCTAGAGCAGCAAAGCAGCCATGCTATGAACTCATCCATAGCAGTTTTAATGGCCAACTTAGGGATTACCGGTTTGAATCAGAGCCAAGATGTGGCATTAAGAATTTTTTAAACAGTATAAATCCTGATGTGCAGGCAATTCTTAATGCACAAAATGGCTCTTATAAGCTGTCCCTCAAATTGTTTACACAATATAAGAAATCAAATGGCACAAAATTTACACAGCCCCACATAACAGAAACTGTACCGGTCTATTCAAATGCAAATTTAGACAAAATAATAAGCAGTTTGATAGATCAATTGAATATTAAACACTCTGAATTTGCTGGAAAAGAGTCTGGATGGAGCCTATGCGGATCTCCACACAAGCTCTATGTTAATATTTCTGAATTCAGCCCATTACAAGGATCTACATATTTGCCATTACCTGACAATATTAAAAACAAAAGAGCCGTGGTCAATGTTGAAAATAATGATGAGAAATGCTTTTTATTGTGCATTTTAGCTGCTTTGTATCCAGTTTTAAGGCATCCTGAGAGAATAACTTATTATAAACAACATGAACATGATTTTGATGAAGCAATGGAGGGTTTAGAATATCCAATGTCTCTTCAGAATATTGATAAATTTGAAAAAAAGGCCAGGAATATCAATGGAAAACAATTATCTATTAATGTATTTATTTGTTCTACTGGCCGTGGCAATTGCTTGATAGCACCTCTCAGAATCAGTACATTTGATGATGATTCTGCTGTTCCGATTGATCTGCTCTTAATTGAAGGGGATGATACATATCATTACACTCTGATACATAATCTTGAAGCTTTAGTGAGAACACAACTAGACAAATCCAATACAATATTCAAGTTGTGCAGAAGATGTTTGACTGTATTTGATGGTAAAAAAATAATAAATGGGGTTCGTGAAAGGAATGCAGAAATTGCTAAAAACAAGTTACTTGAGCATCTGAAATACTGTGGCAACCATAAACCTGTTCATATGGTGATGCCAATGCCAAGTGAAAATGTCAAATTCAAAAAGTTTGAAGCCTTGTTGGAACACCCAGCATATATTGTCTGTGATTTTGAATCAAATCTCAAACCTCTTGCATTCTGTAGCCCAGACCCTGAGGAATCTTCAATTACATCATATCAATTACATGAACCTTCCAGCTTTTATTATGTGATTGTACAGGATGGGGTTGTTAGTAAAGAAGATTTATACACAGGAGCAGATGCCATCAAAGAATTTGCACATAGAATAGAAAATGAGTGCCATGACATAGCATCTAATATCTTATTAAAATCAAAACCTATGTTGCTTTTAACAGAGAAACAGATTGAAGATTTCAACAATGCAGAAAAATGCCCGGTATGTGATTCTGAATTTTCAGATATAAATTTCAAGGTGAAACACCATTCCCATACAGATGGTAAATTCTTAATGGCCCTGTGTAATAGCTGTAATATTAAGATCCAGAGACCAAAATTTGTCCCTATATTTTGCCATGGAGCATCCAATTATGATTTTCATCATTTGATTAGGTACGAGGGGTTTGACAAGCAGAATTTAAATATTTTAGCAGAAAATGATGAGAAATATATTGCTATTAGCAAAATAATTAAAGTTAATGGTGTTCCTATTCACTTAAGATTTCTTGATTCATACAGAATTTTATCGGCTAGCCTGGCTACACTGGCCACTCAATTATCTGATGATCAATTCAAAATCACATGTGCTTTGTTTCCAAATCAGGACCTGAAATTAATTAGGCGGAAGGGTATATATCCATATGATTATGTTACAGATTTTTCTAAATTTGATGAGTGTTCTCTGCCACCACAACAAGAGTTTTACAGCAAAATCAGAGGATCTGGAATCACTGATGATGATTATCACCATGCCCAGTTGATGTGGAACAATTTAAAATGCCAGACATTTGGTGATTATCACAAGGCATATTTGAAACTTGATGTGACCCTCTTAGCTGATATACTGCAGGCATTTAGAAAATCTTCCATGCAAAATTATAAACTGGATCCAATGTATTTTTACAGTGCTCCCGGCCTAGCATGGTCTGCAATGTTTTTGAACACTAAAATGCAATTGGATCTGATCCAAGATCAAGATATGTATCTGTTTATGGAGCAATGTATAAGAGGAGGCATGGTGCAATGTTCTCAGAGATATGCCAGAGCAAATAACAAATATATTCCTGATTATGATCCAGCACTGCCATCAAATTATATACTGTATGTAGATGCAAACAGCCTCTATGGTTATGCTATGATGGATAAACTGCCATATGCAGGGCTTGAGTGGGTTGAAGATTTCAATATTGAAGATCTTAAGGATTTTGATGACAGTGACTATGGCCTCTTCTTAGAGGTTGATCTGACAATTCCTGATAATTTACACAACAAATTTTCTGATCTGCCCCCAATTCCTGAGGTTGAATGCTCACCTGGCTCTAAACAGAAGAAATTGATGATGACACTGGAGCCAAAACAGGATTATGTCATATATTACAAAAACCTCCAGTTCCTGATGAATCATGGTGTTCAAGTGACCAAAGTTGGAAAAGTTTTGAGGTTTATTCACTCAAGATGGTTGAAGCCATATATTGATACAAACACGGAGCTTCGAACATCTGCAATGAGCCAATTTGATAAGACCTTGTTTAAATTGATGGTCAATTCTGTGTATGGCAAAACAATAGAAAATGTCAGAAAACATATTGATGTTAAAATAATTACTGACCCCAGCCGGAGCAAAAAAATTGATTGCAAAGCCGAACTTCAATTACAGAAGAATTTATGATGAGCATATGGCACTTTTTAATATGAAAAAAACAAAGATTAAGTCTGATAAGCCTATTTATGTAGGGGCTGTGATATTGGAATTGGCCAAATTACACATTTTAAAATTGTATTATGATGTGTTGAAGCCTTTTTATAAGGATCGTGTAAAACTGATGTACATGGACACAGATAGTTTTGTTCTTGATATTCAGACAGAAGATGTTTATCAAAATATGTCCCAGCCTGAATTGTTTAAATACTTTGATACCAGTGAACATTCAAAAATTCAACACCACAACAAAAAGGTGCCTGGCAAGTTAAAAGATGAGACACTTGGTGATGTTATTGTGGCATTTGCCGGGTTAAGGGCCAACATGTACAGTTTTGAAACATGTAGTGGTGTTGTTGCCAAAAGAGCCAAGGGCATTGGCAGAGTGACTGTAGACAAAGAGCTTGAATTTGAAGATTTCAAAAATTGCCTCAAATCATGTAGCACAATCAGAACATCAGAATCCAGAATTTAGAGTGTGGATCACTTGTTGACTAGCAATATTGTAAGAAAAGTGGCTCTGGACCCACATGATGATAAGAGATGCATTTTATCATGTGGCATACATACTCCCCAGTCAACAAGGTAATGTTACCACAACGTTGTGGCAACGTTAGCCCCTAACATACAAAACGTTGTTACAACGTTGAATGTATGTTGATACAACTTTGTGAAAACGTTGTAACAACGTTTAAGGGTCATTTTTTTCAACGTTGCTGCAACGTCGGTTGACAACGTTGTCACAACATATACTGAACATTATGTAGCAACGTTAGTTGTGTCAGGGGTTAACGTTGCCACAACTTTTTTGCAAGATTACCTTACTGCCTGTGTAATTTATGAATAAAACAATGCATATTTAAAATATGGTTATTTCGCATGGTAAGCCATTTTTGTATATAATACATATGCGTAACAGGAAAAACTCATGTTTGTAACGTCACAGTTTCTCTTTACATATTATAAAAACTTTTCCTGCTCCACCAAAATAGGCCATTGTTAGTCTGGAGATTGTGATGAATTAACCAATCTCTAACTACACCTGGTAATCAGTTTCTTTTTGCAGTACTTAGCTCCTGATTATATAGTCTGGAATAAAAATATTTATCATGGGAGTTTCACTTGTATTCAACACATTTCATTTTCTGATCTTCCTTACAACTTCAATATTCACACATCTTTCGAAGGATAATAAAACACATTTTTTCACTAATTACAATCGAAAGTATCCTTATTTGTGTTACTAAAAGTTATGTTTGTTTTGCATTTGAGTCGCACTGCCATCTAGTGTATGCTGTAGGAAATATAAGTTTTGGTGGTCACTGCACACACAAATTCAGATTAAACAAAACACTCCGATCTGATGGTTGTGGCGCTCATGGTGGTGATCATCCAAACTAAAGCGTATTCAGTGGAATGTTTTTTGCAACGTTGATGCAACGTTATCACAACCTTGTTCCCCTACATACAACATTCATAATAAATACAACGTTGTGGCAACGTTATCACAACGTTGTTCCCCTACATACAACATTCATCATAAATGCAACATTCATACAACGTTGTGGCAACGTTAGTGTGTTGACTGGGTCTACCATGGGGTCATTGTGATTTGAAAAATGGTAATCAATGCCCAATTACAGAGCATGATTTGAAATAAATAAACATGCCTATGAACTTATTTGGGTTCAAAAAACAGGCTATTATGGACCTGCCAACACCAGTAACCCTCTCCTGATATAATATCTAAACTAAGTGCTTTGTTAATTATTCATCTGAACAGCATACTTACAGATGTTGATGATAAAACAGGTAAAACATTGGACATATTTAACAATAATTTAAATTATTACAAATTACCTGTAGGTGGTCAATTACAATTTATTACAACCCCTGAGGGTGATGTCAAAATTTCAGTAGGGAGAAATATTTATAGAATTAAGCACTCAAACATGATTTCTGGTACTGTATATACTGTTTCTGCTGGTGACTGCTTATATATTGAGGTCCCTGGATCCTATGACAAGCTTATACCTTTTTTTTATAGAATTAAGAATCAGGTATTCAATAATAAATAACCACTAAAACAAAAATGCCTAATGATATATTTGACCATACAAGACATGAAGATCACAGTGATGAGATTCTGATGCTTGATGTCAGTCAAGAAATTAAGAAGTGATTTACAAGCTTTACAAACCACACTCAATGCCAGTCTTCAACTAGAAATTACAAATTTGCAATCACAATGCATGGACCCTCTTCTTAAAATTGATTCTGAACTCAAATTATTGCTCCAGAAATATACTGATTTGGCCACATTGGATAATTTTCAAAGTTTAGAAGAAGCTGTAGCAGCTCTTCAAGCCAAATTTAAGACCCAGGCCACCAAATCTGAGCAATTGAAACAACAATTGGAAGAGCAAATAAATAATGTCCAGGCACAGCTCCAAACATTTGTCAAAATCATAAAATCACAAGAAGATTTTGATCTAGTGATTTCCACTCTAAGAGAACAGATTCAATCACTCCAGATACCTAATCTGGACCCCTTGAACAATGCCATAGCCGAGGTTAAAGAAAAAATTGAGACACTTGAAAATTTTATGAACAACTTGCCATCTTCTGATGCTTTGAATGCAATAACTCGGAGTGTTGCCAACATCAAGCTGCAACTTGAAACATATGAAGATTTTGGAAAAATTCAAAGTACCATAACCCATCTTGAGGGTACAATAGCAGCAGTGCAAAGTGATTTGACAAATGTACAAGAAACTCTAGAATCCCGATTGCCTGGGATTGTAGATACCCTTGCCAGTGTCCAGCAACAGATCACAAAACTTGAAAACTTCAACACTGAATCTGAGCTATCTCATTTTCATCACTTGATCGATGATATCCAAACAAAGCTTGAAATTTTACAACAATCAACACCCACTCAGGCAAATATAGCCCTGCTCCAAAATCCTACGCAAAATGTGGCTGATGCTTCTGAATTAAATAATGTGAAATTGGCACTTGAATCTTTGCAAAATACTGTGTCAAATCTGCCTACATCACACGAACTTAAAAATATTAAGAGGGCAGTGAATCGCATATTGAAATCAGAAGATATCAAGAATATCCAGACAGAGATCAAACAACTTACTCAGACAGTGGCCACTCTACCAATCAATCAACATATTAAAGAACTGCATTCCCTGTTTGAGGATATCAGAAGACAGGTCCATGATCTTACTGCTCAAAATTCAAAATTGGCAGTTGTTGGAAATTTACAGCAAATTGTAGCTAATATCAAGCAACAGCTAGGGACCATGCAATCCAATCAAGCAAATGCTCTGTCTGTTTTTGCCAACCAGCTACAAGAGATTGTGCAACAATACAAGAAACTTGTTGTGGACATAAAGATCAAACCAAGCCATGATGATGTTGTTAGGACCATCAATGAGCACCTTGAATCTGTAACAAGTAGATTGCTTACAGCAGAAAAAGAAATAACAGGCATAATCGATAATCCTAAACATACAGTAATTCTTGAATTGTACAGCATCCCCAACAAAGAATATGATTCACCATTTACACCAGGTGGCAAAATATATATGCTGTCCCCTGCACACTTTTATTACCAGTTTTTTGTTGGGGGCACACTTAGACCAATCAAGATCAAATATTGGATTCAACCACAGGCACACCACTACCCTACCTTATCAATAACAAATGCTGACAACAAACCAAAAATCACCAGTGTAGAGTTAGAGGATTTTACAGACCCCAATACATTAGAAACAGCCTATGCTGAAGATGATGGCCCTCTGGAATTTAAAATACAAATAGGGGACAAATTATATTTAGAAAATCCTGTAGTATCAGCTGCTGAACATCCTATAGTTGCAATATTCTTGTTTACATATTATGTCTAGACAAATTATTGTTGATGAATTACACAGACAAGCCAGACATAATTATAAGAGACTGCCAGTTGTTACAAAATGCATAGATGATTTATGGCAAGGTGACTTGGTTGAGTTCGCAAGTGGACAGCTGAAAAACTTAGACAAAATCAACAAGGGCTACAAGTATCTACTCACTGTCATAGATACATTTTCAAAATTTGCCTGGGCTGTGCCACTCAAATCCAAGACTGGAGCATGTGTTACAGAAGCCTTCAGGACAATCATCAATCAGAGTAGAAGATCACCGCGCTATTTGCAAACAGATAATGGCAAAGAATTCTATAATTCTGTGTTCCAACAATTTATTAAAAGCCAGTCAATACAACATTACTCGAGTTACAGTGACCTCAAGGCCTCAATTGTAGAGAGATTCAACAAAACCCTAAAAAAATCATATGTATAAACAATTTACCCTGCAAGGTAATTATAAATGGCTTAATATTCTTCCAGAACTTCTACATAAATATAACAACTCGGTCCATTCCACAATCAACATGACACCCTCTGAAGTAACTTCATCTGATGAGCAAAAATTGATCAGGACTGTTTATTATCCTAGATACCAGCCAACAACAAGAAAAGCCAAATACAAGGTGGGTGATCAAGTAAGAATCAGCAAATAAAAGCACTTATTCAAAAGAGGCTTTACAAGAAACTGGAGCACTGAATTATTTACAGTGGTTCAAATTAAACCTGGGACCCTTAACACATATATAATAAAAGACCACCGAGGAGAAATTCTCAAAGGCAGGTTCTATGAAGAAGAACTCACCAAAACTAAACAGCCTGACACATATCTCATAGAAAAAATCATCCGCAGAAAAGGCAACAAGTTATTTGTCAAATGGCTAGGTCTCCCAGAACACAGCTGGATCGATGCAGACAAAGTGATAATATGAGCACCTGGGATGTTATAAAAAGGCTGTAAGAAACCTGAACAGCAGATTAAGAGAAATGGCAAGTTGCTACCTGATAATATTAGATGTCTTATTGTTGGGCCATCGGCTTGTGGTAAAACTACACTAATGATTGATAATTTTTTATTGGCACCCAACTGGTTAGACTGGAAAAACAGGCACTTGTATGTCTTCTCTAAGAGCTTGGAACAATTAAAATATCAGCAGCTGATGAAGCTATATGATGGATTGGATATTGCCACTTTTGAACCAGATGTTAAGCCACTCCATGAATGTCTCGATAATTCTGTTGTTGTGTTTGATGACATTATACTGGATAATCAAAACAAGGTTAGAAATTTTTTTACACAGGGTCGACACAAAAACATTGATTGCTTATACCTGGCACAGACTTTTTCTAAAATACCGAAACAACTGATCCGAGACAACAGCAATTTTATATGTGTGTTTCATCAAGATCATAACAACCCCAAACACATACATGATGAATATGTAGGTGGGGACTTGAGCTACAATGATTTTTCCAAGTTTTGCAGTGGGTGTTGGAACCAGGACAGTTATGGGTTTGTCACAATTGATATGACAAGAAAACCCAATAGTGACAAATACAGAAATAAAATCAACAATTTTCTAGACATTGAAACATATATAAATAAACATGAAAAGGCCAATCATTGATGATCTTAAATTAAGAGATTATCTTGTAAAAAGATTTAAGGGATGGAAATCAGTGAACCGAGGTTTTTATGAGCAACACAAGCGCACAGAACAGCCTATTATTGATGCTATTGGAGAATTAGGTAAAAATATCAAAACTGTTACAGAGCAAAATCAAAATTTGATCACAGAGCTTGTACCTGTAGCTGCAAGAAACATATTAGATTATCCATTCACCCCACTTTCTAGTATTCATACACCTAGTCCTGTTGCTCCTCGAAGAATCGAAGCTACTCAGGATCCTATTGAATTGGGTCTTCTTGCTCAAAAATATTTAAGCACACCTAAAGACAACAAAGATGAGGTCTTTGGCTTATATACTGACACAGAGCGTGATGGTAGCATCATACATAGAATTGGCAATTTCAGAGTAACATTTATGGGAGATGATCTGATTGTAGATTCAGAATCTCATCTTGGAGAAAAAGGTGGTTTTGTTAAATATCCCGGCACACCTGGGTTGTGGGAACTGATGACTAGGAAAAGGCCTGGCAGCTATACAGATCAAGATTATGAGCATTACAAAGAAATATTAATAAAATCAGATGCTCTATACCAGAACAATGATCCTACACAAAAAAGAGTCAAGTCTAGCAGTGGAGCAAAATACAACAATTTAATCAAGCCCATATGGTCACAGATCAAGACTGGTAGTGGAATCAAACAATACAACACCCTGCCCAAAGAATTTGTGTGGGTTGATGATGTCAGGAAACTTGTAGATAGGTTATTGGTGATAGCTGGGGAGGAAAATGCTGGCAACCACAATTTTTACAATGAAAAGGTTGGAATTATGGACATGATAAGCACCAAATTATCTAATTTTATAGTGAATGACACTAAGGGTATTGGATATCTTATAAAAATTATTAATACTCTACCACCCAAATTTTGGAATATCTTTGAGGGTCGGGGGTTGGTTAATGACATTATAAACAAGCTGCCATTTGAACTACACATTCCAGGCTATCAGTATTGTGGTCAGGCACAAAATTGGATCATAGATTAAACAGAGGTGATCCTGGTGTTAATCCCCTAGATGCTGCTTGTAGAGACCATGACATAGCATACAACACACATTCTGATCTTGACAAGAGACATGTTGCAGACAAAAATTAGAAGAGCCGCTTACAAACCAAGATATTGAAGCTTTAATCAAGCCACTGGGCATCAAAAATTTTAGAGGTGTGTACATGTCTGATTCTTTGCCAGAGCAACCACTCAACAAAGAGTGTGGCATAGTTAATTTGGATAAGTACAAAAATCAGGGCACTCACTGGATTTGTTATCTTAAATATTTAAAAGATGAGGCATTTGTGTTTGATTCATTTGGAGGTGTTCCACCTGAAAATTTAATAAAATATCTATATTCAGCTAATCTTTATTACAATAATGCCCGTGTTCAAAATTTCAAAGATGTTAATTGTGGACATTTGTGTTTATCTGTTCTTAGATATCTGTCTCAAATAAATAAACCATCAATTGGAAATTTTCAAAAAGCCTTGTGGTATCTGAAACATCATGGGGGTATTCCATCTCACCAGCCAAAATTCAATATTGAAACTCAGATTACATGATGACATAGTGTATCCCAAAACAATAGCTCTCAGAGCATTTTATGGCATGTACTTGATCCCTAATATTACACACCACAACAACACAATTGCAGTAGGGGATCAAAAAATTGTCATCACTCCAGGGCAATATAATCTGTACACTCTAAATGCTCAATTACCCAGAGGTGTAGTTTTAAGTCAAAATTCTGTCACTCACAGAGTAGAAATTGTATCTGCCACAGAAACAGTGAATCTGGGTACTATAGGAGAGCTGTTAGGCTTTGAGAACCACACAAAACTTGAATCAGCCATCAAACACACTGCTATTAATATACCTAAATTCTTAGCCATAGAGACTCTAAATATTCACTGTTATGTGGCTGAGGGTATGATCACCAAATCAAATGGCATAGGCACTCACAAACAAACTGGCATCATTGCAACATTCAAACATAATTCTGAATTTATGGAGCCCATCATCTACACTCCATCCCCAACATTATATTTTCCTGTGTGCCATAATAGAATAGATTACATTGAGTTGATGGTCACTAATGAAAAAGAAGAATTAGTTGATTTTGCTGGAGCCACAACAACTGCAATCATAGAAATTAATATTTAAATAAAAATACATACAAAAAGAAATGGAAAATATTGAGAGTTATGAGCTACAATCATTCCCCCCAAACAGGAGGACATTTGCAAATTTAAATGAACCCAACACAGAGATTGAGGTTGATCTTGATGTAGGGGATGGCTTTATACACCCTCACAGAGCAGATCTATACATCAAATTTGATGTTGTAAAGCTCGATGGTACAGATTATCCGGCAAATTCAAATATAAGATTGGTGGACAATTTTGTGCCGCATCTGTTCTCTGAAATTGAGATCAGAAAGCATGGTGTTGTTATAAACAGAGTAGATTATCCCGGCATTACCTCCACTGCTTTGGCCACACTAAAATTATCCAAAACCGAGGCTTCTTACTACAAAATAGGTGGATTTGAGGCTGTTGATAAGATATTATCTAAAAGCCACACAGTGCTGTTCCCCATGCGTCTGTTGCCAGGATTCTTCTCAGATTACAAAGATATTATGTGGAAGGGTGGTTTAAGAATCACATTTAGAAGAGCTGCCAATGATAATAATGTTTTGATGAGGTACAGTGCAATAAACTCTACAGGGGAAGCTCTGCCTAATACCCTACCTGATGCAGGCAAATGCATTATTCAGACTATGGAGCTAAGAATCCCGGTTGTTGAATATGAGGCCAGTTATGCTCTTAAATACAAAGCAGATATTCTAAAAAATCCACAAATTCCTTTACAATTTTATACATATCAATGTGTCCAGAAGCCTGCAACTGGTACTTATTATGAGTTTGATGCTACAAATTCATTCTCCAGTATACAATATGACATGCCGGATTTTGTGGTGGTATTGTTTCAGACTGGAAGACACAATAATCAGGAAAAAAATTCAAGTAAATTTGATAACTGCAACATCAAGAACATATATCTTAAAAATGGCAGAAATGAGGTATTCCCTAGAGAAAATTATAATTTAGACATGTCCAAGGATGATTTCCTTAAATTATATGAAGCATTTACAGCATACAAAAGGGTCACTACTGGCAATACTGACATGTATTACACACCAGATGAATTCAAAGCACAGAGACCCATGTTTGTCATCAACACTTCAAAATGGAAACAAGTTGTGGTAAATGACAGGACAAACATTAAAATTATCTGTGAATTCCACGATACACTCCCTGATGACACCATATGTAGTGTTATTCTTATAGGTGAAAAATCATATGTTTATGATGTAAGAAATGAGAGAGTCACAGAGCAATTCTAGAAAATCTCTGCATATTACCGGACCGGAAGTAAATACATGTAGGTGTGGGTGGGTAAGGGTGGCTTTTATGAGCATCTTGGCTTAGTTTTAAGTGTGGCCAAAAAAAAATATCAAGAGAGGCATATTTTTAACAAATTTATGGACAACAATCTCACAGAAGTGCCTTTATAAGTGTAGGCAAATCAATCTGAGGGGGGTCATACTTTCACAGGAAATTCTCGAGGGCATTTTTACAAAAATCTTGTATTAGACAGAGTTCCACACTTGAGCAAAAAGCTCATATGGGCATGTTGATCTAGTTTTAAGTGTAGGCAAATCTGCCTGAGGGGGGTTCATACTTTCTCGGGTTTATAATATGGCCTTTCCCACTACTTATATGCCTTACTATTGTTCAAACTGGGGTCTCTGGCTTGCTAAAGCGTTATGCTGTCATGGAGACCCGTTATATACATGTAGAGGGACTTACTTAATCCTTTCCGTTCAATCTTACTCTCTCGATCCTGTTGCAGTTATGTCCATGGTATAATTAATTAAGTTAGTAATCTATTTGCATGAAAATATGTGCACGAGACTCTACCCCCACCCTCCTCCAGCACACACAGGCATTTTAAATTGTTTCACTTTACGATTTTTAGGGTGTTCTATCTATTGTGCTTGTCTCAAGATGAGACTCTCATCTAATAATCATTTAACTTCATTGCTGTGTCTCGTAATCAAGGGGTCCCGGGGTCGATACCCGGTGAAGGCACATGGTGGTTCGAATTCCACTTTAACCTGTAGGTCCAGTCCCGATTAGCCTTACTGTGCATAAAGTGGACTTAAAACACCAAATCAACCAATCAACCAACCAACCAACTTTATTGCTGCGTGTAGAAGTGTAGACAAATAGTGTTAAAGAACCAAATACATTGATTCCCTTTTTGCTGAATTCAGCATGAATTTGTTCGTTTGCCATCCTCAGTTAACTTGAGAAGATACGGGAAAGCAGTGAAGAAGAACTACATGTTATAAACATTGCTTCCCAAGAGTTATAATCGCCTCTATGAGGCGATAAACTTGTATGATTTTACATGTTATTAAGCGGCCCGCAGCTGAGGGATCCCCTTTTTGACGTCACTCTAGCAGAAGACCTTCACGTGCCGCCGTAGCGCGGGAAGCCGGAATAGCACCCCCTGACAGCGCCTTGAATAACGTAGTGTGGAAAACGACCCAAGAAGCTGGTTCCCCAGACGGATGAGAAACATAGATGGCAGTGCGATCAATGTCGGTGCTGGTTTTCTTATGAAAGTAATGCGGCTTTGTTAGTTTTTGGAATATATTATGTAGATTTGTTTGTCTTGAAAGGCGGTAAGTGAATTGATGGAAACAGTTGTATTTGTGGAGTGATTTGCAGTCACGAAATGGCATTAATTTGGAAAGAAAAGTAAAATAAAATTAGTAAATAAATAGCATGCGTAACACAAGAAGAAACATCGCAAATGTGATTCCGGACGTCAGGTCTTGGACTGTGTATTAGAGTTTATTTTTCTATGTTATTGGAATATAAATAGTATCCTGAGATATATTTCATACCGAGGCGACAAACCACAAATGTCGCTTGAAAGCGAGCAGTCGGAAATCAATGCAGCCTTTCGAACCGTTGGGACAAAAGCTCTGACTGCACCGTTTCCTCAAGGAGATTTTACACCCAAGCGACACGCGACAAACGTGACGAGGATTTCGCACCAAAGCGACACGGGTCATTCGGTCCAAGGCAACTTTCATACCGAAGTGACACATGTTGCTTGGAAAGGAGCCAATCAAGAGCAACATTTCACATCGTAGCGGCATGACGGGAAGCACAGGCCAGCGTTCGGTTGGTGAAATCCTCAAGCGATAAGTGTCGCGTGCCGCTTGTCGCTTTGGTGCGGAATCTCACTAAAGCAAGACACTCATTGCATCGCGTATGCGCGAACAACAAACCACGGCAACATGTTGCAAGCTATTGAGGGAATGGCCCAGTTTGAGCGACGCAGAAGCGACAAAGCGACACGTGTGGCTTATCGTGTCGCCTAGATCTGTTGTTGTAATGTGTGGTTTATCGTGTCGCCTATCTGTTGTTCGCAAGCAACGCTTGCTAATAGACTGAAGGCACCATGTCGCTTGTCACTTAGTTGGGAACTCCCCCTGTAGCGCGTCGCTTCGGTCTGAGCACCCTTCCTTTAAGGAGTTTTCCGACCGAAGTAACAAGTAGAACGCGAATACGCCATATGAACGTGTCGTTTGCTGTTTAGACCCTCATGTGCAATGAATGTTATTTTGCAGTCTGGAAGTGTGTGTCATTAGTGTGACAGTGTGAACATCCCGTGTCGCTTGTCCCATTGGTTTGAAAGTTTCCTTATACTCATGTCGATGGCACTAAGAAAGTTTTGTGGGGTTCCCCTTGTCGTTTCATGCAATCATCATTATCATCATCGCCGCTATTAGTTTAAAGCGGAAGAAAAGAGACAGTAAATATCAACAATACAAATGCTTCAGTGTGTATATCTTTAAAAGAAATGATGATGATGATAATAATGAAACTAATTCATACACAAAAATTTAGTTGCGAAGAGCATTCCACGCGCATGGGCGTCCGGAAGGGGGGGCAAGGGGGGGCCGTGGCCCCCCTGGAAAATGAAAGTCAACCAAAAATTATGTATTTCACACTTATAATTTCATTTTAGCCACAATAATATGTGTTAATTATTGCATGAACACCATAAATTCAAATTTAAGCAATGTTTTTTTTAGGGAACAACACTATTTTGGGGGAAAATGTGCCTTGTTTGCCCCCCTTGAAAAAAATACCTTCCTTGCCCCTCCCTGGAAAAAATCCTGCGGACGTCCATGTCCACGAGTATTTTTCCTCCCGTATTATTAACGAAAGTATGACGAAAGAATGTTCGTTAATATCTTCGCGACCACTGTACCAAATATCATAGCAATTATCACATTCATAGAAATGCTTCATGTAAAAGAATCAGACGTTGCAGTGAAAACTCCATGTACTTCCATTATAAGCAGGCGATCACCAAGCACCGGGGTCAACACCAGCGCCTCTAGAGGATCATTTTCGAGTGAAACCAGCGATTTTTTACTTATACACACCTTTTCTTGAATGCCGGTAGAATGAGAACAAATCACCCTGTTTGTGCTCTTGGCACGTGCAATAATAATAGAAGAAAATCGCCTGGAATAAAATAATCATCGCTTCGCAAAATAGAAGTTGCTGCAGCAGGATTGATTCAATTTGTTCCTCCAAATTTCGGACTTACTCAGTGGTGCAACCACAGGGTGGGCAGGGGCATTGCCCCAACCTTCGACGGAAGTCAATTCTAGGAGCGGCAAACATTGATGGCCAAAGGCACCTGCAGGGGGCACAGAGGAGCAATTGCCCCATTCTATTTCAAATGTTATACAAATAAAAATACATTTCGTAAAATGTTCTAGTTCGCTTTGCTTGCAATGCTTGCTTTTCTCAGTCTCGTCAAGTTCAAAGCCGTAGCTAGGGGGCGGCGGGAGTCGGCAATGGGCGCCAAATAATCTAAATAAAAATAAAGTTGTGAAAGAGAGAATGCCTTGGCGCCATGTGATATTATTTGTTCCCTATTAAATCAATATTGTTTTAAATTGCAAAAATTGGATCTAAAAATTTTCTTTCTCGCTTCGCTCACAATATAATTGTTTTCTGTAATGTGATGTATTTAAATAATATGTTTTGTATATATGTAATGAATAAACTTTGAATACGTACATAATTTAGTGTTAGCATCTTGCATATGTATTTTCTTATTTTATGTCGCTCCATGTTGCATATGTGTAAAACATATGAAAGTTATACATGTTATATGTACAAAAACAATATCTTCGGCATGCATTTAACATTCATTTTCTGCCATTCAAAAATACAGTTTGTGTGCTTGTTTTCAATTATTAGCTAATGTAAAATTTCTGGTGTTAAAAGAATATTTCAAATTTTATTCAATATTTTGTTCCAAATAAATGCTTTAGCAGACATCTACCTCCCTTTTGCGTAATTTATGAGGATAATAACGTCTTTGATACTACTACTACTACTACCACTAGTAATACTAATGCCATTATTAATGTTATCATTATTACTATTATTATTATTGGTACGTTTATCCTGGCACTTGCCCCCTCCAGACGAAAATTCGTGGTTGCGCCTCTGGTCTTACTTCCACACTCGCCTTCCATATCATCACGTAGCTATGTAACTTTCAAAAACCTTTACACAATACGAACTCTGTTTCTAAGTATTGCTTCATTGAATATTGAGTGCAAGATAAGATTTATTAGCTTTGAAGTTGAAACATCGCCCGCGAAAATAATACTTTGAACATCTCGTAGGTAGCCAACACTAATTAACAATTGCACTGTGTTACTTTACTTTATGTGCGATTGTTGAGAAATTGTGTTGAAAATATAATGTACGATTTACAGGACAGACGTTTCTCCCCTGCACATCCTTTCAATCTTCTCGTCAATCAATGAGAAGAGCTGTCATGTAAATAATGCCCAAAGAAGGTATTCAATAAAGCATACTTATCAAAGCAAGGAAAAATGTATCAATGATTTTTGTATTATCAATATAATGTGTTGTATACACGTCTATTATATTATAAAGATATCGTACAAATATAATACTATTTTGCTGGCTTTAATTTATTTAGTATGTGCTTTAAAAAGCCTCGTTGGTTCAGTCGGTAAATAATCTGACTGTCACGCTGAAGACGAGGATTCTGTTCCCAGGGTGGTTGGTCTCGAGGGGAATTATCTCTGCAACGTCCTTGCATGTTTTGAGGTTCACCAGGGGGCCGGAACGTGATGCTAACACCACCTTCATAAATGGCCGGAATTGTGAATCATAATCCCTATATTCATTCATGGCATGTTACTTCATGGCAGAAGGTACTTTTGCTTTTAAAACTTTGTGCATATTTAGTCGCACACCGTGGCCGTTCGGTCCAAGACGTCATGCCTTGGGCTCTGGCTACGGAATGCGCATGTTTGAGTCTCCTAGGGGAAGCGTAACAACTTTCCTTCTGAGGTTTCGGACTGTGTATGGGACCGGTGGCCACCCACCATTGTGAGGAAATTGGAGAGCTACTTACAAAAATGACTGGGGGGTCGTCGTGCTGACCACACGTCACCTCGTAACAGGTTGGACGATCTCCCGCCTCGGCAGGTGGAAGTGAGGCCAGCAGTCGGTAGGTAGGCCTTAGCCCTGTATTAGTGCACATTTGAATACATGCCGCGAGAATACTGACACATTATGAAATTTGTTTGACTCAACTCAAACATACTGCAGAAACTCTTTCCATGTAGATTTAATAGCCGGCATCCGTGCCAGAATGGTTAGCACATCGCGCTATGACTCCAAGGATCTCAGGTTCAAATCCCGGCCTGGGTATGGATGTTTGTGAGTGTCCATTCATCAATTTCATCATCATGAGTCATCCCCATCTTCGAAATTAGCCAAAAGTGGCGGAAAAGTGAGTAAAATAAACCAAATGAAAAAACTAGATTTAATATTTGTGTTGCTTGATTAAATTGGCGTTTTAAGTCCGCTTTAGATCCGAACCACTATGTGCCTCCACCGGGTATCGAACCCGGGACCCCTTGAGTACAAGGCGACGGCGCTACCACTAGGCCATCGGGGAAGCCATATTTGTGTTGCTTCACAAGACTTATTTTCTAATTGCGCACTGTATTATTAGTAAAACACATTTTATGTGTGTGTTGGATATGGTATGAGATTTAATTAGGAAAAGCAATGGATAATGTAATATTTATACAAAGTAAATTAATGTATTATGTTCTTACAACAAATGTAACTATTACAGAATAGGAAGCCAGTGCCGAAATTAGCCGTAAGTTTCTTTTTAATTCCTCGCAGTAGTAAATATTGTTACAAATAAAATCTAAAAATTTAGATCCTCAACTCAGGTGGATAAGAGACCAAATTATAATTCTCAGCTTGCATTTACCTCCGATTATTAGAAGTATCATTCGACCGAAAAGCAATCTCTGACTGTTGGCTGATAAATGCGACGTGCCTAAAATACAGGAAAACGTAACAGCATAATCGTTCCATTATTTTTGTTTTGTATTTGTATTGCTTTTGTTTTATTTCAAGTATAATTTACCCCTTGGCTAATCGCAAAGATGAAAATGAATGGTGAGAAGATGAAATGGATGAAGGGATGATCACAAATCCATGTGGATCACAAACAGTACAGAGTGATACACAGATTGTTGGTTGTTGATACCTTCGGCCCTCGACCCGAACTAGCATCCGGGATCCGGAAATTCCGCTGTCGTTAATGTCTTCAGTTTTGGACCCCAACTGGAACTAGTAGTAGAGTTCGTTACTTAACGGTATTTAGTCCTTTTCATCTTCGAATCACCAGATCTTATAAAGCCACCAATGGACACTGACTGATCACTAATCGACATATGAACTGTCACACTTACCTTTGAATTCTCATTAACCGATTCTGTTGTACAGATCAACTTGGAAATTCAAGCCGCGTATTTTAACCTCATTATATTCTAGAACATTCCGCAGATAAAACGATTCGTTAATGTTGCCAGTAGTTCGACTCCTTCTCTTATTCAATAACGTTTCCTCTCGCGCTTTCCAGAGATTAAAAAATTACAATGAATCGCCCTACGTGTGGCGCTCCGTTTGCAGCTTCAAAATGCTGACAAGACTTTGCATAGTGCTGCGACAACTCTGAAAGCTCAAAAAAAGTTATAATGCAATATATTATCAACAACAGGGTTATAGAACATTCTCCATGTTGCCTTGGTAAGTAAAATTATTAAAGGGAAATTCCAGGAGATTCAGTAAAAATTCATATCAGAATATGCCCGGACAAGAACTTTACTTAGAATTAGACATTTAAAATAAATGCAATAGGTTAGCTGGAAAGAAAAGCCGGCATTGGACTACAGCCTACAGGGACAAGATATCACGCAAATAATGTGTGAAAAATAAACTATGCATTTTTCGGAGTAAGTGTATTCTTCTATCGCGTATTTCATCTCTTGTTGTCAAATTAAATTAACAGCTTTGGTGTACAATATCAAAAGATGCATGAAAAACAGCGTTTCATGTGCCATCTGCTACATTCTACGCATTGCTTTCTTCCGCTCGTGTCCTCTTGGTGACGTCACAAGCTCTAGCCAATAACGTGCAAGTCGCGGAGTGGCCCCCTCTGGACAATACACACTTTTTCAGTTTTGTGAATATTATATATAGCAAGGTAAATAAACATTTTGAAACAAAAATGTAATGAAGAAGACAAATAATAAACAAACCATTAGAAGTAAAAAAAAAAAAATTTAAGAAAATTAAAATGCGGTGAAAAGAAATGGTGAGTGCTCAGCTCACCCGCAACCGACAACATGACTCAAGCAAGCACGAGTGATTATCGTTTAATGTACACTTCATGTTTAATGCAGTATGTTCTGGATTATCTAAAACAGGCGCAGCCCATCAAGTTTGGATAGAACATACTTCATAGCTGTATAACACTCAGTTTTAAGGTTACAACTAGGGCTAAGCTCATAGCACCATGAACGATACTCTTACCATTACAGATTGTAAATGGCGGAGGTCGGGCTGTGCAGCATTAGAGTTTCAATATCGATTGAATAGCAAAAATATTGATAACAACAACACATCTAAATATTTTAATCTGACGTTTCCATGCTAGTTTTAACTAGGAGAAAGAGAGAGAATCACATTTGTTGGAGGATGCAAAAGTCAGAGTCCCACAATGCAGTGCAGTCCGTAGTTCTCAACCCCACCTTATTATTGTGGAACTAAAAATGAACGAGATTGGTCTGCATTTCTTACAAATAAGTTAAGCCAATTGCAGGGTCGTATATGAGGGTAAGTAGCACCCATCACGGAGGCTACTCGGGGAGGGTTGTAAATGCCTCTCTCATTCTTGGTCTCATCTCAAATATAGCATAAACAATATATACAGTGCACAAATGTTTTCCTGGTAACATTTTTCTCTTTGATGCCACATTTCGACACTACAAGTAACATCAGCTCCAGAATGGGACAGGGGGATGAATGCCCTCCATTTGACAAGTTTCCCCCCACCCCTCCCCCAGCTAAAAAGAATAATTCATGCCACATGTAAGCACACTGCATGAGTATATTAAGAAGAAATGTAGATAAGTAAATGCTGTTTTAGGCTAAGTATGGATTTTGGTGTGTGCTTGAGATGTTTTTGACTGCCACCCTCAAAATATTACCACGCTCTTCTGCCTCCCTGCTTATTTTTTTCTGGCACCACTACTGTCCACAAACCATTGAAAAGTGGAACTGTTTACTGAATGTATGAGCATCCAAGCAACATAAGTTTAAAACGGTCACTATGGATTATTGCCAAAAAACACATATAAAAAGACCTAAAAATATAAAAAAGGCCTTAAAAACGGAAAAAAGGACGTATAAATGTGATTGTATCGTATGTTTACAAAATTCGATGTACGTCACGGTTAGGTTAAACAAGGTACTAATAGGAATATTTAGTAACGAAGTAGTCCCGTGTATTTCGTATTTACAGATGAAACAACACAACACGATTTAGTTTGTTAGGTCAGCGCACAATTTTCTGAGTAAACACTAATTAGCGAGTTTGATTTGGGTTAAACATATTGAAAATGTTGAAGTTTCTCTCCGTTTACTCAACAAAAGCATATCATCGTTTTTGGCGCCATCTGTCCTTGGTTTTCAGGCAATAATTGTTTAGGATTATTTTTGTTGTTTTTTTATTATTGCCGGACACGTGTGAGTGCAAGTGATACATTCATTCTGTCCAACACATGCAGACGTTTTTTCTTATCTATCATTATACTCAGTATTGCGTCAAAGAATATCGTAAAGCCATTTTAGCCACAATGTTGGGAAGGAGTGAGTTGGAATTTTTTCTTGCATTTCTACCAATCTAGGTTAATCGCCAAGATAAACCTGAATGATGATTTTGCATAGCGTAGATATTGAGATATTGATTGTCCAGTACGCTTATTTTGTTCCTGTGATCAGTTCCGTGTTCTTGCAAATTTAGAAGTAGGTTTCAATGTAACACAATCACTGTTAAGTAAAATGCGTAGTGCCTATACTGCCTACTTCGACTGTTAGTGCCCGTAAGTGGATAAATATTTCAAAATAGGGACAACAATGCATAAACTTCACAGTGCGTTTGTTACCTGTTACAACGCCATGAGTCCCGGGTTCCGGTCCAAGCCTAGGCATGGGCTTCTTTGTGAGCGCCTACTCCCATTTTGAGTAATCCACCTTTCGCCTAATTGCTTATCAGCACAACTTAATATGATTTATGACTTGGCTGCCATTTTAGGCGAAACGAGATATCTTCTTTCGCCAAATCTCATTTCGCCTAAACTGGTTGAAATAAGGGAAATTTAACAGGCTCTCTGTGTATAAAAGAGAAAAGTACACTTGTGATTTTTTGTTCATTCAAAAATTATTGCCTTTCATTTTGTCTTGTGTAGTAGTTGTGGTGTGTAGTTTGTTTATGTTTATATTGTGTAGTAGTTGTGGTGTGTTTGTGTTTATATTGTGTTATAGTTGTGATGTGTTTTGTGTAGTAGTTGTGCTGTCTAATGTGTTTGTGTTTGTCTTGTGTAGTAGTTCCTCCATTCATATTGGGGGTTAGGCGTAGAGCTGACAACTCAGCACTGTAAAAAGATATGTCAAGAATCAGCAATATAAGGCCATGGATGTTCCCAAGGTAAAATATTCCGGAGGTAAAATAGTCCCCCGTTCGGATCTCCGGGTGGGGACTACTTTGGGAGGTCCCTGGACTAAGGATAAAATCTACATTAGGAATAAGGATATTAAATTAGGCACCTGGAATGTTCTGAGCCTTTACCGGCCTGGAGCATTTCAGTGTACAGTTAATGAGATAGTTAAGTATAAATTAGATGTAGTAGCTGTCCAGGAGGTTAGGTGGCCAGGGGAAGGGAATTATAAAACTAAAAATTATACTTTTTTCTATGGTGGTACTGAAAATCATAATTTTGGAACAGGCTTTTTTATAAATAATAGAATTATCTCGGCTCTTAAAAGAGTAGAATTTATTAATGATAGGATATCATATGCAGTTTTACAGGGTAGGTGGTGTAAAATTATTTTAATAAACATACATGCACCAACGGAAGATAAAGATGATAATACTAAAGATGATTTTTATACAGAGTTAGAACAGGTCTTTGATAAATTTTCTCAGTATGATATGAAAATTCTGTTAGGTGACTGTAATGCACAGATTGGCAAAGAAGAGACATTTAAACCCACGATTGGTAAAGAAAGTCTTCATGAATTAAGTAATGATAATGGTATAAGATTGATTACTTTTGCAACCCCAAAGAATTTAATTGTGAAAAGTACCACTTTTAAACATAAAGATATCCATAAATATACCTGGTCTTCTCCAGATGGTAAAACTCATAATCAGATAGATCATATTCTCATTGATAAGAGAAGGCATACTAGCATAATTGACGTTCGTACACATAGAGGTGCTGGCTGTGCCAGTGACCATTATTTAGTAATTGCTAAATTAAGAGAAAGACTCTCAGTGATAAATCATAAGCAACAAAATTTAAAAGTTCTAAAATTTGATACATAAAAGTTTACTGATGAAAGAATTAAGAAAGATTAGCAAATTAAACTGTCAAACATTTTTGATGTTTTGCAGGATTTAAATGATGATGAAAATATAAATGAAACAGACGTAAATAAGAATTGGGAGCACATACGTAATGCAATAGAATCAGCAGCTAAAGAAAGTATAGGATACCATAAACCGAGAAAAAGTAAGCCATGGTTTTATAATGAATGTCATAATCTAATAGAAATGAGAAATCAGGCTAGACTTAGGTGGTTAAATAACACGGATGATACAAATCTAAACAATTATAATAGAATAAAGCGAGAAGTAAACCGCACGTTTAGAAGTAAAAAAAGAGATTACTTGAAAAGCAAAATTAACGAAATTGAAACAAACAGCAAAAATGAAAATATCAGAGATTTATATAAAGGTGTAAATGAGTTTAGAAAGGGGTGGCAACCTAAAGTAAACTTGATAAAAGATAAAGACGGTGATCTTCTAGCTGACCCAAGCGATATTCTAAATAGATGGAAGAACTACTTTAATGACCTTTTAAATGTCCATGTAGGAGATAAATCAGAAGTGAATGAAGTCCACACAGCAGAACCTTTAGTTCCAGAACCTAACTTGACTGAAGTTAAAGATGCTATTAAAAGGCTAAAGAATAACAAAGCACCTGGCATTGATTTAATACCAGCTGAGTTAATTAAATATGGTGAAAATTCATTAATATGTCAAATTCATAAATTAATTTGTTTAATATGGAATAAAGAAGTAGTAGGAAAGTATATAGGACTGGTGCCACTTACAAGTGTAGAAAAGAATAGGCTATTTGATTGAACAGCCCGATTTGCCTACACTTAAAACAATGGCAAGAGGGGCTTATATTCTAATTCTTCAGGTGTGATATGCTCTGAATTTTTAAGAATTTTTAATTCTAGTGTAGAAAGGAAGAAGCCTCTCAGACAGATTTGCCTACACTTAAAACTATGCCAAGTTCCCATATGATTTTATTGTTTATAGTGTGTTTTTCTGTCAAAATCCCAGGAATCTTGAATTGATATAAAGCTCATAGCTATTGGGTTCTGAGACCCAGTAGAGTGTGGTGCATAGCCCCATGGTTTTTATTGTCTTGTAATCAGGAGGCTTTTGGGTTTGAGTCCTCATAAAATATGAAGCCTCCCCTGATGGCAAAATGTTAATATTGTTGCCTTGTAAACAAGAGGCTCGGGTTTGAGTCCTCATAAAATATGAAGCCTCCCCTGATGGCAAAGTGTTAATATTGTTGCCTTGTAAACAAGAGGCTCGGGTTTGAGTCCTGATAAAATGTGTAAGATTGAAATACGTGTGGCAAAATAATATGTCCACACGTGAGATTTTGAGAATAATTATTGCTAGTTGATATACAACTGATAGCTCCCAGATCTGAAACCTGGTAAAAAGTGTTATACAACAGCATAAAAAAGCAAAATTATTTTATATTGGGAATCACCCGAGCCTAGTTATTGCTGTTATAATTGTTTTGGCTTATTGTCCATAGTTCTGTTTTTTCTGGACCAGGAAATTTTATATAAATAAACAACAAAAATGCCAAAACAAAAATATTGCAATCAGTGTAATAAAAATATATCTAGTTCTAATTGGTCTAGGCACCGGCATATTTGTGACTCTAAGAAATGCAGAAAGGCCACAAAAATGTGTCAAAGATGCTATAAAATATTAAGCAAGGCATATTACAAATGGCATAAGTGTAATTCTTATGTACAGTCATCAATATTGCCCCCACAACCATCTACATCTGGTCTGAAAAGAAAGCATGAAACACCTGTTAATGCTGGACCGGCAAAGCAGCCACGCTATGCACCACCTATCCATAGCAGTTTTAATGGCCAATTAAGGGATTACCGGTTTGTATCAGAGCCAAGATGTGGTATTAAGAATTTTTTGAACAGTGTAAATCCTGATGTGCAGGCAATTCTAAATGCACAAAATGGCTCTTATAAGCTGTCCCTCAAATTGTTTACACAATATAAGAAACCAAACGGCACAAAATTTACACAGCCCCACATAACAGAAACTGTACCGGTATACTCAAATGCAAATTCAGACAAAATAATAAGCAGTTTGATAGATCAATTGAATATTAGACACTCTGAATTTGCGGCAAAAGAGTCTGGATGGAGCCTATGCGGATCTCCACACAAGTTATATGTTAATATTTCTGAATTCAGCCCATTACAAGGATCTACATATTTGCCATTACCTGCCAATATTAAAAACAAAAAAGCCGTGGTTAATATAAAAAATAATGATGCGAAATGCTTTTTGTGGTGTATTTTAGCTGCTTTGTATCCAGTTTTAAATAATCCAGAGAGAATAAGTTATTATAAACAGCATGAACATGATTTTGATGATGCTATGGAGGGTTTAGAATATCCAATGTCTGTTCAGAATATTGATAAATTTGAAAAAAAGGCCCGGGATATTAATGGTAAACAATTATCTATTAATGTATTTATTTGTTCTACTGGCCGTGGCAATTGCTTGATAGCACCTCTCAGAATCAGTACATTTGATGATGATTCTGCTGTTCCAATTGATCTGCTCTTAATTGAAGGGGATGGCACATATCATTACACTCTGATACACAGTCTTGAAGCTTTAGTCAGAAAACAACTAGACAAATCCAATACAATTTTCAAGTTGTGCAGAAGATGTTTAACTGTATTTGATGGTAAAAAAATAATAAAAGGGGTTTGTAAGGTGAATGCAGAAATTGCCAAAAACAAGTTAATTGAACATTTAAAATACTGTGGCAACTATAAACCTGTTCATATGGTGATGCCAATGCCAAGTGAAAATGCAAAATTCAAAAAGTTAGAAGCCTTGTTGGAACACCCAGCATATATAGTCTGTGATTTTGAATCAAATCTCAAACCTCTTGCATTCTGTAGCCCAGACCCTGAGGAATCTTCAATTACAGCATATCAATTACATGAACCTTCCAGCTTTTATTATGTGATTGTACAGGATGGTGTAGTTAGTAAAAAAGATTCATACATGGGAGCAGATGCCATCAAAAAATTTGCACATAGAATAGAAAATGTGTGCTATGACATAGCATCTAATATCTTATTAAAATCAAAACCTATGTTGCCTTTAACAGAGAAACAGATTGAAGATTTCAACAATGCAGAAAAATGTCCGGAATGTGATTCTGAATTTTCAGCTACAAAAATCAAGTTGAAACACCATTCTCATACAGATGGTAAATTCAAAATGGCCCTGTGTAATAGCTGTAATATTAAGATCCAGAGACCAAAATTTATCCCTATATTTTGCCATGGAGCATCCAATTGTGATTTTCATCATTTGATCAGATATGAGGTGTTTGACAAGCAGAATTTAAATATTTTAGCAGAAAATGATGAGAAATATATTGCTATTAGCAAAATAATTAAAGTTAATGGTGTTCCTATTCACTTAAGATTTCTTGATTCATACAGAATTTTATCGGCTAGCCTGGCTACACTGGCCACTCAATTATCTGATGATCAATTCAAAATCACATGTGCTTTGTTTCCAAATCAGGACCTGAAATTAATTATGCGGAAGGGTGTATATCCATATGATTATGTTACAGATTTTTCTAAATTTTATGAGTGTTCTCTGCCACCACAACAAGCATTTTACAGCAAAATCAGAGGATCTGCAATCACTGATGATGATTATCACCATGCCCAATTGATGTGGAACAATTTAAAATGCCGGACAGTTGGTGATTATCACATGGCATATTTGAAACTTGATGTGACCCTCTTAGCTGATATATTGCAGGCATTCAGAAAATCTTCCATGCAAAATTATGAGCTGGATCCAATGTATTTTTACAGTGCCCCGGGCCTAGCATGGTCTGCAATGTTTTTGAACACTAATATGCAATTGGACCTGATCCAGGATCAGGACATGTATCTGTTTATGGAGCAATGTATAAGAGGGGGCATGGTGCAATGCTCTCAGAGATATGCCAGAGCAAATAACAAGTATATTCCTGATTATGATCCAGCACTGCCATCAAATTATATACTGTATGTAGATGCCAATAGCCTCTATGGTTATGCTATGATGGATAAATTGTCATATTCAGGGCTTGAGTGGGTTGAAGATTTCAATATTGAAGATCTTAAGGATTTTGATGACAGTGACTATGGCCTCTTCTTAGAGGTTGATCTGACAATTCCAGATAATTTACACAACAAATTTTCTGATCTGCCCCCAATTCCCGAGGTTCAGTGCTCACCTGGCTCTAAACAGAAGAAATTAATGATGAATCTGGAGCCAAAACAGGGTTATGTCATATATTACAAAAACCTCGAGATCCTGATGAATCATGGTGTTCAAGTGACCAAAATTGGCAAAGTTTTGAGGTTCAGGCACTTAAAATGGTTGAAGCCATATATTGATACAAACACAAAGCTTCGAACATCTGCAATGAGCCAATTTGATAAGGCCTTGTTTAAATTGATGGTCAATTCTGTATATGGCAAAACTATTGAAAATGTCAGAAAACATACCGATGTTAAAATAATTACTGACCCCAGCCTGAACAAAAAATTGGTTGCAAAACCTATTTTCAATTATAGAAGAATTTATGATGAAAATATGGCACTTTTCAACATGAAAAAAACAAAGATTAAGTTTGATAAACCTATTTATGTAGGGGCTGTAATATTGGAATTGGCCAAATTACACATGTTAAAATTGTATTATGATGTGTTGAAACCTTTTTATGGTGATTGTGTAAAATTGATGTACATGGACACAGATAGTTTTGTTCTTGATATTCAAACAGAAGATGTTTATCAAGATATAGCACAGCCTGCATTGCTTGAATATTTTGATACCAGTGAACATACAAAGATTCAACCCCACAACAAAAAGGTGCCTGGCAAGTTAAAAGATGAGACACTTGGTGATGTTATTGTGGCATTTGCTGGGTTAAGGGCCAAGATGTACAGTTTTGAAACATGTAGTGGTGTTGTTGCCAAAAAGGCCAAGGGCATTGGCAGAGTAACTGTTGAAAAAGAGCTTGAATTTGAAGATTACAAAAATTGCCTCAAATCATGTAGCACAATCAGAACATCAGAATCCAGAATTCAGGGTGTGGATCACTTGTTGACTACAAATATTGTAAGAAAAGTGGCTCTGGACCCACATGATAGTAAGAGATGCATTTTATCATGTGGCATACATACTTTACCATGGGGTCATTGTGATTTGAAAAATGGCAATCAATGCCCAATCACAGAGCATGATTTGAAATAAATAAACATGCCTATGAACTTATTTGGGTTCAAAAAACAGGCTATTATGGAGCTGCCAACACCACAAGTCTCTTCTGATATGATATCTAAACTAAGTGGCTTGTTAATTATTCATCTGAACAGCATACTTACAGATGTTGATGATGAAACAGGCAAAACATTGTACATATTTAACAATAATTTAAATCATTACCAATTACCTGTAGGTGGGCAATTACAATTTATTACAACCCCTGAAGGTGATGTCAAGATTTCAGTAGGGAGAAATATTTATAGAATTAAGCACTCAAACATGGTTTCTGGCACTGTTTATACTTTTTCTCCTGGTGATTGCTTATATATTGAGGTCCCTGGATCATATGACAAGATTATATACTTTTTTATAGAATTAAGAATCAGATACTCTATAATAAATAACCATTAAAACAAAAAAAATGCCTAATGATATATTTGGCCATACAAGACATGAAGATCACAGTGATGAGATTTTGATGCTTGATGTCAGAGTCAAGAAATTAAGAAGTGATTTACAAGCTTTACAAACTACACTCAATGCCAGTCTTCAATTAGAAATTACAAATTTACAATCACAATGCATGGACCCTCTTCTTAAAATTGATTCTGAACTCAAATTGCTGCTTCAAATATATACTGACTTGGCCACATTGGATAATTTTCAAAGTTTAGAAGAGGCTGTAGCAGCTCTTCAAGCCAAATTTAAGACCCAGGCCACCAAATCTGAGCAATTGAAACAACAATTGGAAGAGCAAATAAATAATGTCCAGGCACAGCTCCAAACAATTGTCAAAAGCATAAAATCACAAGAAGATTTTGATCTAGTGATTTCCACTCTAAAAGAACAGATTCAATCACTCCAAATACCTAATCTGGACCCCTTGAACAATGCCATAGCCGAGGTTAAAGAAAAAATTGAGACACTTGAAAATTTTATGAAAAACTTGCCATCTTCTGATGCTTTGAATGCAATAACTCGCAGTGTAGCCAATATTAAGCTGCAACTTGAAACATATGAAGATTTTGGAAAAATTCAAAGTACCATAACTCATCTTGAAGGTACAATAGCAGCAGTGCAAAGTGATTTGGCAAATGTACAAGAAACTCTAGAATCTCGCCTGCCTGGGATTGTAGATACCCTTGCCAGTGTCCAGCAACAAATCACAAAGCTTGAAAACCTCAACACTGAATCTGAGCTATCTCATTTTCATCACTTGATTGATGATATCCAAACAAAGCTTGAAATTTTACAACAATCAACACCCTCTCAGGCAGATATAGGCCTGCTCCAAAATGCTATGCAAAATGTGGCTGATGCTTCTGAATTAAACAATGTGAAATTGGCACTTGAATCTTTGGAAAATACTGTGTCAAATCTGCCTACATCACAGGAACTTAAAAATATTAAGAGGGCAGTGAATCGCATATTGAAATCAGAAGATATCAAGAATATCCAGGCAGAGATCAAACAACTCACTCAGACAGTGGCCACTCTACCAACTAATCAACATATTAATGAACTGCAGGCCCTGTTTGAGGATATCAGAAGACAGGTCCATGATCTTACTGCTCAAAATTCAAAATTGGCAGTTGTTGAAAATTTACAGCAAATTGTAGCCAATATCAAGCAACAGCTAGGGGCCATGGAATCCAATCAAGCAAATGCTTTGTCTGTTTTTGCCACCCAGCTACAAGAAATTGTGCAACAATACAAGAAACTTGTTGTGGACATAAAAATCAAGCCAGGCCATGATGATGTTGTTAGGACTATCAATGAGCACCTTGAATCTGTAACAAGCAGATTGCTCACAGCAGAAAAGGAAATAACAGGCATAATTAAAAATCCTAAACATACAGTAATTCTTGAATTGTACAGCATCCCCAACAAAGAATATGATTCACCATTTACACCAGGAGGCAAAATATATATGCTGTCCCCTGCACACTTTTATTACCAGTTTTTTGTTGGGGGCACATTGAGACCAATCAAGATCAAATATTGGCTTCAGCCACAGGCACACCACTACCCTACCTTATCAATAACAAATGCTGATAACAAAGTGAAAATCACCAGTGTAGAGTTAGAGGATTTTACAGATCGCAATACATTAGAAACAGCATATGTTGAAGATGATGGCTCTCTGGAATTTAAAATACAAATAGGGGACAAATTATATTTAGAAAATCCTGCAGTATCAGCTGCTGAACACCCCATAGTTGCAATATTCTTGTTTACATATTATGTCTAGAAAAATTATTGTTGATGAATTACACAGACAGGCCCGACATAATTTTAAGAGACTCCAAGTAGTCACAAAGGGCATAGATGATTTATGGCAAAGCGACTTGATTGAAATGGCAAGTGGACAGTTGAAAAACTTAGACAAAATCAACAAGGGCTACAAGTATCTACTCACTGTAATAGACACATTTTCAAAATTTGCCTGGGCTGTGCCACTCAAATCCAAGACTGGAACATGTGTTAAAGAAGAAATCAGAACAATCATCAATCAGAGTGGAAGATCACCGCGATATTTGCAAACAGATAATGGCAAAGAATTTTATAATTCAGTGTTTCAAAAGCCAGTCAATACAACATTATTCGAGTTAGAGTGATCTCAAGGCCTCAATTGTAGAGAGATTCAACAGAACCTTAAAAAATCATATGTATAAACAATTCACACTTCAAGGTAATTATAAATGGATTAATATTCTTCCAGAACTTCTACATAAATATAACAACTCGGTCCATTGCACAATCAACATGAAGCCCTCTGAAGTAACTTCATCTGATGAGCAAAAATTGATCAGCACTGTTTATTATCCTAGATATCACCAACAACAAGAAAAGCCAAATACAGGGTGGGTGATCAAGTAAGAATCAGCAAATATAAGCACTTATTCAAAAGAGGCTTTACTAGAAACTGGAGCACTGAATTATTTACAGTGGTTCAAGTTAAACCTGGGACCCTTAACACATATATAATAAAAGACCACCGAGGAGAAATTCTCAAAGGCAGGTTTTATGAAGAAGAGCTCAGCAAAACTAAACAGCCTGACACATATCTCATAGAAAAAATCATCCGCAGAAAAGGCAACAAGTTACTTGTCAAATGGCTAGGACTCCCAGAACACAGCTGGATCGATGCAAAAAAAATAATAATATGAACACCTGGGATGTTATAAAGAGGCTGCCAGAACCTGAACAGCACAATAAGAGAAATGGAAAATTGCTACCTGATAATATTAGATGTCTTATTGTTGGGCCATCTACTTGTGGTAAAACTACACTAATGGTTGATAATTTTTTATTGGCACCCAACTGGTTAGACTGGAAAATAAGGCACTTGTATATCTTCTCTAAGAGCTTGGAGCAATTAAAATATCAGCAGCTGATGAAGCTATATGATGGATTGGATATAGCCACTTTTGAACCAGATGTTAAGCCACTTCCTGAATGTCTCGATAATTCTGTTGTTGTGTTTGATGACATTATACTGGATAATCAAAACAAGGTTAGAAATTTCTTTACACAGGGCCGGCACAAAAACATTGATTGCTTCTACCTGGCACAGACTTTTTCAAAAATAACGAAGCAACTGATCCGAGACAACAGCAATTTTATATGTCTGTTTCATCAAGACCATACCAACCTCAAACACATACATGATGAATATGTAGGTGGGGACTTGAGCTACAATGATTTTTCTAAGTTTTGCAGTGGATGCTGGAACCAGGACAGTTATGGGTTTGTGACAATTGATATGACAAGAACACCCAATAGTGGGAAATATAGAAATAAAATCAACAATTTTCTAGACATTGAAACATTTATAAATAAACATGAAAAGGCCAATTATTGATGATCTTAAATTAAGAGATTATCTTGTAAAAAGATTTAAGGGATGGAAATCAGAGAACCGTGGAATTTATGAAAAACACAAACAAACAGAACCGCCTATAATTGATGCTATTGGTGAATTATGTAAAAATATCAAAACTGTTACAGAGCAAAATCAAAATTTGATCACAGAGCTTGTACCTGTAGCTGCAAGAAACATATTAGATTATCCATTCACCCCACTTTCCAGTATTCATACACCTAGTCCTATTGCTCCTCGAAGAATTGAAGCTACTCAGGATCCTATTGAATTGGGTCTTCTTGCTCAAAAATATTTAACCACACCTAAAGACAATAAAGATGATGTTTTTGGCTTATATGCTGACACAGAGCGTGATGGTAGCATCATACATAGAATTGGCAATTTCAGAGTAACATTTATGGGGGATGATCTGATTGTATATTCAGAATCTTATCTTGGAGAAAAAGGTGCTTTTGTTAAGTACCCCGGCACACCTGGATTGTGGGAACTGATGACTAGGAAAAGGCCTGGCAGCTATACAGATCAAGATTATGAATATTACAAAGAAATATTAATAAAATCAGATGCTCTATACCAGAACAATGATCCCACACAAAAAAGAGTCAAGTCTAGCAGTGGAGCAAAATACAACAATTTAATCAAGCCCATATGGTCACAGATCAAGACTGGCAGTGGAATCAAACAATACAACACCCTGCCCAAAGAATTTGTGTGGGTTGATGATGTCAGGAAACTTGTAGATAGGTTATTGGTGATAGCTGGGGAGGAAAATGCTGGCAACTACAATTTTTACAATGAAAAAGTTGGAATTATGGACATGATAAGCACCAAATTGTCTAATTTTATAGTGAATGACACTAAGGGGATTGGATATCTTATAAAAATTATTATTCTCTACCACCTAAATTTTGGAATATTTCTGAGGGTCGGGGCTTGGTTAATGACATTATAAACAAGCTGCCATTTGAACTACACATTCCAGGCTATCAGTATTGTGGTCCAGTCACAAAATTGGAGCATAGATTAAACAGAGGTGATCCTGGTGTTAATCCCCTAGATGCTGCTTGTAGAGACCATGACATAGCATACAACACACATTCTGATCTTGACAAGAGACATGTTGCAGACAAGAAATTAGAAGAGGCTGCATTTGGTAGATTTGTAAGCAAAGATGCTTCTTTAAGTGAAAAAATAGCAGCATTGGGGACCACCATAGCTATGAACACTAAACAAAAACTGGGGTGGGGGTTGTGAATATGTATATAATAAACCTAGAATGAAGGCTAAGGGTGTTATGTATCAAATACCTTATGCTGGTCTCAAATCTCTTAAAACTATTGATAGCCTTTTGACCAAAAAACAGCGCAAGAAAAAAAGCTCTTGTATTGCCAAAGGCCATGGTATGAAATTGTTGCTTAGTACCCCCCAATTAAAAAAATTACAGCAATCAAGAAAAAAATCACATGTGGGGGGATTTATATTTACTATCCCTGCTATCTTAGCTGCTCTCGGGTCTGTGGGGAGCTTGGCTGGGGGATCAGCTGCCATAGCAAAAACAGTAATAGATGCCAAGAAGAATAGGGCAGAATTAGATGAATTGAAGCGCCATAACCTGGCCATAGAGAAACAAGGCAAAGGTGTTAAGAGAGCCATGAATAAGTTTAAAAAAAACAAGAGCCGCTTACAAACCAAGATATTGAAGCTTTAATCAAGCCACTAGGCATCAAAAATTTTAGAGGTGTGTACATGTCTGATACTTTACCAGAACAACCACTCAACAAAGAGTGTGGCATTGTTAA
The DNA here is from genome assembly GCF_977018435.1 of Lepisma saccharinum. Lineage (NCBI taxonomy): Eukaryota > Metazoa > Arthropoda > Insecta > Zygentoma > Lepismatidae > Lepisma > Lepisma saccharinum. The sequence continues at coordinate 60,444,640 of NC_139245.1, forward strand.
TTAGGATAAGTACAAAAATCTGGGCACTCACTGGATCTGTTATCTTAAATATTTAAAAAATTAGGCATTTGTGTTTGATTCATTTGGAGGTGTTCCACCTGAACATTTAGTAAAATATCTAAATTCAGCTAATCTTTATTACAATAATGCCCGTGTTCAAAATTTCAAAGATGTTAATTGTGGACATTTGTGTTTATCTGTTCTTAGATATATGTCTCAAATAAATAAACCATCAATTGAAAATTTTCAAAAAGCCTTGTGGTATTTAAAACATCATGGGAGTATTCCATCTCACCAGCCAAAATTCAATATTGAAACTCAAATTACATGATGACATAGTGTATCCCAAAACAATAGCTCTCAGAGCATTTTATGGCATGTACTTGATCCCTAATATTACACACCACAACAACACAATTGCAGTAGGGGATCAAAAAATTGTCATCACTCCAGGGCAGTATAATCTGTCCACTCTAAATGCTAAATTACCCAGAGGTGTAGTTTTAAGTCAAAATTCTGTCACTCACAGAGTAGAGATTGTATCTGCCACAGAAACAGTGGACTGGGTACTATATTAGAGCTGTTAGGCTTTGAGAACAACACAAAACTTGAAGCAGGCATCAAACACACTGCTATGAATATACCTAAATTCTTAGCCATAGAGACTCTGAATATTCATTGTAATGTGGCCGAGGGTATGATCACCAAATCAAATGGCATAGGAACTCACAAACAAACTGGCATCATTGCAACATTCAAACCTAATTCTGAATTTATGGAACCCATCATCTACAATCCATCCCCAACATTATATTTTCCTGTGTGCCATAATAGAATAGATTATATTGAATTGATGGTCACTAATGAAAAAGAAGAATTAGTTGATTTTGCTGGAACCACAACAACTGCTATCATAGAGATTAATATTTAAATAAAAATACATACAAGAAAAAAATGGAAAATATTGAGAGTTATGAGCTACAATCATTCCCCCCAACAGGAGGACATTTGCAAATTTAAATCAACCCAACACAGAGATTGAGGTTGATCTTGATGTAGGGGATGGCTTTATACACCCCCACAGAGCAGATCTATACATCAAATTTGATGTTGTAAAGCTCGATGGTACAGATTATCCGGCAAATTCAAATATAAGATTGGTGGACAATTTTGTGCCACTTCTATTCTCTGAAATTGAGGTCAGAAAGCATGGTGTTGTTATAAACAGAGTGGATTATCCCGGCATTACCTCCACAGCTTTGGCCACACTAAAATTATCCAAAACCGAGGCTTCTTACTACAAAATAGGTGGATTTGAGGCTGGTGATAAAATATTATCTAAGAACCACACAGTGCTGTTCCCCATGCACCTGTTGCCAGGATTCTTCTCAGATTACAAAGATATTATGTGGAAGGGTGGTTTAAGAATCACATTTAGAAGAGCTGCCAATGAGAATAATGCTTTGATGAGGTACAGTGCATTAAACTCTACAGGGGAAGCTCTGCCTAATACCCTACCTGATGAAGGCAAGTGCATTATTCAGACTATGGAGCTAAGAATCCCTGTTGTTGAATATGAGGCCAGTTATGCTCTTAAATACAAAGCTGATATAATAAAAAATCCACAGGTTCCTTTACAATTTTATACATATCAATGTGTACAGAAGCCCGCAACTGGTACTTATTATGAGTTTGATGCTACAAATTCATTCTCCAGTATACAATATGACATGCCGGATTTTGTGGTGGTATTGTTTCAGACTGGAAGACACAATAATCAGGAAAAAAATTCAAGTAAATTTGATAACTGCAACATCAAGAACATATATCTTAAAAATGGCAGAAATGAGGTATTTCCTAGAGAAAATTATAATTTAGACATGTCCAAGGATGATTTCCTCAAATTATGTGAGGCATTTTCAGCATTCAAAAGGGTCACTACTGGCAATACTGACATGTATTACACACCAGATGAATTCAAAGCACAGAGACCCATGTTTGTAATCAACACTTCAAAAAGGAAACAAGTTGTGGTTAATGACAGGACAAATATTAAAATTATCTGTGAATTCCATGAGGCATTACCTGATGACACCATATGTAGTGTTATTCTCATACGTGAAAAATCATATGTTTATAATGTAAGAAATGAGAGAGTCACGGAGCAATTCTAGAGGGGCTGATTCAAACATAGAGGCCCCTTGATTACAAAGCAATAATACCAACATTTTGCTGTCAGGAAAACTTTTATATATATTACTTACCCAAATTTTATAGCACCTCTGCTCGTGGCAGGAAAGCTTTTATATATATTACCTACCCAAATAACACAGCACATCTGCCCGTGGCAGGGAAGCTTAAATACAGAAATATGCAATGTTTTGTAAGTTACAGACTTGGGTTTATATTATTGCGACAAGACCAAACCTAAATGCAATTCAGGTTTGCATGACCGTAGTGTAATTGGCTATATTATAAACCCGAGAAAGTATGAACCCCCCTCAGGCAGATTTGCCTACACTTAAAACAAGCTCAACATGCCCATATGAGCTTTTTGCTCAAGTGTGGAACTCTGTCTAATACAAGATTTTTGTAAAAATGCCCTCGGGAATTTTCCGAGAAAGTATGACCCCCTCAGATTGATTTGCCCACACTTATAAAAGGCACTTCTGTGAGATTGTTGTCCATAAACTTGTCAAAAATATGCCCCTCTTGATATTTTTTTTGGCCACACTTAAAACTAGGCCAAGATACACCCACCTACACACATATATACACATACATACACACACATATTTACTTCCGGTTTAAGTTCAATTGGATACCAGGTTCAATTTGTTTATCTAATATTAACACAATGTAATATGCAGAGACCCTCTAGAATTGCTCCGTGACTCTCTCATTTCTTACATCATAAACATATGATTTTTCACCTATGAGAATAACACTACATATAGTGTCATCAGGTAATGCCTCATGGAATTCACAGATAATTTTAATGTTTGTCCTGTCATTAACCACAACTTGTTTTCTTTTTGAAGTGTTGATGACAAACATGGGTCTCTGTGCTTTGAATTCATCTGGTGTGTAATACATGTCAGTATTGCCAGTAGTGACACTTTTGTATGATGTAAATGCCTCAAATAATTTGAGGAAATCATCCTTGGACATGTCTAAATTATAATTTTCTCTAGGAAATACCTCATTTCTGAAATTTTTAAGATATATGTTCTTGATGTTGCAGTTATCAAATTTACTTGATTTTTTTCCTGATTGTTGTGTCTTCCAGTCTGAAACAATACCACCACAAAATCCGGCATGTCATATTGTATACTGGAGAATGAATTTGTAGCATCAAACTCATAATATGTACCAAATGCGGGCTTCTGTACACATTGATATGTATAAAATTGTAGAGGAATCTGTGGATTTTTTATTATATCAGCTTTGTATTTAAGAGCATAACTGGCCTCATATTCAACAACTGGGATTCTTAGCTCCATAGTCTGAATAATGCATTTGCCTGCATCTGGTAGGGTATTAGGCAGAGCTTCTCCTGTAGAGTTTAATGTGCTGTACCTCATCAAAGCATTATTATCATTGGCAGCTCTTCTAAATGTGATTCTTAAACCACCCTTCCACATAATATCTTTGTAATCTGAGAAGAATCCTGGCAACAGGCGCATGGGGAACAGTACAGTGTGGTTTTTAGATAATATCTTATCACCAGCCTCAAATCCACCTACTTTGTAGTAAGAAGCCTCGGTTTTGGATAATTTTAATGTGGCCAAAGCTGTGGAGGTAATACCCGGATAATCCACTCTGTTTATAGCAACACCATGCTTTCTGATCTCAATTTCAGAGAACAGATGTGGTACAAAATTGTCTACAAGTCTTATATTTGAATTTGCCGAATAATCTGTACCATCGAGCTTTACAACATCAAATTTGATGTATAGATCTGCTCTGTGGGGGTGTATAAAGCCATCCCCTACATCAAGATCAACCTCAATCTCTGTGTTGGGTTGATTTAAATTTGCAAATGTCCTCCTGTTTGGAGGGAATGATTGTAGCTCATAACTCTCAATATTTTCCATTTTCTTCTTGTATGTATTTTTATTTAAATGTTAATCTCTATGATAGCAGTTGTTGTGGCTCCAGCAAAATCAACTAATTCTTCTTTTCCATTAGTGACCATCAATTCAATATAATCTATTCTATTATGGCACACAGGAAAATATAATGTTGGGGATGGATTGTAGATGATGTGCTCCATAAATTCAGAATTAGGTTTGAATGTTGCAATGATGCCAGTTTGTTTGTGAGTGCCTATGCCATTTGATTTGGTGATCATACCCTCTGCCACATTACAGTGAATATTCAGAGTTTCTATGGCTAAGAATTTAGGTATATTCATAGCAGTGTGTTTGATGCCTGCTTCAAGTTTTGTGTTGTTCTCAAAGCCTAACAGCTCTCCTATAGTACCCAGATTCACTGTTTCTGTGGCAGATACAATTTCTACTCTGTGAGTGACAGAATTTTGACTTAAAACTACACCTCTGGGTAATTGAGCATTTAGAGTGGACAGATTATATTGCCCTGGAGTGATGACAATTTTTTGATCCCCTACTGCAATTGTGTTGTTGTGGTGTGTAATATTAGGGATCAAGTACATGCCATAAAATGCTCTGAGAGCTATTGTTTTGGGATACACTATGTCATCATGTAATTTGAGTTTCAATATTGAATTTTGGCTGATGAGATGGAATACCCCCATGATGTTTCAGATACCACAAGGCTTTTTGAAAATCTTCAATTGATGGTTTATTTATTTGAGACATATATCTAAGAACAGATAACACAAATGTCCACAATTAACATCTTTGAAGTTTTGAACACGGGCATTATTGTAAAAAAGATTAGCTGAATTTAGATATTTTATTAAATTTTCAGGTGGAACACCTCCAAATGAATCAAACACAAATGCCTCATTTTTTAAATATTTAAGATAACAGATCCAGTGAGTGCCCAGATTTTTGTACTTATCCTAATTAACAATGCCACACTCTTTGTTGAGTGGTTGTTCTGGTAAAGAATCAGACATGTACACACCTCTAAAATTTTTTATGCCCAGTGGCTTGATTAAAGCTTCAATATCTTGGTTTGTAAGCGGCTCTTGTTTTTTTAAACTTATTCATGGCTCTCTTAAAACCTTTGCCTTGTTTCTCAATGGCAAGGTTATGGCGCCTCTGCTCATCTAATTCTGCCCTATTCTTCTTGGCATCTATTACTGTTTTTGCTATTGCAGCTGATCCCCCAGCCAAGCTCCCCACATCCCCGAGAGCAGCTAAGATGGCAGGGATGGTAAATATAAATCCCCCCACATGTGATTTTTTTCTTGATTGCTGTAATTTTTTTAATTGGGGGGTACTAAGCAACAATTTCATACCATGGCCCTTTGCAATACAAGAATTTTTTTTCTTGCGCTGCTTTTTGGTCAAAAGGCTATCAATAGGCCCAAGAGATTTGAGACCTGCATAAGGTATTTGATACATAACACCCTTGGCCTTCATTGTAGGTTTATTATATACATATTCACAACCCCCACCCCAGTTTTTGTTTGGTGCTCATAGCTATGGTGGTTCCCAATGCTGCTATTTTTTCACCTAAAGAAGCATCTTTGCTTACAAATCTACCAAATGCAGCCTCTTTTAATTTCTTGTCTGCAACATGTCTCTTGTCAAGATCAGAATGTGTGTTGTATGCTATGTCATGGTCTCTACAAGCAGCATCTAGGGGATTAACACCAGGATCACCTCTGTTTAATCTATGATCCAGTTTTGTGCCTGGACCACAATACTGATAGCCTGGAATATGTAGTTCAAATGGCAGCTTGTTTATAATGTCATTAACAAGACCCCGACCTCAGAAATAATCCAAATTTTAGGTGGTAGAGTATTAATAATTTTTATGAGATATCCAATCCCCTTAGTGTCATTCACTATAAAATTAGACAATTTGGTGCTTATCATGTCCATAATTCCAAACTTTTCATTGTAAAAATTGTGGTTCCCAGCATTTTCCTCCCCAGCTATCACCAATAACCTATCTACAAGTTTCCTGACATCATCAACCCACACAAATTCTTTAGGCAGGGTGTTGTATTGTTTGATTCCACTGCCAGTCTTGATCTGTGACCATATGGGCTTGATTAAATTATTGTATTTTGCCCCACTGCTTGACTTGACTCTTTTTTGTGTGGGATCATTGTTCTGGTATAGGGCATCTGATTTTATTAATATTTCTTTGTAATATTCATAATCTTGATCTGTATAGCTGCCAGGCCTTTTCCTAGTCATCAGTTCCCAGAATCCAGGTGTTCCGGGGTACTTAACAAAAGCACCTTTTTCTCCAAGATGAGATTCTGAATATACAATCAGATCATCTCCCATAAATGTTACTCTGAAATTGCCAATTCTATGTATGATGCTACCATCACGCTCTGTGTCAGCATATAAGCCAAATACCTCATCTTTGTTGTCTTTAGGTGTGGTTAAATATTTTTGAGCAAGAAGACCCAATTCAAAAGGATCCTGAGTAGCTTCAATTCTTCTAGGACCGATAGGACTAGGTGTATGAATACTGGAAAGTGGGGTGAATGGATAATCTAATATGTTCCTTGCAGCTACAGGTACAAGCTCTGTGATCAAATTTTGATTTTGCTCTGTAACAGTTTTGATATTTTTACCTAATTCACCAATAGCATCAATTATAGGCTGTTCTGTTTGTTTATGTTTTTCATAAATTCCCCGGTTCTCTGAATTCCATTCCTTAAATCTTTTTACAAGATAATCTCTTAATTTAAGATCATCAATGATTGGCCTTTTCATGGTTATTTATTTATGTTTCAATGTCTAGAAAATTGTTGATTTTATTTCTGTATTTGCCACTATTGGGTGTTCTTGTCATATCAATTGTGACAAACCCATAACTGTCCTGGTTCCAGCACTTACTGCAAAACTTAGGAAAATCATTGTAGCTCAAGTCCCCACCTACATATTCATCATGTATGTGTTTGAGGTTGGTATGGTCTTGATGAAACAGACATATAAAATTGCTGTTGTCTCGGATCAGTTGCTTCGTTATTTTTGAAAAAGTCTGTGCCAGGTAGAAGCAATCAATGTTTTTGTGCCGGCCCTGTGTAAAGAAATTTCTAACCTTGTCTTGATTATCCAGTATAATGTCATCAAACACAACAACAGAATTATCGAGACATTCATGGAGTGGCTTAACATCTGGTTCAAAAGTGGCTTTATCCAATCCATCATATAGCTTCATCAGCTGCTGATATTTTAATTGTTCCAAGCTCTTAGAGAAGACATACAAGTGCCTGTTTTTCCAGTCTAACCAGTTGGGTGCCAATACAAAATTATCAACTATTAGTGTAGTTTTACCACAAGCAGATGGCCCAACAATAAGACACCTAATATTATCAGGCAGCAAGTTGCCATTTCTCTTATTCTGCTGTTCAGGTTCTGGCAGCCTCTTTATAACATCCCAGGTGCTCATATTATTATTTTGTTTGCATCGATCCAGCTGTGTTCTGGAAGTCCTAGCCATTGGACAAATAACTTGTTGCCTTTTCTGCGGATGATTTTTTCTATGAGATATGTGTCAGGCTGTTTAGTTTTGCTGAGCTCTTCTTCATAAAACCTGCCTTTGAGAATTTCTCCTCGATGATCCTTTATTATATATGTGTTAAGGGTTCCGGGTTTAACTTGAACCACTGTAAATAATTCAGTGCTCCAGTTTCTAGTAAAGCCTCTTTTGAATAAGTGCTTATATTTACTGATTCTTACTTGATCACCCACCCTGTATTTGGCCTTTCTTGTTGTTGGCTGGTATTTAGGATAATAAACAGTGCTGATCAATTTTTGCTTATCAGATGAAGTTACTTCAGAGGGTTTCATGTTGATTGTGGAATGGACCGAGTTGTTATATTTATGTAGAAGTTCTGGAAGAATATTAATCCATTTATAATTACCTTGGAGGGTAAATTGTTTATACATAAGATTTTTTAAGGTTCTATTGAATCTCTCTACAATTGAGGCCTTGAGATCTCTGTAACTCGAATAATGTTGTATTGCCTGGCTTTTAATAAATTGTTGAAACACTGAATTATAAAATTCTTTGCCATTATCTGTTTGCAAATATCGCGGTGATCTTCCACTCTGATTGATGATTGTCCTGATGGCTTCTGTAACACATTTTCCAGTCTTGGATTTGAGTGGCACAGCCCAGGCAAATTTTGAAAATGTGTCTATGATAGTGAGTAGATACTTGTAGCCCTTGTTGATTTTGTCTAAGTTTTTTAGCTGTCCACTTGCCATTTCAATCAAGTCGCTCTGCCATAAATCATCTATGCCTTTTGTGACTACTGGCAGTCTCTTATAATTATGTCTGGCTTGTCTGTGTAATTCATCAACAATAATTTGTCTAGACATAATATGTAAACAAGAATATTGCAACTATGGGGTGTTCAGCAGCTGATACTGCAGGATTTTCTAAATATAATTTGTCCCCTATTTGTATTTTAAATTCCAGAGAGCCATCATCTTCAGCATAAGATGTTTCTAATGTATTGGGATCTGTAAAATCCTCCAATTCTAAACTGGTGATTTTCACTTTGTTATCAGCATTTGTTATTGATAAGGTAGGGTAGTTGTGTGCCTGTGGTTGTAGCCAATATTTGATATTGATTGGTCTCAATGTGCCCCCAACAAAAAATTGGTAATAAAATTGTGCAGGGGACAGCATATATATTTTGCCTCCTGGTGTAAATGGTGAATCATATTATTTGTTGGGGATGCTGTACAATTCAAGAATTACTGTATGTTTTGGATTCTCGATTATACCTGTTATTTCCTTTTCTGCTGTGAGCAATCTGCTTGTTACAGATTCAAGGTTCTCATTGATGGTCCTAATAATCTCATCGTGCCCCGGCTTGATTCTTATGTCAACAGCAAGTTTTTTGTATTGTTGCACAATTTCTTGTAGCTGGGTGGCAAAAATAGACAGAGCATTTGCTTGATTGGATTCCATGGTCCCTAGCTGCTGCTTGATATTAGCTACAATTTGTTGCAAATTTTCAACAACTGCCAATTTTGAATTTTGAGCAGTAAGATCATGGACCTGTCTTCTGATATCCTCAAACAGGGCATGCAGTTCATTAATATGTTGATTTGTTGGTAGAGTGGCCACTGTCTGAGTGAGATGTTTGATCTCTGCCTGGATATTCTTGATATCTTCTGATTTCAATATCCTATTCACTGCTCTCTTAATATTTTTAAGTTCCTGTGATGTGGGCAGATTTGATACTGTATTTTGTAAAAATTCAAGTGCCAATTTCACATTGTTTAATTCAGAAGCATCAGCCACATTTTGCATAGCATTTTGGAGCAGGGCTATATCTGCCTGAGAGGGTGTTGATTGTTGTAAAATTTCAAGTTTTGTTTGGATATCATCAATCAAGTGATGAAAATGAGATAGTTCAGATTCAGTATTGAGGTTTTCAAGCTTTGTGATTTGGTGCTGGACACTAACAAGGGTATCTACAATACCGGGCAGGCGAGATTCTAGAGTTTCTTGTACATTTGCCAAATCACTTTGCACTGCTGCTATTGTACCTTCAAGATGAGTTATGGTACTTTGAATTTTTCCAAAATCTTCATATGTTTCAAGTTGCAGCTTAACATTTGCTACACTGCGAGTTATTGCACTCAAAGCATCAGGTGATGGCAAATTGTTCATAAAATTTTCAAGTGTCTCAATTTTTTCTTTAACCTCGGCTATGGCATTGTTCAGAGGGTTCAGATTAGGTATTTGGAGTGACTGAATCTGTTCCTTTAGAGTGGAAATCACTAGATCAAAATCTTCTTGTGATTTTATGCTTTTGACAATTGTTTGGAGCTGTGCCTGGACATTATTTATTTGCTCTTCCAATTGTTGTTTCAATTGCTCAGAATTGGTGGCCTGGGTCTTAAATTTGGCTTGAAGAGCTGCTACAGCTTCTTCTAAACTTTGAAAATTATCCAATGTGGCCAAGTCAGTATATATTTGAAGCAACAATTTGAGTTCAGAATCAATTTTAAGAAGAGGGTCCATGCATTGTGATTGTAAATTTGTAATTTCTAATTGAAGACTGGCATTGAGTGTAGTTTGTAAAGCTTGTAAATCACTTCTTAATTTCTTGACTCTGACATCAAGCATCAGAATCTCATCACTGTGATCTTCATGTCTTGTATGGCCAAATATATCATTAGGCATTTTTGTTTTAGTGGTTATTTATTATTGAATATCTGATTCTTAATTCTATAAAAAAGGGTATAAGCTTATCATAAGATCCCGGGACCTCAATATATAAGCAGTCACCAGCAGAAACAGTATAAACAGTGCCAGAAACCATGTTTGAGTGCTTAATTCTATAAATATTTCTCCCTACTGAAATTTTAACATCACCCTCAGGGGTTGTAATAAATTGTAATTGCCCACCTACAGGTAATTGGTAATGATTTAAATTATTGTTAAATATGTACAATGTTTTGCCTGTTTCATCATCAATATCTGTAATTATGCTGTTCAGATGAATAATTAACAAGCCACACAGTTTAGAAATCATATCAGAAGAGGGTTGTGGTGTTGGCAGCTCCATAATAGCCTGTTTTTTGAACCCAAATGAGTTCATAGGCATGTTTATTTATTTCAAATCATGCTCTGGAATTGGGCATTGATTGCCATTTTTTAAATCACAATGCCCCCATGGTAAAGTATGTATGCCACATGATAAAATGCATCTCTTATCATCATGTGGGTCCAGAGCCAATTTTCTTACAATATTTGTAGTCAACAAGTGATCCACACCCTGAATTCTGGATTCTGATGTTCTGATTGTGCTACATGATTTGAGGCAATTTTTGTAATCTTCAAATTCAAGCTCTTTTTCAACAGTTACTCTGCCAATGCCCTTGGCCTTTTTGGCAACAACACCACTACATGTTTCAAAACTGTACATCTTGGCCCTTAACCCAGCAAATGCCACAATAACATCACCAAGTGTCTCATCTTTTAACTTGCCAGGCACCTTTTTGTTGTGGGGTTGAATCTTTGTATGTTCACTGGTATCAAAATATTCAAGCAATGCAGGCTGTGCTATATCTTGATAAACATCTTCTGTTTGAATATCAAGAACAAAACTATCTGTGTCCATGTACATCAATTTTACACAATCACCATAAAAAGGTTTCAACACATCATAATACAATTTTAACATGTGTAATTTGGCCAATTCCAATATTACAGCCCCTACATAAATAGGTTTATCAAACTTAATCTTTGTTTTTTACATGTTGAAAAGTGCCATATTTTCATCATAAATTCTTCTATAATTGAAATTAGGCTTTGCAACCAATTTTTTGCTCAGGCTGGGGTCAGTAATTATTTTAACATCGGTATGTTTTCTGACATTTTCAATTGCTTTGCCATATACAGAATTGACCATCAATTTAAACAAAGATTTTTCAAATTGGCTTTTTGCAGATGTTCGAAGCTCTGTGTTTGTATCAATGTATGGTTTCAACCATTTTAAGTGCCTGAACCTCAAAACTTTTCCAACTTTGCTCACTTGGACACCAGGAACTGGAGGTTTTTGTAATATATGACATAACCCTGTTTTGGCTCCATAGTCATCATCAATTTCTTCTGTTTAGAGCCAGGTGAGCACTTAACCTCAGGAATTGGGGGCAGATGAGAAAATTTGTTGTGTAAATCATCAGGAATTGTCAGATCAACCTCTAAGAAGAGGCCATAGTCACTGTCATCAAAATCTTTAAGATGTTCAATATTAAAATCTTCAACCCATTCAAGCCCTGAATATGGCAATTTATCCATCATGGCATAACCATACAGGCTGTTTGCATCTACATACAGTATATAATTTGATGGCCGTGCTGGATTATAATCATCGGAAATATATTTGTTATTTGCTCTGGCATATCTCTGAGAGCATTGCTCCATGCCTCCTCTTATACATTGTTCCATGAACAGATACATATCTTGATCTTGGATAAGATCCAATTGTATGTTAGTGTTTAAAAACATTGCAGCCCATGCTAGGCCCGGGGCACTGTAAAAATAAATTGGATCCAGTTCATAATTTTGCATGGAAGATTTTCTGAATGCCTGCAACATATCAGCTAAGAGGGTCACATCAAGTTTCAAATATGCCATGTGATAATCACCAAATGTCTGGCATTTTAAATTGTTCCACATGAACTGGGCATGATGATAATCATCATCAGTGATTGCAGATCCTCTGATTTTGCTGTAAAACTCTTCTTGTGGTGGCAGAGCACACTCATCATATTTAGAAAAATCTGTAACATAATCATATGGATATACACCCTTCCGCATAATTAATTTCAGGTCCTGATTTGGAAACAAAGCACATGTGATTTTGAATTGATCATCAGATAATTGAGTGGCCAGTGTGGCCAGGCTAGCAGATAAAATTCTGTAGGAATCAAGAAATCTTATGTGAATAGGAACACCATTAACTTTAATTATTTTGCTAATGGCAATATATTTCTCATAATTTTCTGCTAAAATATTTAAATTCTGCTCGTCAAACACCTCATATCTGATCAAATGATGAAAATCATAATTGGATGCTCCATGGCAAAATATAGGGACAAACTTTGGTCTCTGGATCTTAATATTACAGCTATTACACAGGGCCTGTTTATATCGACCATCTGTGTGAGAATGGTGTTTCACCTTGATTTTTGTATCTGAAAATTCAGATTTACATACCGGGCATTTTTCTGCATTGTTGAAATCTTCAATCTGTTTCTCTGTTAAAGGCAACATGGGTTTTGATTTTAATAAGATATTAGATGCTATGTCATGGCACTCATTTTCTATTCTATGTGCAAATACTTTGATGGCATCTGCTCCCAAGCATGAATCTTTTTTAGTAACAACACCATCCTGTACAATCACATAACAAAAGCTGGAAGGTTCATGTAGCTGGTATGGTGTAATTGAAGATTCTTCAGGATCTGGATTGCAGAATGCAAGAGGTTTGAGGTTTGATTCAAAATCACAGACAATATATGCTGGGTGTTCCAACAAGGCTTCAAACTTTTTGAATTCTGCATTTTCTCTTGGATTGGGCATCACCATATGAACAGGTTTATAGTTGCCACAGTATTTCAGATGCTAAATTAACTTGTTTTTGGCAATTTCTGCATTCACTTCCCTAACCCCATTTACCATTTTCCTGCCATCAAATACACTTAAACATCTTCTGCACAACTTGAATATTGTTTTGGATTTGTCTAGTTGTGTTCTCACTAAAGCTTCAAGATTATGTATCAGAGTGTAATGATATGTGCCATGCCCTTCAATTAAGAGCAGATCAATCGGAACAGCAGAATCATCATCAAATGTACTGATTCTGAGAGGTGCTATCAAGCAATTGCCACGGCCAGTGGAACAAATAAATACATTAATAGATAATTGTTTGCCATTGATATTCCTGGCCTTTTTTTTCAAATTTATCAATATTCTGAACAGACATTGGATATTCTAAACCCTTCATTGCCTCATCAAAATCGTGCTCATGTTGTTTGTAATAATTTATTCTCTGAGGATTTCTTGAAATTGGAAACAAAGCAGCTAATATACACCACAAAAAGCATTTCTGGTCGGTATTTTTTATATTAACCACGGCTTGTTTGTTTTTAATATTGGCAGGTAATGGCAGATATGTAGATCCTTGTAATGGGCTGAATTCAGAAATATTAACATATAACTTGTGTGGAGATCCGCATAGGCTCCATCCAGACTCTTTTGCCGCAAATTCAGAGTGTTTAATATTCAATTGATCTATCAACCTGCTTATTATTTTGTCTGAATTTGCATTTGAATATACCGGTACAGTTTCTGTTATGTGGGGCTGTGTAAATTTTGTGCCGTTTGGTTTCTTATATTGTGTAAACAATTTGAGGGACAGCTTATAAGAGCCATTTTGTGCATTAAGAATTGCCTGCACATCAGGATTTACACTGTTGAAAAAAATTTAATACCACATCTTGGCTCTGATACAAACCGGTAATCCCTAAGTTGGGCATTAAAACTGCTATGGATGGGTGCATAGCGTGGCTGCTTTGCAGGTCCAGCATTAACAGGTGCTTCATGCTTTCTTTTCAGACCAGATGTAGATGGTTGCGGGGGCAATGTTGATGACTGTACAGAGCAAGTACCTTTATGTTTATATGTGAAATATTCCATGCTATATTTTCTATGGCATTTGGGGCATATTTTTGTGGGAGTTCTGTATTTGTCCGGATTACAAATCTTTTGGTGGTTAGCCCAATTGGGGCTGGATATATTTTTTTTGCATTGATTACAATATTTTTGACTTGGCATTTTTGTTGTTGTTTATTATATACAATTTCTTGGGATTCAAATCAAAATTCTATGCTTAATAAAAAATATCAGATGGTTCAGCAGTGTGATTTGTATCCCTAGTATATATATACTAAGTATATACACTTAGTGTGTAAATATTTTTGGCTTTGGTATTTATATAAAATTTCTTGGGGTTCAAATCAAAACTCTATGCTTAATAAAAATATCAGTTGGGTTCAGCAGTGTGATTTGTGTGTGTGTGTGTGTATGTGTATGTGTGTATGTGTGTTAATATTTTTGGCTTTGGTATTTATATAAAATTTCTTGGGGTACAAATCAAAACTCTATGCTTAATAAAAAATATCAGTTGGGTTCAGCAGTGTGATTTGTGTGTGTGTGTGTGTGTGTGTGTGTGTGTGTGTGTGTGTATGTGTGTGTGTATGTATGTGTGTATGTGTGTGTGTTAATATTTATGGCTTTGGTATTTATATATAATTTCTTGGGGTTCAAATCAAAACTCTATGCTAAATAAACCTATGACAGGTTATCAATTAAATCAAATAGATTTGTAATTCAATTTATACAAATCTGCAATATTTTTGTGTTTAAAAAATATGAGCAGCACTGTAACAACACAACCTTTCTCTTCAACAGCTCTCACAATACTGGCTGATATGCAATGCAAAATCTTTTATATAGCCTAAGCACGGACCGCATTGAAAACATCTGGGTGGGAGGGTGTAGGTGTGTATGTGGGTGGGTGTAGTCAAGGTCAAAGTCAGGGTCAAGGTCAAGGTCAAAGTCAAGGTCAACATCAACGTCAACGTCAACGTCAACGTCGGGGTCAACGTCAACGTCAACGTCAACGTCAGAGTCAAGGTCAAGGACAATATGTGTGTGTGTGTGTGTGTGGGTGGGTGTGTGTGGGTGTGGGTGTGTGTGGGTGGGTATGGATGAGTATGTATGTATGTGTATATATGTGTGTAGGTGGGTGTATCTTGGCATAGTTTTCAGTGTGGCCAAAAAAATATCAAGAGGAGCATATTTTTGACAAGTTTATGGACAACAATCTCACAGAAGTGCCTTCTATAAGTGTGGGCAAATCAATCTGAGGGGGGTAATGCTTTCTCGGGAAATTCAAGAGGGCATTTTGGATTAGACAGGGTTCCACACTTGAGCAAAAAGCTCATATGGGCATGTTGAGCTTGTTTTAAATGTAGGCAAATCTGCTTGAGGGGGGTTCATACTTTCTTGTGCTGGTTATATAGCCAATTACACTACTTGCTTATCATGTCCATAATTCCAACTTTTTCATTGTAAAAATTGTGGTTCCCAGCATTTTCCTCCCCAGATATCACCAATAACCTATCTACAAGTTTCCTGACATCATCAACCCACACAAATTCTTTGGGCAGGGTGTTGTATTGTTTGATTCCACTGCCAGTCTTAATCTGTGACTATCTGGGCTTGATTAAATTGTTGTATTTTGCTCCACTGCTAGACTTGACTCTTTTTTGTGTGGGATCATTGTTCTGGTATAGAGCATCTGATTTTATTAATATTTCTTTGTAATATTCATAATCTTGATCTGTATAGCTGCCAGGCCTTTTCCTAGTCATGTGTTCCCACAATCCAGGTGTGCCGGGGTACTTAACAAAAGCACCTTTTTCTAAGAGACGAGATTCTGAATATACAATCAGATCCTCTCCCATAAATGTTACTCTGAAATTGCCAATTCTATGTATGATGCTACCATCACGCTCTGTGTCAGCATATAAGCCAAAGACCTCATCTTTGTTGTCTTTAGGTGTGGTTAAATATTTTTGAGCAAGAAGACCCAATTCAAAAGGATCCTGAGTAGCTTCAATTCTTCTAGGACCAATAGGACTAGGTGTATGAATACTGGAAAGTGGGGTGAATGGATAATCTAATATGTTCCTTGCAGCTACAGGTACAAGCTCTGTGATCAAATTTTGATTTTGCTCTGTAACAGTTTTGATATTTTTACCTAATTCACCAATAGCATCAATTATAGGCTGTTCTGTTTGTTTATGTTTTTCATAAATTCCCCGGTTCTCTGATTTCCATCCCTTAAATCTTTTTACAAGATAATCTCTTAATTTAAGATCATCAATGATTGGCCTTTTCATGGTTATTTATTTATGTTTCAATGTCTAGAAAATTGTTGATTTTATTTCTGTATTTGCCACTATTGGGTGTTCTTGTCATATCAATTGTGACAAACCCATAACTGTCCTGGTTCCAGCACTTACTGCAAAACTTAGGAAAATCATTGTAGCTCAAGTCCCCACCTACATATTCATCATGTATGTGTTTGAGGTTGGTATGATCTTGATGAAACACACATATAAAATTGCTGTTGTCTCGGATCAGCTGCTTGGGTATTTTTGAAAAAGTCTGTGCCAGGTAGAAGCAATCAATGTTTTTGTGTCGGCCCTGTGTAAAAAAATTTCTAACCTTGTTTTGATTATCCAGTATAATGTCATCAAACACAACAACAGAATTATCGAGACATTCAGGAAGTGGCTTAACATCTGGTTCAAAAGTGGCAATATCCAATCCATCATATAGCTTCATCAGCTGCTGATATTTTAATGGTTCCAAGCTCTTATAAAAAACATACAAGTGCCTGTTTTTCCAGTCTAACCAGTTGGGTGCCAATAAAAAATTATCAACCATTAGTGAAGTTTTACCACAAGCAGATGGCCCAACAATAAGACATCTAATATTATCAGGCAGCAATTTTCCATTTCTCTTATTCTGCTGTTCAGGTTCTGGCAGCCTTTTTATAACATCCCAGGTGCTCATATTATTATTTTGTTTGCATCGATCCAGCTGTGTTCTGGGAGTCCTAGCCATTTGACAAATAACTTGTTGCCTTTTCTGCGGATGATTTTTTCTATGAGATATGTGTCAGGCTGTTTAGTTTTGCTGAGCTCTTCTTCATAAAACCTGCCTTTGAGAATTTCTCCTCGGTGGTCTTTTATTATATATGTGTTAAGGGTTCCAGGTTTAACTTGAACCACTGTAAATAATTCAGTGCTCCAGTTTCTTCTAAAACCTCTTTTGAATAAGTGCTTATATTTGCTGATTCTTACTTGATCACCAATCTTGTATTTGGCCTTTCTTGTTGTTGGCTGGTATCTAGGATAATAAACAGTGCTGATCAATTTTTGCTCATCAGATGAAGTTACTTCAGAGGGTTTCATGTTGATTGTGGAATGGACCGAGTTGTTATATTTATGTAGAAGTTCTGGAAGAATATTAATCCATTTATAATTACGTTGGAGGGTAAATTGTTTATACATAAGATTTTTTAAGGTTCTATTGAATCTCTCTACAATTGAGGCCTTGAGATCTCTGTAACTCGAATAATGTTGTATTGCCTGGCTTTTAATAAATTGTTGAAACACTGAATTATAAAATTCTTTGCCATTATCTGTTTGCAAATATCGCGGTGATCTTCCACTCTGATTGATGATTGTCCTGATGGCTTCTGTAACACATTTTCCAGTCTTGGATTTGAGTGGCACAGCCCAGGCAAATTTTGAAAATGTGTCTATGATAGTGAGTAGATACTTGTAGCCCTTGTTGATTTTGTCTAAGTTTTTTAGCTGTCCACTTGCCATTTCAATCAAGTCGCTCTGCCATAAATCATCTATGCCTTTTGTGACTACTGGCAGTCTCTTATAATTATGTCTGGCTTGTCTGTGTAATTCATCAACAATAATTTGTCTAGACATAATATGTAAACAAGAATATTGCAACTATGGTGTGTTCAGCAGCTGATACTACAGGATTTTCTAAATATAATTTGTCCCCTATTTGTATTTTAAATTCCAGAGAGCCATCATCTTCAACATATGCTGTTTCTAATGTATTGGGATCTGTAAAATCCTCTAATTCTACACTGGTGATTTTCACTTTGTTATCAGTATTTGTTATTGATAAGATGGGGTAGTGGTGTGCCTGTGGTTGAAGCCAATATTTGATCTTGATTGGTCTCAATGTGCCCCCAACAAAAAATTGGTAATAAAATTGTGCAGGGGACAGCATATATATTTTGCCTCCTGGTGTAAATGGAGAATCATATTCTTTGTTGGGGATGCTGTACAATTCAAGAATTGTCTAGATTGTCTGAATGTTTTGGATTCTCGATTATGCCTGTTATTTCCTTTTCTGCTGTAAACAATCTGCTTGTTACAGATTCAAGGTGCTCATTGATGGTCCTAACAATCTCATCGTGCCCAGGCTTGATTCTTATGTCAACAGCAAGTTTCTTGTATTGTTGCACAATTTCTTGTAGCTGGGTGGCAAAAACAGACAGAGCATTTGTTTGATTGGATTCCATGGTCCCTAGCTGTTGCTTGATATTAGCTACAATTAGTTGTAAATTTTCAACAACTGCCAATTTTGAATTTTGAGTAGTAAGATCATGGACCTGTCTTCTGATATCCTCAAACAGGGCATGCAGTTCATTAATATGTTGATTTGTTGGTAGAGTGGCCACTGTCTGAGTGAGATGTTTGATCTCTGCCTGGATATTCTTGATATCTTCTGATTTCAATATCCTATTTACTGTACTCTTAATATTTTTAAGTTCCTGTGATGTAGGAAGATTTGATACTGTATTTTGCAAAGATTCAAGTGCCAATTTTACATTGTTTAATTCAGAAGCATCAGCCACATTTTGCATAGCATTTTGGAGCAGGGCTATATCTGCCTGAGTGGGTGTGGATTGTTGTAAAATTTCAAGCTTTGTTTGAATATCATCAATCAAATGATGAAAATGAGATAGCTCAGATTCAGTGTTGAGGTTTTCAAGCTTTGTGATTTGTTGCTGGACACTAACAAGGGTATCTACAATCCCAGGCAAGCGGGATTCTAGAGTTTCTTGTACATTTGCCAAATCACTTTGCACTACTGCTATTGTACCCTCAAGATGGGTTATGGTACTTTGAATTTTTCCAAAATTTTCATATGTTTCAAGTTGCATCTTAACATTTGCTACACTCCGAGTTATTGCACTCAAAGCATCAGAAGATGGCTAGTTGTTCATAAAATTTTCAAGTGTCTCAATTTTTTCTTTAACCTCGGCTATGGCATTGTTCAAGGGGTCCAGATTAGGTATTTGGAGTGACTGAATCTGTTCTTTTAGAGTGGAAATCACTAGATCAAAATCTTCTTGTGATTTTATGCTTTTGACAATTGTTTGGAGCTGTGCCTGGACGTTATTTATCTGCTCTTCCAATTGTTGTTTCAATTGCTCAGAATTGGTGGCCTGGGTCTTAAATTTGGCTTGATGAGCTGCTACAGCTTCTTCTAAATTTTGAAAATTATCCAATGTTGCCAGGTCAGTATATTTCTGAAGCAGCAATTTGAGTTCAGAATCAATTTTAAGAAGAGGGTCCATGCATTGTGATTGCAAATTTGTAATTTCTAATTGAAGACTGGCATTGAGTGTGGTTTGTAAAGCTTGTAAATCACTTCTTAATTTCTTGACTCTGACATCAAGCATCAGAATCTCATCACTGTGATCTTCATGTCTTGTATGGCCAAATATATCATTAGGCATTTTGTTTTTGTGGTTATTTATTATTGAGTATCTGATTCTTAATTCTATAAAAAAGGGTATAAGCTTGTCATATGATCCCGGGACCTCAATATATAAGCAGTCACCAGCAGAAACAGTATAAACAGTGCCAGAAATCATGTTTGAGTGCTTAATTCTATAAATATTTCTCCCTACAGAAATTTTGACATCACCCTCAGGAGTTGTAATAAATTGTAATTGCCCACCTACAGGTAATTGGTAATAATTTAAATTATTGTTAAATATGTACAATGTTTTGCCTGTTTTATCATCAATATCTGTAAGTATGCTGTTCAGATGAATAATTAACAAGCCACTTAGTTTAGATATCATATCAGAAGAGGGTTGTGGTGTTGGCAGCTCCATAATAGCCTGTTTTTTGAACCCAAATAAGTTCATAGGCATGTTTATTTATTTCAAATCATGCTCTGTGTTTGGGCATTGATTGCCATTTTTCAAATCACAATGCCCCCATGGTAGAGTATGTATGCCACATGATAAAATGCATCTCTTATCATCATGTGGGTCCAGAGCCACTTTTCTTACAATATTTGTAGTCAATAAGTGATCTTCACTCTGAATTCTGGATTCTGATGTTTTGATTGTGCTACATGATTTGAGGCAATTTTTATAATCTTCAAATTCAAGCTCTTTTTCAACAGTTACTCTGCCAATGCCCTTGGCTTTTTTGGCAACAACACCACTACATGTTTCAAAACTGTACATCTTGGCCCTTAACCCAGCAAATGCCACAATAACATCACCAAGTGTCTCATCTTTTAACTTGCCAGGCACCTTTTTGTTGTGGTGTTGAATCTCTGTATGTTCACTGGTATCAAAGTATTTAAACAATTCAGGCTGGGACATATCTTGATAAACATCTTCCGTTTTAATATCAAGAACAAATCTATCCGTATCCATGTACATCAATTTTACACTATCACCATAAAAAGTTTTCAGCACATCATAATACAATTTTAACATATGTAATTTTGCCAATTCCAATATCACAGCCCCTACATAAATAGGTTTATCAAACTTAATCTTTGTTTTTTTCATGTTGAAAAGTGCCATATGTTCATCATAAATTCTTCTGTAATTGAAATTAGGCTTTGCAATCAATTTTTTGCTCAGGCTGGGGTCAGTAATTATTTTAACATCGGTATGTTTTCTGACATTTTCAATTGTTTTGCCATATACAGAATTGACCATCAATTTAAACAAGGCCTTATCAAATTTGCTCATTGCAGATGTTCGAAGCTCTGTGTTTGTATCAATATATGGATTCAACCATTTTAAGTGCCTGAACCTTAAAACTTTGCCAATTTTGGTCACTTGAACACCATGATGCATCAGGAACTAGAGGTTTTTATAATATAAGACATAACCCTGTTTTGGCTCCAGAGTCATCATCAATTTCTTCTGTTTAGAGCCAGGTGAGCACTTAACCTCGGGAATTGGGAGCAGATCAGAAAATTTGTTGTGCAAATCATCAGGAATTGTCAGATCAACCTCTAAGAAGAGGCCATAGTCACTGTCATCAAAATCCTTAAGATCTTCAACCCATTCAAGCCCTGCATATGGCAGTTTTTGCATCATAGCATAGCCATACAGGCTGTTTGCATCTACATACAATATATAATTTGATGGTAATTCTGGATCATAATCAGCAATATATTTGTTATATGCTCTGGCATATCTCTGAGAACATTGCACCATGCCTCCTCTTATACATTGCTCCATAAACAAGTACATATCTTGATCCTGGATCAGATCCAATTGCATTTTAGTGTTTAAAAACATTGAAGACCATGCTAGGCCCGGCGCACTGTAAACATATATTGGATCCAGTCTATAATTTTGCATAGAAGATTTTCTGAATGCTTGAAGTTTATCAGCTAAGAGGGTCACATCAAGTTTTAAATATGCCATGTGATAATCACCAAATGTCTGGCATTTTAAATTGTTCCACATCAATTGGGCATGGTGATAATCATCATCAGTGATTGCAGATCCTCTGATTTTGCTGTAAAACTCTTCTTGTGGTGGCAGAGCACACTCATCAAATTTAGAAAAATCTGTAACATAATCATATGGATATACACCCTTCCGCATAATTAATTTCAGGTCCTGATTTGGAAACAAAGCACATGTGATTTTGAATTGATCATCAGATAATTGAGTGGCCAGTGTGGCCAGGCTAGCAGATAAAATTCTGTAGGAATCAAGAAATCTTATGTGAATAGGAACACCATTAACTTTAATTATTTTGCTAATGGCAATATATTTCTCATAATTTTCTGCTAAAATATTTAAATTCTGCTTGTCAAACACCTCATATCTGATCAAATGATGAAAATCATAATTGGATGCTCCATGGCAAAATATGGGACAAATTTTGGTCTCTGGATCTTAATATTACAGCTATTACACAGGGCCTGTTTATATCGACCATCTGTGTGAGAATGGTGTTTCACCTTGATATTTGTATCCGAAAATTCAGAATCACATACCGGGCATTTTTCTGCATTATTGAAATCTTCAATCTGTTTCTCTGTTAAAGGCAACATGGGTTTTGATTTTAATAAGATATTAGATGCTATGTCACGGCACTCATTTTCTATTCTATGTGCACATTTTTTGATGGCATCTGCTCCCATGTATGAATATTCTTTACTAACAACACCATCCTGTACAATCACATAACAAAAGCTGGAAGGTTCATGTAGCTGGTATGGTGTAATTGAAGATTCTTCAGGATCTGGATTGCAGAATGCAAGAAGTTTGAGGTTTGATTCAAAATCACAGACAATATATGCTGGGTGTTCCAACAAGGCTTCAAATTTTTTGAATTTTGCATTTTCACTTGGCATTGGCATCACCATTTGAAGAGGTTTATGATTTTTACAGTATTTTAAATGTTCAATTAACTTGTTTTTAGCAATTTCTGCATTCACTTCCCGAACCCCATTCACCATTTTTCTACCATCAAATACACTTAAACATCTTCTACACAACATGAATATTGTATTGGATTTGTCTAGTTGTGTTCTCACTAAAGGTTCAAGATTATGTATCAGAGTGTAATGATATGTGACATCCCCTTCAATTAAGAGCAGATCAATCGGAACAGCAGAATCATCATCAAATATACTGATTCTGAGAGGTGCTATCAAGCAATTGCCACGGCCAGTGGAACAAATAAATACATTAATAGATAATTGTTTGCCATTAATATCCCGGGCCTTTTTTTCAAATTTATCAATATTCTGAACAGACATTGGATATTCTAAACCCTCCATTGCTTCATTAAAAATATGTTCATGTTGTTTGTAATAAGTTATTCTCTCAAGATGCCTTGAAACTGGAAACAAAGCAGCTAAAATACACCACAAAAAGCATTTCTGGTCGGTATTTTCTATATTAACCACGGCTCTTTTGTTTTTAATATTGACAGGTAATGGCAGATATATGGATCCTTGTAATGGGCTGAATTCAGAAATATTAACATATAACTTGTGTGGAGATCCGCATAGGCTCCATCCAGACTCTCTTGCTGCAAATTCAGAGTGTTTAATATTCAATTGATCTATCAAACTGCTTATTATTTTGTCTGAATTTGTATTTGAATATACAGGTACAGTTTCTCTTATGTGGGGCTGTGTAAATTTTGTGCCATTTGGTTTCTTATATTGTGTAAACAATTTGAGGGACAGCTTATAAGAGCCATTTTGTGCATTTAAAATTGCCTTCACATCAGGATTTACACTGTTCAAAAAATTCTTAATGCCACATCTTGGCTCTGATACAAACCGGTAATCTCGTAATTGGCCATTAAAACTGCTATGGGTGGGTGCATAGCGTGGCTGCTTTGCAGGTCCAGCATTAACAGGTGCTTCATGCTTCCTTTTCAGACCAGATGTAGATGGTTGCGGGGGCAATATTGATGACTGTGCGGAGCAAGTATCTTTATGTTTATATGTGAAATATTCCATGCTATATTTTCTATGGCATTTGGGGCATATTTTTGTGGGAGTTCTGTATTTGTGTGGATTACAAATCTTTTGGTGCTTAGCCCAATTGGGGCTGGATATATTTTTATTGCATTGATTACAATATTTTTGACTTGGCATTTTTGTTGTTGTTTATTATATAAGATTTCCTGGTATCCAAATCAAAATTTTATACTTAATATAAAAATATCAACTGGGTTCAGCAGTGTGATTTGTATATTTTGTGTGTAAGTGTATGTATGTGTGTTTATATTTTTGGCTTTGGTATTTATATAAAATTTCTTGGGGTTCAAATCAAAACTCTATATTGGATAATAATTTGTTGCACAGCATAATGCAATATAAATAAACCAGAAATAGGCCACAACTTGGCCACAAGTGGACCGGAAGTAGGCAGACCGGAAGCGGACCGGAAGTGGATCGGAAGTGGACCGGAAGTAAATATGTGTGGGTGTATGTGGGTGGGTGTGGGTGGGTGTGGGTGTGTGTGGGTGGGTATGGATGAGTATGTATGTATGTGTATATATGTGTGTAGGTGGGTGTATCTTGGCATAGTTTTAAGTGTGGCCAAAAAGAATATCAAGAGGGGCATATTTTTGACAAGTTTATGGACAACAATCTCACAGAAGTGCCTTTTATAAGTGTAGGCAAATCTGCCTGAGGGGGGTTCATACTTTCTCGGGTTTATAATATAGCCAATTACACTACTCATGACAATATCCAAGAAGCCAATATTATCATTACTAGGAATTTCCTCTTTGAGTTAATAATATGATAGATGGCAAGTAATTTTCCCTGAAAGGGGCACAGTGTAGATAAGAATTTCTCTTTGAGTACCATGACAGATGACATGTAATTTCCCCCTGAAAATGCACAATGTAGATTATATTTCTTGAATGCTAACAGATATAATCTCCCAGGCATACAGAAAGAGGCCAATATTCTCTTTACTAAGAATTTTCTCTTTGAGTAGATAATATGATGAATAATATGTTATTTCTCTCTGAAAAGACACAATGTAGACTATATTTCTTGCATGCCAACAGATATAATCTCCCAGGCGTGCAATAATTTATTGCTGGCCGAGACATAGGACTGATCAAAGATTAGAAAAAACATGGAAGCAATTAATTATGTTTGCTCGCTCCTCTCCCATTGTATTGATTGGGCAGTTTTGCCTGCATAAAAATATAACAACCGTTAATGGCTGAGCTGGTGTTTTTATACCCAAACAACAGCAATAACCAGGCTCGGGTGATTCCCAATATAAAATAATTTTGCTTTTTTATGCTGTTGTATAACACTTTTTACCAGGTTTCAGATCTGGGAGCTATCAGTTGTATATCAACTAGCAGTAATTATTCTCAAAATCTCACGTGTGGAGATATTATTTTGCCACACGTATTTCAATCTTACACATTTTATCAGAACTCAAACCCGAGCCTCTTGTTTACAAGGCAACAATATTAACACTTTGCCATCAGGGGAGGCTTCACATTTTATGAGGACTCAAACCTGAGCCTCTTGTTTACAAGGCAACAATATTAACATTTTGCCATAAGGGGAGGCTTCACATTTTATGAGGACTCAAACCCAAAAGCCTCCTGATTACAAGACAATAAGAACCATGGGGCTATGCACCACACTCTACTGGGTCTCAGAACCCAATAGCTATGAGCTTTATATCAATTCAAGATTCCTGGGATTTTGACAGAAAAACACACTATAAACAATAAGATGATATGGGAACTTGGCATAATTTTAAGTGTAGGCAAAACTGTCTGAGGGGCTTCATCTTTTCTACACTAGAATTCAAAATTCTTAAAAATTCAGAGCATATCACACCTGAAGAATTAGAGTATAAGCCCCTCTTGCCATTGTTTTAAGTGTAGGCAAATCGGGTTGTTCAATCAAATAGCCTCTTCTTTTCTACACTTGTAAGTGGCACCAGTCCTATATACTTTTATACTACTTAAAGAAGAAATCCCTCAACAGTGGAAAGAATCCATAATTGTTCCTGTGTTTAAAAAAGGTGATAAAATGAACTGCAATAATTACCGTGGAATTTCTCTACTCTCAACAACATATAAAATATTATCTAACATTATTTTAACAAGGCTAACCCCATATGCTAATGAAATTATAGGTGATTATCAATGTGGATTTAAACGTAACAGATCAACTACAGATCAAATTTTTCACATCAGACAGGCACTTGAATAAAAGTGGGAATAAAATCAAAATGTCCATCAGCTATTCATTGATTTCAAAAAAGGATATGATTCGGTCAAAAGAGATAAATTATATAATATATTAGTAGAGTTTGGAATATATAAGAAGCTTGTTAGTATGATAAAAATATGCACCAGTGAAACAGAAAGTAAAATTCGTGTGGGTATTAATATGTCTGACAAATTTACAATTCGTGATGGGTTAAAACAAGGAGATGCATTATCTCCATTGCTCTTTAATTTTGCCTTAGAATATGCTGTTAGGAAGGTAAATGAATCTAAAGAAGGACTAAAATTAAATGGTGTGACTCAGTTGTTAGGATATGCAGATGATGTAGACTTACTGGGGGATGATGTGAATACAATTAAGAATAATGCTAAAATATTTTTCAAAACTGCTAAAGAGATAGGTTTGGAAGTTAACAAAGAGAAAACTAAATATATGCTTACAGGCCGAAACCAAGTGTTAGGTAATAATCAAAATCTAATTATTGATAACAACTCGTTTGAACCAGTTTCCAAATTCAAATACTTAGGAGTAATATTAACAAATGAAAATTATATTAAGAGGAAATAAAAAGTAGGCTTAATTCAGGAAATGCATGTTACTTCTCTCTTCATAAACTTTTGTCTTCTCGTTTAATAACTAAGAAACTAAAAGTTAAAATATACAAAACAGTAATTTTGCCTGTAGTATTATATGGATGTGAAACTTGGTCCCTAACATTGAAAGAGGAACATAAATTGAGAGTATTTGAAAATAAGATCCTTAGGAAAATCTTTGGACCTAAAAGGGATGAGGAGACAGGTGAGTGGAGAAGGTTACATAATTTAGAACTACATAATTTGTATTCATGTCCAGATATTATTAGAATAATTAAATCAAGAAGACTTAGGTGGGCAGGCCACGTGGCACGAATGGAAGAGGAAAGAGGAGTGTACAGGATTCTTGTTGGTAAACCTGATGGTAAGAGACGTGTAGGAAGGCCAAGACGAAGATGGAGGGACAATGTTGAGATGGACCTAAGGGAAATCGGTAGGGATGGAAAAGAGTATATAGATCTTGCTCAAGATAGGGAAAGATGGAAGGCGTGTGTTGCTGCAGCCATGAACCTTCGGGTTTAAGAAGGCTAGAGAGTTAGTTAGTTAGTTATATATAGCAAGGTTATTAGAAGTATAGGTTGCGGAGGTGGGCCACACCGCGACTTGAACGTTATTGGCCAGAGCTTTTGACGTCACCAAGAGGACAAGAGCGGAAGATAGCAATGCGTAGAATGTAGTAGATGGCCAATGAAACTCTGTTTTCATACATCTTTTGATATTATACACCAAACGAAAGACGTATTTAGCTGAGGGTGTCCAGGGGGGCCCCCCAAAATACCAAGTACAAAAATTAAATAATGAAAATGTGCGTTGTTTAACCTTTCTTGTATAGTCGAGGGTTATTTGTTTCAATTTAAGGCAGTAAATATTTAGTTTTTACAATTCCTTTATTTAACATTAATTTGATGTGTGTGTGTATCTAAACAAAAGCTAACGCAGTACAATGCCTTTTTTGTTCCATAACAACATAATTATTTTATTGGGAGACGCTTCACACTAAACTATCCTACCGCACTGACAATTACATATTTAGGGGCGAAGCCCCCGCCGCAAGACTTACCAAGTACTAACACTAAACAATTAAAATATACATATTTAGCATTTGCTGTATAAGCGAGGGATAATTCCGCCGAACTTTGAATGGCAGTACCAAATATATTAATGTGAAACTTTAATTTTCGTCAACTTGATTTAACATTCTATCTTGTTATTTAATAAATATTCAATTCTTTATCTATTTGGCACTGATTTCCTTGCCAGGGCATTTGCTTTTATACAAATTTTAGTGATCTTAATTACACGTAGGCTAGATAATGAATACATGCTTTTATATATCTACTCTTACAACGATTTTTACCTACAATATTCATTTCATATTTATTAATTAATTTTATTTTAATTTAATATAATAATATAATAGTAGTGTATATTGAGCGTTTCAAAGTAACACTTGGTACGAGGGCATTTGTAGCCTCTTTTTTATCAATTGAATATCAGTTTTTGACATATTTTGACAATTTTTTGTCGATGTTTTAGCGTTTAGCGATGTTTTAGCGAAATTTCCCTTTTTTCCCACCTCACACTTGGTACGAATGCCACGATCTTACGTGATATAACTTAACCTATCCTTTTTTATTACGTGCTAAACTACAAGAGAGCCTCTAGTAGTGCAGGTGCCCGGGTTGACAAACATCAATTGGAGTTCACCAAAGTAGTGCAGGGGCACGGGTTGAGCGCCATCAATTGGGGTTCAAAAATACCTCAAAAACTCACTTTCTCTCCACGTTCCGCGCCTCATTTATTGCGCTGACGATGTTTCACAGCGAAGAAAACAGCACCAAAACATCAAAAACTCACTTTACTCATTTGGGGTTCAGTGTTGCCAACCCACCCCAAGAAAACCAAAACCTCAAAAACTCACTTTCTCTCATTTATTGCGCTGATGATGTTTCACAGCGTGTTTATATATCGTGACCTTTGTAAACCTCTCTGGGGAACGATGTGTAGTGGACTTTAGAGAGTTCTGCGCCCTTAAGTGAGGTTCAGTGTTATCAACCCCCCAAAGAAAAGTGGACAGAAAAAAAGATCTGGCATCACTTTTTAAGTTATTTTTTTACCTCCTGCTCTTATGCTAACTCGTCCTTTGACCTATTTTTTGAAATGACTTACGACATTTTCCTATAAGTCTGTCTCCTCTTACTGTAAGGTCCCTCAGTGTAATCTACTACGACCTTGCTCTCAGCGTAATCTGCTACGATATTTTTTTTTTGTTTTTAAAAAAAAACTCATGTGTGATCTTCTGCGGTGTGTGTGTGTGTGTGTGTGTGTGATAATCAAAATTATTTTTGTTAAGGCCCTCAAAAAAGAAAAAAAATATCCCGCCAGAGAGGGGTGCGTGGTGCCCAACACCAGTTCTAATGGTCATGGCTATCAAAGCCATGCCTCTGTAGAGTTTCATGAGTTATTATTTTTTTTATTTGCGCAGCGAACTAACTTACATTGTATTTTATATAACCTTGTTGATTTTTTTTGTATGTGGCAATTATTTTTTTTAGGAATATATTTTAAAACTGCTCCGTGACCCTCTCGTTCTTCACGTCGTGGACGAAGGACTTCTCTGCGACCAGGATGACGCTGCGTAGAGTATCGGCAGGCAGCGCGTCGTGGAACTCGCAGACGATCTTGATGTTGGTGCGATCGTTAACAACCACCTGCTTCCTCTTCGTGGTATTGATGACGAACATCGGCCTGTGGGTTTTGAATTCGCTGGGCGTGTAGTACATGTCCACGTTTCCCTCGGTCACGCGCTTGTAAGAGGTATAAGCTTCGTAAAGTTTGAGATAATCGTCTTTGGTCATGTCGAGGTTGTAATTCTCGCGCGGGAACACTTCGTTCCTTCCATTCTTCAGATAAAGGTTCTTGATCTTGCAGTCGTCGAACTTGCTGGAATCTTTTTCCTGATTGTTATCGCGTCCGGTCTGAAAAAGTACAATGACAAAATCTGGCATGTCGAACTGTATGTTGTTGAACTGCGTCGTCACGTCGAATTCCATGTGACTTCCCGACGCTAACTTCTGCACGCACTGGTAACCGTGAAAGTGAATCGGCACCTGTGGACTTTTCAAGATCTCCGCTTTGTACTTGAGGGCGTAGTTCGTTTCGTATTCCACGATCGGCATTCTCAACTCCATGCTCCGGATGACGCACTTGGCTGCTTCGGGTAAAGTGTTGGCTATCGGCGTGCCGTCTGCGTTCAAGTTGGTGTATCGCATCAGTGCGTCGTTGTCGTTGGCCGCTCTTCGAAACGTGATCCTCAGTCCTCCCTTCCACATGATCTCCTTGTAGTCCGAGAAGAATTCCGGCAGCAGACGCATGGGAAAGAGCACCGTGTGACTTCTCGTCGATATTTTCCTCCCCGCTTCGAACCCTCCCGCTTGGTAGTATGCCGCGTCCGTTTGGATAATTTCAATGTTCCCACCGCCGTCGACGTGATGCCTGGATAATCGATTCTGTCGATGACGGTGTTGTGTTTCCTCACCTCCACCTGCGAGAACAGGTGAGGCACGAAGTTGTTCACGAGTTTCAAATTGGCATTGGGCGGAAACGCGTCTCCGCTTTCCTTCTTCACCACGTCGAATTGAAGGTAGAGATCCGCTCTGTGAGGATGAACGAACCCGTCGCCTACGTCCACGTCGTATTCGATCTCCCTGTTCGCTTCGTTGAGATTGGCGAACGTGCGACGGTTGGGAGGGAAAGATTGCAACTCGTAACTTTCGATTTGCTCCATTTTCAGTATGTGTGTTATTTATTATACGTTGATCTCCACGATGGCAGTGGTCGTTGCACCTGCGAAATCCACCACCTCTCCTTTCTCGTTCGTCACCACCAACTCTATGTCGTCTATGCGGTTGCGACATACTGGAAAATAGATCGGCGAAGAGGGCGTGTAGATGATCGGTTCCATGAATTCGGAACTGGGTTTGAACGTGGCTATGATTCCCGTCTGCTTGTGACTTCCCAGCAACCCCCCGTCCGAGGATTTCGTGATCATGCCTTCCGCTACGTTGCAGTGTACGTTCACAGTCTCTATGGCTAGAAATTTAGGAATATTGGCTGCTACGTGCTTGATGCCAGCTTCGAGTTTTGTGTCGTTCTCGAAACCTAAAAGTTCTCCCATGGTGCCAAGGTCCACCGTCTCCGACGCCGATACGATTTCCACTCTGTGCGTGACCGAATTTTGAGAAAGGTACGTGCCTTTGGGTAATTGAGCTTGCAAAGTAGAAAGATTGTATTGGCCTGGTGTGACGACGATATGTTCGCTGCCGACGCTAATTTTGTTGTTGTGCTGCGTGACGTTAGGTATGAGGTACATGCTGTAGAATGCACGCAGAGCTACGGATTTAGGATTGACGATGTCGTCGTGCAGCGTGAGTTTCAAGATCGAAGATTCGCTCGTGAGATGGAACACGCCCATCGTGGTGATGCTGTTTCAGGTTCCACAGTGCTTTCTGGAAATCTTCCACCTGTGGCTTATTTATTTTAGAGAGAAACGCGAGCATGGAGAGGCAGAGATGACCGCAGTTCACGTCTCCGAAATCTTGAATGCGTTCGTCGTTGTAGTATATAGGATTGTTCGTTTTCAGATAATGAACTAAATTTGTAGGTGGAACACCTCCGAAAGAATCGAAAACGAATGCTTTATCATTTTTGTGGTAACATATCCAATGCGTGCCTGGATTTTCTTGACTGTCCAAGTTGACTACTCCGCATTCTCTTCTTTTAACGGTTGAAGGTAACGAGTCGGACATGAAAACTCCTCTGAAGTGTTTGATTTGTAACGGTTTGATCAGAGATTCAATGTCTCGGTTGGTGAGTGCTGCTGTTTCTTTTTTTTAAACTTTTTCATCACACCCTTCCCCCCTTTCTTCTCCATGGCCAGGTTGTGACGTTTCTGTTCTTCCAATTCCGCCTTGTTCTTCTTCGAGTCCATGACGGTTTTCGCGATGGCGGCGCTTCCGCCAGCCAAACTTCCAACGGCCCCCAATGCTGCCAGGATGGCCGGGATGCTGAATATGAAACCTCCGATCTTTTGATGTTTCCGCGAACGCTGCAATCTTTTCAATTGTAGAGTGCTGAGCAGCAATTTCATTCCGTGTCCTTTGGACAAGCAAGAACGTTTCTTCTCGCGTTGTTTCTTGGTGAGTAAGCCATCGAGGGCACCTAGATTTTTGAGATTGTAGTATGGTATCTGGTACACAACACCCTTGGGCTTCATGTTGATGCTTTATATATTTTTTTTCACGGTATGTTATTTATATATATGTTCTGCGATTTTTTTTTGTTTCGTGTAATTTTTTTCACGGTATGTTATTTATATATAAATGTTCTGAGATTTTTTTGTTTCGTGTAATTTTTTTTTCAATGATATACTCCGCGCAGCCCCGTTACACAAATTCTATTACGTGCTTTGTTTTCTTACCAAGAAGTTCCTTTGTCCCCTTGTACACGATTCGAGTTTTGTTCTCGATTAAAATAGATAGCTTCTCGTCGGATAACATGTTAGCGTATCGATCTGGTAAAAATAGACAGTATTGTCCGTCGAGCAACAGACGCACCTTGGGACCGTACTGGGTAGAAACGATTGAACCGGAAGTTATCGTGTAAGGTTTGCCGACTTCGAATTCCTGAATTTTTACATACTCGACTGACAAATTTAGCATTTGTTTTAATGCTTGGAGGTCACTCATTTTTTTTCACTCATATCGAAGAGAAATTTCAGAGTGTTAGAGATATTTAATTTTTATTCACGATGTGTGTTATTTATATATACTTTTTTTAACGAGATTTTTGTATCGAAGATTTTTTTTGTGTGTGTGTGTTAGAGGAAGAAAGTCCGTGCTTCGGAAAACGCGATGATGTGCGTAATAATATCTTCGGTCTCCTGTTTAGACTTGCGCCAATCATCCGTGTATCGTCTTCTCCCCTGCCTCACCTCGTGCAGTTCATCCAACCTATCGTTTAATTTTTCTCCTGCGGCCGAAAGAAGAGTGTCGAGATCACCGCACCTCATGCCACTGATCTCCCGAAGACGGTCCTTGACAGCCATTTCACAAGGGATGCGAAAATCCGGCGTTGATCTCGCTATGATTACAAGTTTATTAACATCTCCGTTTACTGCCTGTTTGAAAATTTTACATAGCAGTTCGTGCGGCAAATCGGTTATACGAGACATGTTGTTTTTTTACTGTATGTTATTTATTTATACACCCCACCCAAATTTTTGTTTCGTGTTCATGGCGATGGTGGTGCCCAGTGCTGCAACTCTTTCACCCAGCGAAGTGTCTCTGCTGACGAACCTTTCGAAAGCTGCATGCTCCAATTTCTTGTCTGCTTCGTGACGTGCGTCCAGATCGGTGCGAGTGGTGTTGTAAGCGATGTCGTGATCTTTGCATGCGGCGTCCAACGGATTCACACCCTTGTCTCCTCTCTCCAATCTTTTCTCGAGTTTGGTACCCGGTCCGCAGTACTGGTAGCCAGGTAAATGCATCTCGAAAGGTAACTTGTTGATGATGTCGTTCACGAGTCCCTTTCCTTCGGCCACGTTGCAGAATCTCGGAGGCAGCGTGTTGATAATTTTAATGAGGTAACCTATGCCCTTGTCGTCGTTCACGATGAAGTTGGAAAGTTTGGTGCTGATCATGTCCACGATGCCAACCTTCTCGTTGTAGAAATTACGATTGCCTGCATTCTCTTCGCCGGCTATCACCAACAATCGGTCCACGAGCTTCCTCACGTCGTCCACCCAAACGAATTCTTTGGGTAACGTGTTGTAGCGTTTGACGCCGCTGCCTGTTTTGACCTGGTTCCAAATCGGTTTGACGAGATTCCTGTACTTCTCACCGCTGCTCGATTTCACCCTATTCTGCGAGGCATTGTTGTTCTGGTACAATGCATCCGTCATGATCAGAATTTCCTTGTAACTCTGGTAATCTTCGTCGGTGTAATCTTTAGGATATTTTTTGGCAACGAGTTCCCACAGTCCCACCGTACCCGGATACCTGGTCCAACTATCCTTCTCGCCTAAATTGACTTTAATGTCGTTGCCTTCGAAGGTCACCTTCGATTTTCCAATCTTCCACACCACACCGCCTTCGTTGGTTTCCATGCTCGGATACAATCCGAACACTTCATCTTTGTCGAATTTCCCCGTGCTCAGGTAGTCTCGTGCCAATGGTCCCAACTCGATATTATCCGAAGACGAAGAGGTGCTACCTATGGTTCGACGTCGTGGTACTTTCTTAAGTTCGAACGGCGTCGAAGGAATGCTCGAAATGGGCGTGGGTACAGCGTAACTTTTAGCTGCGAGCGGCACGAGTTCGTTGATCAAATTTTTATTTTGTTCCGTGACGCTTTTAATTTCTTTACCGCTGATGGCGTCGATCACAGGTTGATCCTGACGTTTCTTCTCTTCGTAGGATCCGCGATTCTCGGATTTCCAACCTTTGAAGCGTTTCGCGAGGTATTCACGCAACTTGAGATTTTCGTCTTCTTGAAATTGACGTTTTGACATTTTTCTATATACGTTGAAACGTTTCTGAAACGTCGAATTCTCAGCCTATACGTTTGGTTCTCGTAGTTTTCTGCTGTCACCCACTTGAGACTATCCACTTTTTCTAACATTCACTTTTTGTTGTAATGGTTATTTTATATATGCTTGTCAGACGTTTGAAAAAAAAAAGAACGTTTTTTCAAATTTTATTTTTTAGATTCTCGATTTTTGATTTTTTTTGGATTTTTTTCTCCTTGTTGCAAATCTGAAATTGTCCTCTTGTTAGCCTTTGAGACGTCTAGATAAACGTTTATTTTATTCCTATATTTTCCATGGTTTGCTTTTCGAGTCATGTCGATGGTCACGAATCCGAAATCACCTTGGTTCCAACAGTGGGAGCAGAATTTAGAAAATAGATTGTAATTTATTTCAGCCCCTACGTAATCATCGTGTGCGTGTTTTAAATTAGTGTGGTCTTGTCGAAACAAACATATGAAATTAGCGTTGTCGCGTAGCAGTTGTTTCGGAACCTTGGAAAAAGTTTGTGCCAGGTAGAAACAATCAAATCCTTTGTGACGACCTCGAGTGAAAAAATTACGAATCTCGTTTTGATTTTCCAGGATCATGTCGTCGAACACCACAACGGAATTCTCGAGACAATCGTCCAGTGGGATGATTTCAGATGCGAAAGTTGCAATGCCCAGTCCCTCGTACAGTTTCATAAGTTGCTGGTATTTCGGTTGTTCGAGACTTTTCGAAAATACGTAGAGGTGTCTGTTTTCCCAGTCTAACCAATTGGGTGCGAGGATAAAATTATCAATGAGCAGTGTCGTCTTTCCGCACCCCGAAGGTCCTACGATCAGACATCGTATGCTGTCGGGGAGCAATTCGCCGTTCCTTTTCTTCGTTCGATTTTCCGAATCAGGTAAACGTTTCACGACATTCCACGTACTCATAGAATCACTTCGTTCGAATCGATCCAACTCGTGTCCGGAAGTCCCAGCCATTTCACCAAAAGTTTGTCACCTCTCTTGCGCAAAACATTTTGGATAAGGTACGTGTCGGGGTATTTAGTTTTAGAGAGTTCCTCCTCGTAGAAGCGCCCCAATAAAATTTCACCGCCACTGTCCTTTATTATATACGTGTGACGGTTCCCGGGTAAAACTCGATCCACGGTAAAAAGTTCCGTGCTCCAGTTTCGTGTGAAACCCCTGTCGAACGTTCGCTTCAATTTACTGACCCTCACCTGGTCTCCAATTTTGTATTTAGCTTTTTTTGTCGTGGGCGTGTACTTTGGACAGTAAACGCTAGAAATTAACCGTTGCTCGTCGGACTTGGTAACGTCAGCCTGCATCATGCCTATCGTTCTGTGCACCGTGTGATTATAGTCGTTAACGAGTTCCGGAAGAATGGTGACCCACTTGTAGCTTCCCTGAAGCGTGAAGCGTGACCACATGCGCGATTTCAGAGTGCGATTGAATCTTTCAACGATGCTGGCTTTGACGTCACTGAAGGTCGAGTAATGTCGAACGTCGTGTTTCCGAATAAACTTTTGGAATACGGCATTGTAAAATTCCTTCCCCTTGTCCGTGTGCAGAAACCGAGGTCGTCTGCCGCCGCTTTCGCGAAAAATTGTCTTGAATGCTTCCGTGACGCACGTTCCTGTTTTCGCCTTTAAAGGTAGAGCCCATGCGAATTTCGAAAATGTGTCTATGACGGTGAGGAGGTACTTGTTGCCCTTGTTCAATTTATGTACATTTATTAACTTGCCGCTACTCATCTCCACGAGGTCGCTTTCCCAGAGGTCGTCGATGCCCTTGGTTACCACCGTTAAACGTTCGTAGTTGCGGCGTGCAGGTTTATGCAATTCTTGGATGTTGGCTTGCCTAGACATTTTTTTTTTTTTTTAGAGATTACGTTTGAAGAGAAGCACCAGCGTGATGGGATTCAACGAAGGTGGCACCTCGCTCGTGTTTTGAACGATCAGCTTATCGCCGGCACTCACGTCGAAAACGGTAAGATCTTCGTCTTCGTGTATTTCATATATGTTGCGCGTTTCGTTCCAACGTGCCAGAGGAATGTTTCCTGCTTTCTGGATGCCACGATTCGATATCAACGTCATGGTGGGAACGCTAGCTTTTCTGCCGTGAGACCAGTACGAAAATTCGTTTATCTGAATCGTGCCATCGAGGAGAAACTTGTAGTACGGATGATAAGGATGCAACATGTACAGTTTGTTACCTTCGACGAACGTGGAGATTCTCTGTTGATTGGGTACGCTGTTCATTTCGATGGCTTGCAAGGTGAACAATTTGGCGAATTTAGTGTCGACGCCGAGCAGATTACTGTGAACGTGTCCGAGTTTATTTTCGATGGGCAGCAAATGCTCGACTATAACGATTCCAAGTCACCCTGTATGTTGTCCAGTACGTGATGAAAATGAGCAAGATTGGATTCGACGTTCAAATTTTCTAAATATTCGATCTTCTGCTGAACCGTGCTGAACGTGTCTTGAATGCTCGTCAACGCGCTCGCTTCAGCGTGAATATTTTTAATCTCTTCGTTGATCAACTCCAGAGACGCCTGAAGCGTAGCGATGGTGGTTTGAATGTGTTCGAAATCTCGATAGGCCTCCAATTGAATTTTTATGTTCGCGAGGCTTTTACCGATGACCTGCAGTTCGTCTGACGATGGTAGGTTCGTCATGGTATCTTCCAAAGTCTGTAACTTGGATTTAATTTCTTCCAACGTGCCGGTGAATTCTTCTTGCAATTTGGAAACGACGACATGCAAGCGTTCTACATCAATATCGTTCACGACGGTTTGAAGTTCAGAGAAATTCTTTTCGATTGCGGAAGTTCGTTCTTCGATTTCGAGTTTCAATTTTTCCAAATCTTCATTTTTCGATTGAAATTGCTGTAATTTGGCCAAATCATTTTGAAGCGAATCCACGCTCAACTGTATATTTTGAACGTTGTCGTAAGAAGGTACGTCGACATAATTTTTTATGAGCGTTTTCAGTTCGGAATCGATTTTCAGAATGGGGTCGAGACATTGCGTTTGAAGCGTAGCGATCTCCGACTCTAAACTTTTGTTTAAGGTCTCCTGCAAAGCGATCAAATCGCTCCTCAACTTTTTGACTCGAACGTCCAACATGAGAATCTCTTCTGCGTGGTCTACACGCTTGATGTTGCCGAAAATGTAGTTAGGCATTTTGGTTAACGGTTATTTATAATAGGATAGACGATTCGTAATTCTACGAAGAGAGGAACGAGTTTGTCGTAATCTCCTAGGAGTTCCACGTAAAAACAATCACCTGCTGAAACATCGTACGACATGTTAGAAAGTACCTTGTCGTGCTTCATTCGAAAAATGTTCTTGCCGGTTAAAATTTTGAGTTTTCGCCCTTCGTTGTCCGGATTCACAGTGATTTGAAGTTTCCCGTCGATCGGAATTTCGTAAAAATATAAATTGTTGTTGAAGACGTAAAAGGTTTTACCAACATCCTCGTCCAATTTCGTCCAAATGCTGTTGAGGTGAATGATCAACAGACCGTTGAGTTTAGGTAACACGGAAGGTAAGACTTCATGATCTGGTATGGACGGTGCAGTTTCCATGATGATCAGTTTTTTGAAACCGAACAAGTTCATAGGCATGCTGGTTATTTAAGGATACGGTCAAAGTTTTATTTTGTAATGACCGTCAAAGTGTTTTTTTTGAGTTAGTGAAAATTGTTGTGTGTGG
This sequence comes from Lepisma saccharinum, assembly GCF_977018435.1. Taxonomy (NCBI): domain Eukaryota; kingdom Metazoa; phylum Arthropoda; class Insecta; order Zygentoma; family Lepismatidae; genus Lepisma; species Lepisma saccharinum. The sequence continues at coordinate 60,482,863 of NC_139245.1, forward strand.
TGGTGAGTGCTAATTATTTACACTGTGCGCAATTCTTATTTATTTCTAAACGACGATGTCCCCAAGGCAATGTGTGAATACCACACTCGAGGACGCACCTCTTATCGTCATCGGGATCCAGCGCAATCTTTCTAACTTTGTTTGTGGTGATGATATGGTCTACGCTCTGGATTCTTTGTTCTATACTTAGTATCGTCGATTGTGAGTAAAGGCAATCGATGTAATCGTGGAAGGTGAGTTTGTTCTCCACCGTATTTTTGCCCACACCTTTTGCTTTCTTCGTGACGCTACTCTCTGTTCTCATGGCATACATCTTCGAACGCAAACCCGCGAACTCGACAATAATATCACCGTTACATTCATCTTTCAGTTTACCTAGGACTTTTTTGTTACGAGATGGAATTCCAAATCTGTTGGGTTGAGGATACACAGAAGTATCGAAATACTCGAGCATGGAAGGATTTTTTATGTCTTCGTATAGGTTAGGTGTTTGTATGCTGTAAATGAAGCTGTCGGTGTCCGTGTACAAAAGTGATATCTTATCATTGTAGAAGGGTTTCATCACGTCATAATGAAATTCGAACATGTAAAGTTTCGACAAGTCGAGAACCGTTGCGCCAACGTAAATTGGTTTTCTGAATTTCATCAATTTTATATCTAAATTGAAAAGTGCCAAATTCTCGTTGTAAATTTTTCTCGACTTGAATCTAGGATCGGCTATCCACTTCCGACATTTATTCTTATCGGAAATTAATTTCACGTCTACGTGCTTTCTAACATTCTCCATGGTCTTCCCGTACACCGCATTGTTCATTAATTTAAAGAAGTCCTTGTCTAAATCGGAAGTGGCAGCTGTTCTATGTTGTGTGTTAGTTTCTATGTAAGGTCTTAACCACGTGGAATGTTTAAACTTTAGTATTCTTCTAACATTTACTATCTGAACACCCTTCCCAATCAAAAACAAGAGATTCTTGTAGTGGACGATGTATCTCTCTTTAGGGTCCAATGTTAACAAAAGCTTGTCCTGAACCGAGTCGAGTGGACATTTGATTTCGGGAGTCGGAGGCAAATCCGAAAACGTGTCGTGCAGGTGGTCGGAGAATTGGAGATCTACCTCTGCGAAGAAACCACACTCGCTATCGTCGAAATAAATAATGTCTATCGAAGTGGGATCTAACCATTCGAATCCCCCGTAAGGAAGTTTCTGAACCATGGCATGTCCGTAGAGATTATTAACGTCGGCGTAGAAGATGTAATTCGATGCTCGACTTGAATCGTAATCTTCTTTCATGTGTACGTTATTAGCTTTTGCATGTCTCTGTACGCATTGCACCATTCCACCTCGTATCCCTCTTTCGATAAATAGCAACATGTCAACGTCCGACATCAGTTCCAGCTTGACCTTTGTCTGGAATAACATTGCCGACCACGCTAATCCCGGTAGACTGTAGAAATACGCTGGATCTAATTTATAAATATTCGTTGCCGTTTTCCTGAACGCTTGAAAAACCTCCGCGAGTTTCGTCACGTCTAATTTTAAGTATGCGTCGTGGTAGTCTCCGAGTGTCCTACATTCTAATTTCTCCCACATGACTTGCGCGTGTTGGTATTCTTCGTCCGTGATTCCTTTCTCTCTGAGTCTGCTGTAAAATTCTCTTGGAAGTGGAAGAGCGTCGTCGTTAAATTTAGAACCATCACTAACATATTCGTAAGGATAAACCCCTTTACGTCTAACGAGTTCTATGTCTACGTTGGGAAAACTAGCTCTAGTTATTTTAAATTGATCGTCGGTGAGTTTGTTCGCTAAAGCATCCAGACTTGCATAGAGAAATCTATACGAATCCAGGAAGCGCATCGCGATTGTATTTTTCGTTCCCGGAATCGACACTTGCTTGCTGAGACTAATGTAGCGTTCTTCATTCTCGGCCAAGACACCTATACGTTTCGGATCGTAGCCAAGATGTCTCACCAGGTGGTGAAAATCATATCCGCTTCCGTTGTGAAAGAATATGGGGATGAATTTAGGTTTCTGGATTTTAAGATTGCACGTGTTGCAAATTCCACCTATGTAGTTTCCGCTGAAATGATCGTGGTGGAATATTTTTTTGTTCTCATCAGTGAAACTTTGATCACATACCGGACACACCTCAGTGGAATTGTAATTTTGAAGTTCATTTTCAGTTAAAGGTGCCATCGGTTTTGGTGTAAGCAGTACGCTACCAATTACCTCAACCTCCTCCACCATTTTTTCCAGGAAGTGTTCGATTACATTTGGTCCGCGGTGTATATATATGCTTCATTTATTTTATCACGTCGCACAACAACATAGCCGAAACTATTAGGTTGATGAAGCTGGTACGGCGTTGTGGAGGAAATTTCGGGATCCGGTTCGCAGTAGGAGAGTGGTTTCAGGAAAGACTCGAAATCTGCGACGATGATGGCCGGATGTTCCAACAATGCCTTGTGCATTTTGAATTCTTCGACTTCGTTCGTTTCGGGCATCAACATTCTAGCCGGTCTGTTGTCGCCGCAATAAATTTTATGTTCGGCAAGTTTCTCGATAGCAATTTGACGTCCGGTGTAATTTCGATAATTGAGTTGTTTTCGATCGTCGAACGTGGTTAGGCATCTCGGGCAAACTTCGATACAATGTTCATACTTGGTTGTTTGACTTTTGACCAAACGTGATAGAGAACGAATTAGCGTGTAATGCTAGACATCCTCGTTGGAAATGAGAAGGAGATTAATCACATAAGCATCGTCATCGTCGATATCGCTTATCCTGACGGGATGCACGAGATATTTATCTGACGTGAAGGAATATACATTAATAGCGATGCGTTTTCCTGCACGATTTTCAAACTTTGTTATATCCGACTATGTCACCGGGTATTCAATGTCAGACATTACACTTTCAAACTCGGACTCGTATTGCTTGTAATGAGAAACCTTTTCTTGATTATTTGACCAATGAACAGGATGCAGTGCAGCCAACACACACCAAAGGAAACACTTGTTATCGCTGTTCTGTATATTTAACACAGCCCTCTTGTGTTGAATGTTCGGTGGAAGAGGAACGTAGCTGGAAGCTCGAAGAGGCGAGAATCGATTCACGTAAACAGTTAACGTGTGAGGACTTCCACACAGAGACCATCCCGACCCTTTAGCCTCGAAATCGTCATGTTTCTTAACCAGCTCGTTGGAAACTTTATAATAGAAGTTGTCCAAATTTTCGACGTCAGCAAAATAAAGTGTCTGGTTTTTTTGTACGATGATAAAAAAAAATACTCGTTGTGCCATCAACTTTCTCGTATTCAGAAAACAGAACAACATATACTTTTATAGAGTTGTTTTCAAGTTTATCTTTCAGGGCCTCCCCCATGGCGCAGTGGTAGCGTCATTACCTTGTAATCGAGGGGTCCCGGGTTCAATACCCGGTGGAGGCACAAGTGGTTCGGATCCCACTTTAAACTGTAGGTCCAGTCCCGATTAGCCTTTCTGTGCATAAAGTGGACTTAAAACACCAACTCAAACCAAACCAAACTCAAGTTTATCTTTCAAAATATTTAGTACAGATGTTTTCGTTTCGTCCAAGAAACTTAGAATGTCACGACCTGGTTCTGACTTAATTGAAAAATCCTGGAGTTGGTCGTTGAATGCAGATATAATTGGTTTGGGTTCATTGGATAATTTACTTAGCTTGGATGTGGAAGCTTCCGTTTCTGAATTATCGATTTTCCTTTTCGATGCTTGTCCGGTCGATGGTTTGCAAATTTTGAGGTGTTTACTTAAATGTGCAATGCTGATCATTTTTCCGCATCGAGCACAAGGCTTAGAAGGTAACGAACGATTAATTCTCGAACCTGTTTCGCTACATCTTGCCCTGTGCTTGCTAATATTAGTTTTAGATATTAATTTTCTGCAAGTAACACATTCGATCAAACTGGTGGATTCCATTATGCTTTCTCAGATCACACAAACCAAAAAAAATAATTTCCAGGTATGTTATTTTATATGGAATTTCTCGGGGTGATTACAAATCTCAAAAAATTCAATCTATACTGTGAATACAATTTTCAGGTATGTTATTTTATATAGAATTTCTTGGGCTGATTACAAAACTCAAAAAAAAAATTCAATCTATACTATGAATAGAATTTCAGGTATGTTATTTTATATAGAATTTCTCGGAGGAATACAAAGATCAGATCGTCACGAGCATCGTGTGGCCCACGGCGAAGGCTTACCTGGAGTTCGTGGAAAGGCACGCGACTCAATTCGATCTGGGGAGGAAGCTCGATCTATCAGCCCCCACAGCTGGCTAGCTTCAAGAGCGACTGCATCAACGCTCTGGCTTGGCGTCACGTTTTTTCGAGAAGGTTTTCGGAAAGGATCCGGCCATGTACTTGCGAACGATTTTTCCGAACACCGTCTGCGACAGCCACGTTCTCAACGAATTCACGTGGACGACCCAGCATCGTTTCCACACGCATTACTTTCTCGGCTGGGGCTTGATCTATCGATTCTGCTGCATCATCCCAACATTCTTCATCATACACTGCACCATCAATTACCTGGTGCTGCATTATACGGTTCTGGAAAATAAGTTGAACGTCCTGAAAGATTTGTACCAGGACGTAACCGAAACTGACGCGTTCAAAACTCAATTTCTGCGCCTCCTGAGGACGGAAAAAAGAATATAGACCCAGTACAAAACCTTCGAACGGACGATCCTGCCCGATAATTTTCGTTTCCACCAGATTGTAGAGGGTAGCGGCGAGCAGCACCAGCACCACGTGTGGTCTTGGGTCACGTACATCGATTCTCTCAACCTGGACGCGAGCAAAGAACGCTACTTTCCCAAAAAGGATTCCGCGTTCGTTCGGGAGCGTATCGAGCGCGTGAACTGGGTAAAGATCCCATCGCCGTGGGTCGATGTCGTGCGAACGCTTTTTTCTTATTTTCACATGAAAGATCGCAATTTCGGAACCAGGCAATTCGGAACCGAAGCAAACAACACCGTGAAAGCGGTCGTTTCTCCAAAGTTGGGATTCAGCTTGATCCTCGACCAGATCGACCAGCAGGATAACGAAGCGTGCTGCCTGCTCCATTTCATCCCGGGCATCCGCATCGAATTCTCCTGCTGCGACGTACCGGACTCGTGCTGCGAATTTTGCCACACGATGTGTTTCCTGCAGACGTTGACCAACACAACCCCGACGCTCGTTTCTTCGGATTTGAAATTTATACTCGTAGGCACCGAACCTTCCTCGTTGCAACCCATCACGAACTACAGAGTGTGTAAAAAATGCCGCGCCTGGTTTATGTCCTCGTCCGACGTCGATGCTGCAAATTTACAATTAATTCATCACCCTAGTGGATTAGTTTTGGATTTGCGCCGGCCCGACAGGATTGTTTTGAATCCGTTTTTGATCGAAGCCCTAGTGTCCCGACCAACGACGAATTAAAAGGACACCACTACAATGACGAGCATCGCCAGCACGACGGACACATCTTCGACAACAAGCCCCTCGCACACTTCCTCGAGTACGAAGACTCTCGCAAACCTCGGTGGTGCGAAAAATAAATTTCCACACTGGTCCGAGCACACCCTTCCGCGCATACGAAAGCATTTCGGCAAGCGCGTGTACGATTTGGACTTCAACTCGACGGTGCTGCAGAATGACGACGATCCAGCCGATAAGGCACCTCCGATCAAATTAACGCTGCACACTACGATCGGGATCCAATGTAAGTTAGTTCGGTGCGCAAATAAAAAAAATAATAACTCATGAAACTCTACAGAGGCATGGCTTTGATAGCCATGACCATTAGAACTGGTGTTGGGCACCACGCACCCCTCTCTGGCGGGATATTTTTTTCCTTTTTTGAGGGACTTAACAAAAATAATTTTGATTATCACACACACACACACACACCGCAGAAGATCACACATGAGTTTTTTTTAAAAAAAAAACATCGTAGCAGATTACGCTGAGAGCAAGGTCGTAGTAGATTACACTGAGGGACCTTACAGTAAGAGGAGACAGACTTATAGGAAAATGTCGTAAGTCATTTCAAAAAATAGGTCAAAGGACGAGTTAGCGTAAGAGCAGGAGGTAAAAAAATAGCTTAAAAAGTGATGCCAGATCTTTTTTCTGTCCACTTTTCTTTGGGGGGTTGGTAACACTGAACCTCACTTAAGGGCGCAGAACTCTCTAAAGTCCACTACACATCGTTCCCGAGAGATTTTTACAAAGGTCACGATATATAAACACGCTGTGAAACATCATCAGCGCAATAAATGAGAGAAAGTGAGTTTTTGAGGTTTTGGTTTTCTTGGGGTGGGTTGGCAACACTGAACCCCAAATGAGTAAAGTGAGTTTTTGATGTTTTGGTGCTGTTTTCTTCGCTGTGAAACATCGTCAGCGCAATAAATGAGGCGCAGAACGTGGAGAGAAAGTGAGTTTTTGAGGTATTTTTGAACCCCAATTGATGGCGCTCAACCCGTGTACCTGCACTACTTTGGTGAACTCCAATTGATGTTTGTCAACCCGGGCACCTGCACTACTAGAGGCTCTCTTGTAGTTTAGCACGTAATAAAAAAGGATAGGTTAAGTTATATCACGTAAGATCGTGGCATTCGTACCAAGTGTGAGGTGGGAAAAAAGGGAAATTTCGGTAAAACATCGCTAAACGCTAAAACATCGAAAAAAAATTGTCAAAATATGTCAAAAACTGATATTCAATTGATAAAAAAAGAGGCTACAAATGCCCTCGTACCAAGTGTTACTTTGAAACGCTGAATATACACTACTTATAACTATTTTAATTTAAGCGTTTATATTATTATTATTATTATTATTTGCGAGACACTTGGTTCGGACTCCCCCCCGAAATAAATTTCTAAATACGTGCCTGACCAAAACTGCTAATTTAATTTGATAACGAGAGATGAAATATGCGATAGGAGAATACATTTATTCATTAACAATGCATAGTTTTTATTTCATCAGACATTATTTTGTGTGATTTCTTGTCGATGTAGTCCACTGCCGGCTTTTCTTTGCTGCTGACCTATTTATTGCATCTGTTTGGAGAGACTTACTTAAACGTCTAATTCTAATGAAAGTTCTTGTCCGGACATATTCTGATATAACTTTTTCGTGAATATCCTGGAATTCTTCCTTTAATATCTTGCACAAAGAAGTCATAACGCTGGGAGCATTTGCATATCTTTCTCCGTGGAAAAGTGTAAATGCAATCTCAAACTATTTTATGGTGTCCATCCATTGATCTGATGGAACTGTAAGCCCTCCACGAGATATAATGGCTATCCAATCACTGTCACTGGAACTTTCGTCAGGAACTGGAAATGTTGTGCCTGGCTTTCCCAGATGTTTGTTGATATGGCGACATTTGCATGCGATATATCCACCAAGATAACGCAATGCATTCAAATTAACGTCTTGATCACATTGTAAAGTTGTCAAGTCTGCATGTAAGGTCTCATGTGAAAGTAAGTCTAGATCTACCGTACTCTGTGACGTGTTCTGAAAAGATGTTACATTTTTCTCATCAACAATTCCCAGGAAAAGTTCATCAGTTATAAAATCTTTTAAGTTTTCTTCTTGATCTTCAGTAGTTTCTGCGCATTCGTGGTGATTTTCAGAAGCAGAACTGGAGCACTTGTAGAGAGGGGAATGTCGTAAGCATTTCCTGTCATAATGAGCAACCGAATTCTATTGCGCACCTCGAAAGGTGACGGGCAATTATGAAAAATACCAAGACCTCGGATTCGTGAAAACAAATTTTCTAAACAGTCCTGGTTCAGATGGGAGGTAAGAATATATGGTACAGTCATGTTAGAAAAATCTGTCGCATGGAATTTTTCTATGTCCAATGTCTTACCAAATTATGTTGGTAGCTCTGCAACAAGGAAGTGTTGTGAAATATACGATCCTCCATTCAGAGTGAAGTTCGATTCGGAGGAGCAGGAGGCGTTAATCACGGTCTTGTCCAGAGGAAGTTCAACCAATGCAACATTTTCTGACATGAGATAACATACCCCTTGGTTAAATATTGTTTCAATAACGCGAATCAGCAGAAAGATGTTGTGGGAGTGAGAGAGGGGTGACGGAAAGTAGAAAATAAATAGTATTTTTGGAGGTATTTAATGTTATATTTATACACATACAAACCTAAGAAAACATTTATTTTGATACATGTGTGCGGGGGAAGGTTGAAAAGAGCAGAAAGATATTGGGAGAGATGGGACGAAGAGGTGATTGTAGAAAAAGTTTTATTTGACGTTCAGTAATAAAAACAATCAAATCAATAATGATTATCTTATAAATACCATATTTAATGTTAATTTGTTTTAGAAATGGGGGCGGAGAGCTGTTTGTTTAAGTTCAGTGCAGGATAACAAGTGGAGACACATAGTGGTTCGTATCTTACTTTGAACTGTAGGTTCAGTCCCGATTAGCCTATCTGTGCAGAAAGTGGACATAGAATTCAGTAGGAAAATAACGTCAATCTAGTATTTTGGATTTTAGATGCGTTGAGACCACTAAAATTACCAATTCTTATAATAAGAAACCCGTCCTCATATTACCATTTTGAAAGAGAGAGAGCTAATTGTATAATCTTTCGTTGTTAATTTCAAAGAAGATTAATTCAAATAGTAACCATGGGAACGAATAAAGCTTACGAAAAGTTTTTGCCACCGTGAGGATTTGAACCTAAGTCCATTAGAGTGACAACTCAGTGCGATAACCACTACTCCACGAGTTCGTTCTTTCATACGGCATGATTATAAGTTAAGACCAATTCTTTCAATGTGAATTAGAAATATAATCCCCACCCGCCTCCTTATAACCAACACACCCAAACGCTCCTTTGTAGCAAATGAAATAGAGGTGGTATGAATGTCACAAAACATTTAAGCAAAATCTACTATATTTGCGACGCAATCGTTTTACATGGAGAGGTTACAGCTTCGAAAATTGAGGTTGTGGTTTGACTGTAATGGTAGGATACCCCATAGGTATTGATAAGCCAAGGCTCTAGTGTGCGCTAGATTGGTTCATTTGTAGTGACGTGCTCAGGAATTTGTAAAGAGGTATGTGAATAATAAAAAGGTGTTAATGTATATTTTTTTAACAGTGAACTCATATTTTAATATCTCTCTGTCCTATTCATTATCTCACTTAGGAACTAATTAGTATTGCAGGAGTCATACTGAAAAGAAATCTCACGTGACAATGACGAGAAATTAGATTTACGGAAGGAATGTTTTTCATATTTTACAACCTCGAAGGGGCTTTGGGCTATCTCACGACTGTCAGTCCCCCTTCCACAATCCTACCTAGAGGTGTGGAGATCTTCAACTGGCAACGAGGTGACGTTGATCAGCACGTCGAACCCTCAGCCATTATATAAGATATCTGAAACCAGGTTACACCAGTCACTCGTAGCTCCCCAATTTCCTCACGATGGTGGGTTGCCACCGGTCCTATACAGCAGTGGCGTGCGGTGGCATTTAGACTAGGGTACGCAAGAGAAATACGTAAGTGAAATCCTTAGTGGATAATTTACCAAACTTTGAAAACAATACTAGTGGCTGTATCAAATGCATTCATATGAAAAAAAAGATAGATTTTTGCTGCATTTTTTGGTATGTTAAAGGAAGCAGAATTTAAGCTTCCTTTATGCACACTAAAGCTGATTGAAGTTAGTTGAATTGAAATGGGATCTAATTCAGAATTTTTTTATATAAAGATATAACCTTAAAACTCTACCGGAGAGATTCAGATGTAACACAATATTTTATATTTTATATACCTGCTTCGCGAATATATTCTCAAAAACGTGCAGTCCAACAATTCAATCTTGATTAGTTTCTTCATGCAGCGCGATGCACATTGAACGGGAACGAAAGGACAGGCAAATGTTTAAATAAGTAATATCTTAGTTAAGGGTTGAGGAAGAAATACACACATAAGTAAGTTTATTCCTGAAAATGCCTAACATATTGCTTACCATTCTTCGTAACTCCTCCAATTCAGGAACAGGCCTCCCATTTCGGATTATTTCCATTTTCTTTTCATAACTATATGACGAAAAAAACCTCTCCAGATCGTCATCAACAACTCCCGATTCCATATTATTTCTATTTCACCCCTTCACCCCACTGACAAAACAATAATAAGAACGAAACGCTGCAAATTTCACACGCAAGACGGAAGAAACAAAAAACGTCAACCTCTCGCGGTAACAAGTGCCTCCTTCCTTGAAATAGCCACTCACATTTGTAGATGAATGGATCAGGGTTGTCAGTCGACGAGATATTTTGTAGAATGAAGAAATTACGGACTCTCGTAGAAAATTCATCAGAATAGAATGGTATCAATCCCAACACACTTCAAAAGCTCAAATAAATGTTGGGCAGGGTTCGAAGTCCTGAGGGGGAAGGAAGAGATTTCCCCCCACCAATAATCTTGGCCTCAAAAATCCCCGCCCCAAAATTTCCCGGGGCGGGAGAGTTTTTGTTATAACAATGAAAGATGAAGGATAATATTGAAAACATACACTACCTCTTCAAGAGATCTTTAACAGATCCACACCAATAGCAAAATATGCACAATAGAAGTAAAACAAGAATGCAACACAAATATAAATATGATCTTAATAAAAAAATTATTGCATAATAAAACGATTCCAACTATTTTTGTAATTTACTGACATGTGTAACCAGTTAGTAAATGAATTAGTTAGCTACTTTTTAAATATATGATGTATATATAAGTAACACATTGATTTCTTTCTATGGATTTATTAATAATGCATTTATAAATATTTAGAAATTCATTATTTTTTTATATTGAATGGCATTATAAATATGTATATCATAATAATATTATGTATATATGTACAATATGCGCGCGTGTGTGTAGATTGAGATATCCCCCCACCACCAATATGATTTTGAACCCTTATGTTGGGCACAATATAACGTCGATTTACATAACTTTGCAACGTAAGGGAGCGGGGGTACATTTGAATCCCATAGTAAGCATTTATATCGTCGGGTCAACAGTCAACACCCATCCTTATCATAAGCTGAAATGCAAAGTGACACGAATACAATTTTGATCTCTAGAATGAGAAAGACAGATAATGAGAATGGTGTGAAACATGTAATTTGTCCATATAATTTCCCTCTTAAACATTGACATGACGACGCCGAAAAGGGTTTCAGGTAAAACGCAATGCTCAGTCGATCACTCCATTTCCTTCACCTCCCGATAAAAACATTTTCTTGCCTTCCGCTCCGATTTCTATGTCAGTAATAAATTTTTATAACGCATTTTTATTGGAAAGCTTTGGTTGCAATAAAATAAAATTAGCGTGTCTGTCCAATTTTAGTAAACTAAACATTAAAGAAAAAAATATATGTTGACTACTGATACCCTGGCTTCTTAGAACCATGTGCTTTGAACAGGAAAATGCAGCGTGGGACGAGCTCGGGAAGACCCAAACATATGTTGGGGGCTGATCGGAGCCAATGCGGATTGCCCTCCGAATTTCTAGGGTACCCAACAGAGGCAGCAGCTTTTGCTCGTGGAAATCGGCAGAAGCCACGGTGGATGGGGTGGGTGCGGGCAACACCGAAGGCACAATCGGGATCATTCGGGCAGACGTTCGGGACTGCCTGGAGGGCCAGGCTACTCGGGCAAGGCAGCAGCGTTCTCGTACGGAAGATAGAATTTCTGGGAGTTGAAGGGTTTTCATAGAGACGATAGTTGAATTTTCATGCTCCGAGAAGGTGGGGAATTTTTTTTGCTTACGGTGTTGTGGGTACGCAGTGCGTACCTTGCGTACCCAGAATGCACGCCGCTGCTATACAGATAACAGGCCGAGAACCCAGGACGACTCGAATCCGTGCCGTCTCGCTGTAGTCGGAGTCCAAAGCACAGAGTCTTAGACCGCACCGCTACGGAGGAGGAGAGTTTTCATATTTTGTTTCTTATAAATGTCGACAATACATTAAATTTATTACGCACCAAAAATTAGTTGAAAAAATAGCCGGTTCTATAAGAGATTCGAACCTTCGATCTTCATTCAGGTATGCCGCTATTTTTAACAATTTCCCATTTTCTCACTCAATAACCTTCGTTGAACGTTTGTCTTAAGAGTCGTTAGCAATCTTGTAAACCTTACTAACCTATCTGCAGTCTATCACAAATTTATTTTACAACCTGGATTAGATTTTGGTGTCTGCAATTTAGAATTTGACTTTCGTGGTAAGTAATTCTCTACCGTCTACTATAATAAATAAATCAAAGTCTACATATCTCATATTTTGTAAATGCCAAATGTCATTGTTAATGTTACAAACGATTTCTCATTCCAACGTTCGTTCCAGATTTAGCCACAGCCACCGCGTATTTGCATTCTGGAAACCACTGTGAAACGTGTTTCCCACATCTACAAGGTCAGGTGAACCCTTATCAGTTGTATTGGATGCCTGTGAACGTGTTACTTCATACGTCATGGTACTGTAGTAGATTTCTTCCCCTTCCCCTTTTACCTTGAACGGTAGTAATCCCCGACTGAGCACGACGAATCAATCACAGAAAAGCAGACTGTCTAGTAAATAGCATGCCATGTATTATTTCGAGTTCCTAGTTTTTGGAAAGTGAAATATAAAAAAGTATGTAACATAAATTCATAATGGTTGACTTCTTTGGGTATTATTTCATGTCTCTTTTCTACTTACTCCTCTGAAACTTTTGTCTACTGTTTTCAGTAGATCAATATGTGTTTTGAAACATCTACTGTGTTCAGATTTTCAAAAAGATATAAATACAAAAAATAATAAGGGGAATGAAATTAATATTTACAGCCAAAATATCAAGCTTAACATATTACACTATACTGAATAAATTATTTTCACTTGCAGTTTCTCTATTCTACTGGTTTCAGTAGATCAATAGGTGTTTTGAAACATCATTGTTAAGATTTTTTTAAATTTGAATTACAATTTGTGTTGCAAGGAATTCTAGTGCACTTCTTAAATGTTATTTATACCACGGCTACAGATATCTTAATCTCAGGGGGATAGGTTCTTTATTCGAGAATCCCAAATAAGAAAGCCTTTTATAGCCAAGAGGATATAGTTAAATGCGGATCTATATTCTGGAAACTATACACAATACAGAGAAAATATATAGCGAAGCTTGTATATACATTGAAATATATAATAAATATATGTATAATCGAAAGGAAATCTTCTTCTTCTTTTCTTCTCACAATTTTGGGGAAAAGGCTTCTTCTTTCTTCCTATCTTTGATTTTGGAAAAGGCTTCTTCTTCTTTTCTTCCTTCTATTTTGGTAAAAGGTTTCTTCTTCTTTTATGAATCTCCTCTATGGTAATAGGAAGGCTTCTTCTTCTTTCATCAATTTCTTCTGTGATAAAATATGGAAAGGCTCGTTCTTCTTTCATCAATTTCTTCTATAGGAAATAAAGGCTTCTTCTTCTTTCGTCAATTTCTTCCATGATAAAATATATGAATGGCTTCTTCTTTCTTCAATTTCCACTTCTTTTCTTTGGTAAAAGGATAATATTCTTTTTCTTTCTTCTACCTTTTATGACAATCTCTTTCTTCTATTTACAAAAAATAGTCATCCCCTTTTATTCATCGCTGTTTCTTATTTCCTCTATTCATATCAATTCTTATTTCTTCTTTCAGCAGAAATTCTTATTATCTTCTATATTCGGATGAGATATTCTTATATTCTCGATAAATTCTTCTATTTATTATTCCACAGCAAATTCTTATTTCTTCTATTCTTCTTTGCCACTGGAAAAAGTCTTTTTTCTCTCATTTATCGCAAATATTTCTCTTTACCATATCTCTTCTCAATAATATAGACAAATCATTACGCTGCATTTCCTTGTAGAGAATTGAACCAAAGCTATAGAGGTTTTTTAGGGGCGTCTAATCTGACAATAGCGCCACCTCCTAAAACAACAACCAAGGGAAATAACAAGAATCGCTAATAACAAGCGCTGCCGATGGCCCAGTGCGACTAATAAAGAGCGCAACCGTAAAGTGCTTCGGGGCGTCTAATTTGACAACAGCGCCACCGGGGACAAACAACCAAAACATGGCGACGTTCTCCTCGCCAGAGAATCAAAAAGAGACAAATTTCTGAATTCATTTGCTCACTTAATAACTTTCCTAATTGTTTCATATATGAGCATGTTCTTAATTATCTTAATTTGCTATATACAACATTTTATTCACTCATTCTATAATTTTTATACTCTTCCTTTATATATTTTTCATTTACTATAATATATATAATCGCTCTTCTCCGCTCCTAGTTTGTACAATGAGCTCTGCTCTTCTTTATATGGAGTGCTGCCATCTATCGTCGCTTTCGGGAAGATTTCTTCCTTGTGATTTCTCATTGTGTCTTCGGAACTGGCACGTGACACAATATCCCCCTCCTTGAGGATGAAAAATTTATATATTGGAAAATTCATTTGTAAATTTATAATTTTTTCCACTTTACATCTCATTTGACTCTTCTCAGTGGCTCTCATTTCTACTGCTTACATTACTTTTCAGTTTCTCTGTGCAATTATATATCCTGGCATGCAGCATTTTTCCTCATCTTTCTATTTCTCTCTTCTTTCTATTTTCGTTTCTAGATATCTTATCAGCACGTTTCGGAAATATTCGTGACCTCTTAAGTTATTTTTAAATACAAAATATAATTCTTCAATAGTTCATCTCCTGCAAGTCTGCTCTTCTAATCTCTCCAAGATAGTCTTTACCTGACTATGTCCTGCCAAAATAGTAATTTTCGTTTCACCCTTTTCTTCTTTCAGCAACCTCTCTACAGATTATCAGTTAGCTCAGATTTTTCCGTTTCAAAGAACTCTCTCTCTTCTCTAAGTTGACCATCTAAGTGTTTCCATCAGTTACAATAATTCTTCACATCAGCCTCAATTTTATATCAGCATGTATCTAGATATATTTATTTTTTGGGATTACAACCCAATTCTCGGAATACAACCGATTCTTTTTTAACTTCTGGGATTATAACCCATTTCTTTTACACTTTTCTAAATACACGATGACTTTTACTCATCTAAGCTTACAAAGAATTCATTTTACTGATACTATTCGATCTTCTTTCATATTGTCTTCTCATTTCTCCTGAGAGTTTTCTTCGTAATTAACTTCCTTCTGCGCCTAACTATTCTATCTTCTTCGTTCTTCTGTTCGTACTATTGAAAAGTTTACTTCCATTTTCAATATTACTTTCTTTGGCTTTTTTTTCCTATTACAAGTTTGATCTTCCACTATCGGTCTCATTGTTTAATGGAGTTGTGATAAATTAGCACGCATTATTCTTTCTTAAGATATAACTTGCAGAATACATTTTCCTCCAACGATGGGTATCATATATATCTTTACAGGAACTAACATTAAATAACTAAAATTTTATTCTTTCAAATATATCATTAATATTTGCCCAAACTAATAATTCCACGAATTTTTCTTCTGGTGAACTGGAACTTTTCATACAACTTTAATAATTCTAGAAACGTCTATAAATCATAACATTTCCTTCCTTTGCACTAGTCAGTCTTATTTGTTTCTTTCAATTCTTTCAAATACTCGTTGCTTGTAACTATCTTATTTTCTTTTTCTCTTCCTCTTTTTGTTTTCTTTCTTCTATTTTCTTTTCTATTCTTCTCAAGATCCTTCTTCCTCCTCTTACAATTTTCTTCCAGTAAAGAAATTACTTTAATTTCTCTCTTCTTCCAATCTGATTTCTGCCAAGACTTCTTCTTATGTTCTACATCTTCATCAAATGCATGCTCTCCTTGTTTGTTCCGTCTCGTCCTCTTCTTCCTTGTCTTTGGCGAAGTAGTATCAAAATCCATTTGATCTATGTCGACCCCTTTTAGCATATTATTAACTTTCTTCACGTTCTTTTCTATTTTTAATTTCTTTATCTTCTTCTTCTTTCATATCTTTATGTGAATATATCTAAATCTCATTTTACTTTTCTTCCTTCTTTGTTTACATCATCGGTTAGGTGTAAGCTTCTTTTCTTCCTTCATCAGAGACTCGTTACTGGAACTTTCTTCTTTCATCTTCATTTCGACATTGATCTCTTCATCATTACATTGACAACTAAATTTTTCCTCCCTTGCTATTCCTCTTTCTTCTTCTTCTTCTATTTTCTTATTTGCCTCTTCTTTGTTTACTTCGTTTAACTTTATAGCTTCTTCTTCTATCTTGCTGTCATGCTCGTCATTTGAACTTTGAACTTTCCTCTTTCATCTTCCAACTTCTATCTTCTATCAGGAGCTTAACTTCTTCTATCTTGTCTTCGTTTTCTTCTATTCTGGAAACATCTACTTCTGTCTTGCTGTCATTTTCTTCTGTTCTTGAAACATGTGAGAATCGCTTTACCCAATTTTCGTTTCCGGACTTTTATTTCTTCGTTCATTTTCTTCTCTAATCTCTGAAACTTCATCTTCACTTCTTCTATTCATATCTAAACTTGTACTCTCGATCGACAGCATTGTTCCTTCTATTATTCTCTCCCTTTTGTCGAACAATCCCAACATCTTTGTGTGGTGCTCTTCTAAATTTCTATTCCTTTCGTCAAGCAGCATCTCCGTCATCCCTCTATTGTACTCTTCGCATGTTTTATTGTACTCTTCGCATGTTTTATTGTACCCTTCAATCTTTATCAATAACTTCTGGCACATTGCCATCACGGTCATTTCTTCTATTTTCTCTTGTTTTTCCTTCACTCTAGTTTCTCCGTTCTCGTCCTTATTTGCTTTCTCCATCTTGGCTTTCTCTCTCTTTGCTTTCTTATTCACAATTCTGCTAGCCGTAACGTTGGTCGCCACTTGTGCAAGATCCCTCTAGTCCACTTCTAAAATGTTATTTATACCACGGCTACAGATATATCTTAATCTCAGGGAGATAGGTTATTTATTTGAGAATTCCAAATAAGAAAGCGTTTTATAGCCAAGAGGATATAGTTAAATGCGGGTCTATATTCCGAGAACTATACAAAATACAGAGAAATATATTATATATATGTATAATCAAAAGGCTTCTTCTTCTTTTAATATGGAAAAGGCTTCTTCTTCTTTGATAATCGAAAAGGATTCTTCTTCTTTTCTTCGTTTAATTTATTATCTTCCTTTAAAGCGTAATCTTATTTATGTGCTCGCTTTCCCCCCGCTTCTTTGTCAAACAATACAAGCTATACTTGTAGAAAGAGTAGGGTCGACTAAACTGACAATAGCGCCACCTCCTATTTGATGGCCAGAGGGGAATAACCAGGATCGCTAATAACAAGCGCTGCCGATGGCCCAGTGCGACTAATAAAGAGCGCAACCGTAAAGTGCTTCGGGGCGTCTAATTTGACAACAGCGCCACCGGGGACAAACAACCAAAACATGGCGACGTTCTCCTCGCCAGAGAATCAAAAAGAGACAAATTTCTGAATTCATTTGCTCACTTAATAACTTTCCTAATTGTTTCATATATGAGCATGTTCTTAATTATCTTAATTTGCTATATACAACATTTTATTCACTCATTCTATAATTTTTATACTCTTCCTTTATATATTTTTCATTTACTATAATATATATAATCGCTCTTCTCCGCTCCTAGTTTGTACAATGAGCTCTGCTCTTCTTTATATGGCGTGCTGCCATCTATCGTCGCTTTCGGGAATATTCCTTGTGATTTCTCATTGTGTCTTCGGAACTGGCACGTGACAGTGTGCATCAAAACTTATGGTATTTTGCACCCATCACGCTATACGGGGCCCAGCTCCTTTTCATGACAAAAATAAAAGCGTGTCTGAAAAATTAAAGTATACCCTTACCTCGTTTAAAAGCTGAGGCTGTAAAGGGACAGTCAGCACAAACAAGGACAAAACACAGGACAACAAACACACAGTGCTACGAAGATTATACTAACAGTAGGTCCAGTCACCAGAGCCTTGTTAGTCTGCAAAATGCTGTTCAGGGTGTACTACATGGAAGTCAGGTTGGTTTAGATTTTAAATAGATATAAAAACAAATTGTTAATCAGGAGGAATAAAAAGTTATATTTACAGTTATCATGCTGAGCTAAACACACTACAAGGGTGTAAGGGATGACCTTCCACGAAGTACACCCAATTGTTGCTTCCACGTAGTACACCCTGGACTTCAGTTTGCAGACGAACGAGGCTCTGGCGACTGGCCCATGGCCCGTATAATTTTCTGTGTTGTCCTGTGTTTGGTCCTTCTGGGTGCTCAGTGCCTCTTAACAACCTCAGCTTTTAACCTAATTCAGAATATTTTACAACAGGACGTTACAGTTATGTTATTTTAGTTCTGGTAAGGGGTTGGACCCCGTATAAAGTGACAGGTGCAAAATAGCCTAAGTGCTGACACACCAAAAATTTTGAATTCAAATTCAAACACACTACATGCAACATTACATGTAGTACTGAAGAGAATATTTCATTTGTAGTTCCTCAACTGTAATTACACTTTAGGCCTACTGAAAGTGTTCAGTAGGAAATCATTGATTTTGAGTAGATTTCCGAAAGACACAGTAGAGTACTACAATTGATAACAGTAGATTCTATCTACTGTAAACAGTAGAAATTACGTAGGTTTATAACGACGATGAGAATGAAACAGAGGTAAAAACAATAATAAAGAAATGCAGAAGCGACCTGGAGCAAACAAGAATGTAGAATGTGTGGCAGCGAGACGCAAGAGTTGATCAAGCGATTGTAGCTTCAAATTTAGCTTACAGCTCATAATTGATATTTCTACATGAACTCAACATACAAGTTACATACAATGAGAGAATTGAATTGCGTTTACGTCTCACGTGATATGAGCCGAAACTATTGTTGCACATTGAACTGTGAAGTGGATCAATATTCAATTCGATTAATTAGTGAATGGTGATATGGTGAGATTTTGTAACGAGATGTGCCGAATGGCTGACAGTATAATAAATTATGGACACATTGATTTGAGTTAATATATTTGAACAATCTTATAACGTGCAATTTTGTATGAAATATTATTACTTGAATCTACATCACTTCATTGCAAATGCTACAAGGCATTGTATGGGGTGTAAAAGTCTGTGTTCGATTCCCTGTTCTGTTAATCCTGCGATTTTTATTCTTTATTAAACCGAAATTTTTTTATTGCATTTTACTTATTAATAAAATTCGTATATTATTTTATTTGCGAAGTGTAGAGAAATATATTGTTTTCATGCTTTTACAAGAATACAACTATGCATGGTGAACAAAAAATAATGTAAAATAAATACTATTCACAAAATGATGTCAATAGTATTTATTTGTTTTCTTTCTTGATAATTTTCCCTATAATAAAAATGTATAACTTTCGCTGTACATGACATTTCGTCGAATATAACACATGGATCATTTTTATGCAAATATTTGTAAAATAATGAGAAATTCAAAAACATATTCTGAAAAATTATTTTCAAAAATAACATTCAAAAATCACTAGTAAGGGGTGTTATTTTTTAAAAATAGATAACATTTTTATTCCTTTACATTATCAATTAAATAAAATACTTAGTTCCTCTATATAATAAATAATAATAGGGGTAATCGAACAGAAGTCAAACCTATAATCTTCGGCGTGTGATACTGATAGCCTATCACTGAACTACTTTACCATCTTTAAAAAAAATGAAGTTTCTTTCTCGAAAATTACTGGCTAGTGCACGCTAGAACCTTGCCATACCAATATCTATCCTACCACTAAAAGAAGTCACCTCACAACCTCAATTTTCGAAGCTGTAGTCTCTCCATGTAAAACGATTGCGTCGTAAATATAATAGATTTTGCTTAAATGTTTTGTGACATTCATACCACCTTTATTTCATTTGCTACAAAGGAGCGTTTGGGTGTGTTGGTTATAAAGAGGCGAGTGGGGATTATACAGGGTGTCTACATCGAAATGCTCTATTTTTTGAGGCAGTTTAAAAATAGTAAATCTTTCTCGTTTCAGGTCTGACTTGTCCGTTGAGTGCAGAAGTACTTAAAGTTGCTGCCTAATTTTTTTCAACGTGTGGCGCGCATTGGTGTTGGTGTAGTTGTCCATCGAAACCAAAATGGCATCATTGCAGGAGAAGGCACAAACTGTGCTTTGGTACGCAGAGTTTAAATCCTCTGTGATGGTGCAAACGCAGTTTCGTTGTGTTTACAAGGAAGCAGCACCAGACACCAAGAGGATAAAATCATGGCACAGACAGTTTCTGGACACTGCCAGCATTCTGAAGCGGCATGGAGGGGGTCGGCGTGTATCCGAAGAACAAGTTGAGAATGTCCGCCAAGCGTTCCAGCGAAGTCCACGCAAATCAATTCGTCAGGCTTCACGGGAACTTCAGATGACACGTGCAACTGTTCATAAGGTCTTCAGAAAGCGGTTGCATCTGTATGCATATAAGATGCAGATTCTGCAGGCCATCAAGCCTGATGACAAGCAACGACGATATGACTTTGCATGTGACATGCTTAACCGAATCGACCGGAATCCTGCCTTCTTGTCAAGTGTAATGTTTTCTGATGAGGCCACATTCCATGTCTCTGGTACTGTGAATAAGCATAACGTTAGAATTTGGGGGTCAGAGAATCCACACAGTATCAGGGGAAAGGTGTGAGATAGCCCGAAATTGAACGTTTGGTGTGGCCTCATGTGCGACAAGATCATTGGACAGTTCTTCTTTGCTGAGGAGACTGTCACAGGAACGACGTACCTAGACATGCTGGAGTTGTTTTGTTTTCCCCAGGTTGAAGACCTCCAACCAAACCTTTGGTTTAAGCAAGATGGTGCTCCACCTCACTGGTCGCTGGATGTTCGGAAAACTCTGAATGAAACATTTCCAGGATGCTGGATTGGACGAGATGAACCCGTGCATTGGCCTCCACGTTCTCCAGACGTCAAACCATTAAATTTTTTCCTCTGCGGCTACGTGAAGAACAGGGTGTTCTCCACTGCAGTGCGGGACCTTGAAGATATCCGTACTCGGATTGTGGAAGTGATTGGTACCATCCCTCCGAACATGTTGCAGCGGACCTGGATGGAAGTTGAATATAGACTAGACATTATTCGTGTCACCGCAGGGACTCACGTGGAAGTGTTTTGATTTGTTGTTGTATTTTTTTAAACTTAACTTGACATACAACTTATTTATGTGAAAAAAATAATTAATTTCATTTCATTTTGTATATGGAGCAAATTGAAAATAGGGCATTTCGGTGTAGACACCCTGTATTTCTAATTCACATTGAACGAATTGGTCTTAACTTATAATCATGCTGTATGAAGGAACGAACTCGTGGGGTAGTGGTTATCGCACTGAGTTGTCATTCTAATCGTCGTAGGTTCAAATCCCCACGGTGGGAAAAACTTTTCATGAACTTTATTCGTTCCCATGGTTACTATTTGAATTAGTCTTCTTTGAAATTAACAACGAAAGATTATACAATTAGCTCTCTCTCTTTCAAAATGGTAATATGAGGACAGGTTCCTTATTATAAGAATTGGTAATTTTAGTGGTCTCAACGCATCTAAAATCCAAAATACTAGATCGACGTTATTTTCCTACTGAATTCTAAGTCCACTTTCTGCACAGATAGGCTAATCGGGACTGGACCTAAAGTTTAAAGTAAGATACGAACCACTATGTGTCTCCACTTGTTATCCTGTACTGAACTTAAACAAACAGCTCCCCGCCCCCATTTCTAAAACAAATTTACATGAAATATGGTATTTATAAGATAATCATTATTGATTTGATTGTTTTTATTACTGAACGTCAAATAAAACTTTTTCTACAATCACCTCTTCGTCCCATCTCTCCCAGTATCTTTCTGTTCCTCTCTTTTCACCCTTCCCCCGCACACATGTATCAAAATAAATGTTTTCTTAGGTTTGTATGTGTATAAATATAACATTAAATACCCCCAAAAATACTATTTATTTTCTACTTTCCGTCACCCCTCTCCCACTCCCACAACCCCTCATTATTATTGCCGTTCGCCAGACCATACTGGTAATGTATCGACGTCTTGTAATCAGTGTGTCCTTTTCCGAGTTCCAGTCAGGTCGCATAATGTTTCAGATTCCAATTTAAATGTATCCCGAGTCGTGATTAACCTATGTGTGCAAAAAGTGATGTTAAAACGAACTCTTGGCCTCAATAATGTAATTTGTGTATTTTCTTTCAGCTGTGGTTTCCTCTTTCCGCCAAAAATAACGAATTCACCTAATCATTAACTCAACAAATAAAATTTCATCTCTAAATTAATTAATGAAAACTTTTATTACACCCAAACCACTATTTTATCGTAAATGTAAATGAAATGTCATTTCACGTAGTATAAACAATGTGAAAATTGTTCTATTGAGTGATATATGATTGTCAAACACATAGATGAATACATATATTAAGTTCGTGAATTATAATTGGGACAATTTAATACTAATTCGAAACGATTAAAGGCAATTAAAGCGACAAAGTAAATTGTTGCACAATCTTTCTGCTGATTCGCGTTATTGAAACAATATTTAACCAAGGGGGATGTTATCTCATGTCAGAAAATGTTGCATTGGTTGAACTTCCTGTGGATAAGACCGTGATTAACGCCTCCTACTCCTCCGAATAGAACTTCACTCTGATTGGAGGATCGTATTTTTCACAACTTCCTTGTTGCAGAGCTACCAACATAATTTGGTAAGACGTTAGACTTAGAAAAATTCCATGCGACAGGTTTTTCTAACAGAACTGTACGTTGAATGCATTGACTTCTTTGAATAAACCAATCACAGATTTTATTGATTTTAGAAATCCTTTTTGAAATGGAAGTATGCTACTTCTCTTTCCGACAGGCAAGTGTGAGCAAATTTCTGCAAACCTCTTTATGGTATTTTCTTGACTTTGGATATTAAGACCGTAACCACTACGCAATGGTGTTTTATTGTCGTAAGGACGTCTAGAATTTAATACGTCGAAGGCATCATTTACTAGTTGGAAGAACTTTGCTTCACGGTCTTTGTATAACACATGTTGTATGGCGCATGCTGTGTGGCGAGATAATAATCTTGCAGCCATTTTTACATTTTGACGGGCACGTCCTTTCACATTTATGTGATGAGTTACTGTTAGTTCTGATGCCTTGCGTTCCAGAAGTTCTTCGATGAGACTTCTCTTTATTACTGTACCACTGGGTAAAATAAATTCCTCGTCCAAAAAATGGTTTCGTAAAAGCTTTAGAAGATGGGGGACGTCGTAGAAAAAACACACCTTCCTGTTAGAGTCAACAGAGTTGAAAAAAATAGTTTTCGATGTATCAATACACAATTCCTTCACCATCTTGGCATTCTTTCCCCCCCTTATCACACGTGACTGCTACAATTTTCAATCCTGATTTCTCACATTCTTCGATAATATTCTGAAGCAATTTACTTGTCATGGTTACATCAAAATCATAATACACAGGTTGCTTCCACTGAACGCACAAACCTCTAAGCATGGCTACTTGGACATTATTATGTGGTCCTAATATTCTATCATCACACGAATCGTAGCAGATGCGACTGTCAATATTCATTTCGTCAAACGAAAGAACAGTAAGGCGTTTCATATCGCTAAAATCACTTGTTTTAGCTTTCAATAAACTTAATACTTCATTTAAAACTCCAGGGCTGCATTTAAATGATTTGGTCCACTTTTGAAGTGTTGAACGTCCAGGAAGTGGAACGTTACCTTTCCTCAAAAATGCATATGATTTTGTTGAAAGAGCCCTCAAAGTTAATGCATTTGCAATGTCTTCTGAATTCCACCTCACTCGTTTCCCTTCACTTAACAAGCACTAAACCATACCTTTCGTAAAACACCTGGACAATATTTTGTATAATTCCTTATCCACTACCTTATTTTTATAAGTCTTTGTGAATAGCACATTCCGTGCATTCTTCACAGAACCTAAATACTTTGCTTCCTTTAAAGCTGCATCGTGTTTCCTTAACGCCATGTCTTTCGCTGCATTAATCTTCTTTAAACGTTCGATTTCAGATTTTAATTTGTTAATTTCCTCACGTGCTTCAGTAACTTCGTGTAACTCAATGATAGGTTGAGTATTAGTAACACTGAAAAACAATGAAATACTCCTTTTAATAAAACTAAGTGATCTTTATGTATTCAGATGTGCTGATAACGAATATCGCATCCGTTTTCCTGTATCACCTAATTTTCTTGCAGAACACCCACATTTTGTAGTTTTAGGTCTCCGCACCCTGCTCCGCATTCGGCTTAACGTTTGGATCCTTGCAAATGGATAAGAATCTTTTAGGGACCTTGTGTGTTTATGACTGGCACTTAATATTTCGTGGAGGAAACATCTAGCAATAGAGTAATTTCTTGTTTCTGTGTTAAAATGTGTTCTTTTGTGGGTTAGTCGAGTCTTAACTTCCTTTCCGATAACTTCGCGAGTAGCCTTCACTAGTAGCCGTATTTTATGTTTGTGTATGTTCGTGAAATTGTGAATGTAATATTGTGTATAGTGAAGTGAAGTGTAAGTTGTATTTTAACAAAACGATAAGGTCATTCATAATTGTTTTTTTAAAGAAATATATTATAACTCAATTAATGAGTTCGCCACGTCACGCAAATATGTGAATAACCCGAACTTGTTTTGTTGTGTTTGTGGGGAATTAACTCCGAAGTCACAGAGAAATACTATCACTCCTATAGTGAAAAAATCATATGAGTTGTATTTTTTAAGTAAAGTAGACGAGGGAAAAAGCTGGGCACCAGATGAAATTTGTTGTAATTGCTCGCGAACTTTACGTGGTTGGCTTAATGGCACTCACAAATCAATGCCCTTCGGAAACCCTGTAATATGGACAGAACAGAAAGATCATAATAAGGATTGTTACTTCTGTTTAACAAACATAGTGGGATATAGTTCTAAATCAAAATATTCTATATTTTATCCTAATGTTCCTTCAGCCAAGAATGGGAGAAGTGAAAGCGAGTGGACGTGTTTTCGGTTGTCTCCAGCGGCCAGTCAAGTGGAACGAGATGGGGATCTCAGTGATGCAGTGGCGGCAGGAGATCGGCCTCTTCCGAGCTGCTTGGCAATCAGGCTCCCAAGGCAAAGTAGAAAGTGATTTACGGAGAAATACGTGCTACGTCGCATATGGATTGGTGGTGTTAACGTTATTGCTTATGGGCGGAATTGAGCAGAACCCAGGTCCACGTAACAACGTTGATGTCCAGAGCGAACTTTTCGAACTGAAGCAGGTTATGCTCCAGGTAAAAAGCTCGAATGAAGCTATTATGTGCGAAGTGAAGCAACTATCTGTCACTGTGAGCAGACTGGTAGGAAGAATGGAAAAAATCGAGGCCGAAACAGACCAATTCAAGTTAGATGTAAGTGAAGTGCAGTCTTATGTTCGATCTCTGGAGGATCATATAGATGACCTTGAGAACAGGTCACGGCGGCAGAACCTTGTTTTTCATGGTGTTCCGGAAAAAGAACGCGAAACGTGGGATGAATCAGCAAACGCCGTGCGAGACTTAATAACAAACAGACTTCATCTCTCCTTACTGTCGGACTCCATCCAAAGAGCCCATCGTGCAGGGAGCGCGCACTCGGGAAAACCCCGGCCCGTCGTGTGTAAGTTTTTGCGGGATACAACCAAGGAGGAAGTTCTAAAACATAGCAACAAACTCAAAGGCACGAACATTTATATCGAACAGGACTACTCCTTTGCTGTTCGTCAACAGAGGCAGCGACTGAAGAAGCATCTCTTCGAAGCCAGGCAACAAGAATGCAAAGCCCATCCACGTACAAGTACCTCAATGTAAACGGTAAAAAGTATTCCATATGGGACCTGGAAGACAACCAGAGCGATTATGTAGGAGTTCCTGAGACAGAAAATTCTTCGGCCACTTCGTTTTCCAAGAACAAGGCTCTCCCCTCCCCCCTCAATATTAGAAATCTGACAACATCGGAGGAAGGAAGAGCGACAGCGTCCACGCTTTCGTCTGCAAACCAGTGCGAGCAACAGGCTCCCCCCTCCACTAATCACCCACCTGCGACAAGAAAGGAAGAGGACAATGGCCATCTTTGACAAATAGGTCAAGATTCCACCCCTCCTCTAGTTCGACGGTACCCCAGGCGCCAAGGCAACAACCTACAGAGAATTTGAAGGGAGGAACACGGACTCGGGAAATGTAAACAAGCAAGTGCACGTGCCAGTTTGGACCAGGTAGGATGTTTTGACGTAGTGTATCAAAATGTTAGGGGCCTGCGCACTAAAATGCAGTTATTTCTTAATAATATATTGTGTAACGACTATAATGCCGTGGCTATTACTGAAACATGGCTCACCGACAAACACGCCAATGCTGAAATATTTGACGATCGATACAATGTGTTTAGAAGCGATAGAAGTGCTTGTAACTCAGGGAAAAATTTGGGTGGGGGTGTGCTCTTGGCTGTTCAGAAGCAACACGCGGCAATGCTTATATGTAAGTATGATGAAAATCCTGATATTGATTCTGTGATCGTGAAAATTAAAATTCAGGGACTGCCATCGCTATACGTCTGTGTAGTTTATATCACTCCATGCTGCAATAGTAATTCGTACGATTTATTCTATGCTTTTATTGAAAGACATTGTGGACCCGCGCATAACATTCTCCTTATAGGTGATTTTAACATTCCATGCATAACAAACAATAACTACAATCTTATTGAGTCAACTCCCATTTGTCGCGACCTGTATAATTTTATGTGTTTCCATCAATTGCGTAGTATAAACGATATTCAAAATAGCAACAACAAAACCCTAGATCTCATACTTACAAACGTTCCCAACCTGCAACTGACACGAGAACCGGACCCCCTGGTACCCGAGGACAAACACCACCCGTGTCTCATTTTAGAAGCGAAACATGTAAAGCAAACACCCTGTAAACACTCACAGGGCAATTTATCTTACAACTTTAAAAAGGCTGATTTTCAGAAACTGTACCATAAATTATCTGCTGTTAACTGGGAGATCTTAAAGCTTTCCAATGATGTTCACAGAATGGTAGACATGTTTTATGATGTAATGTACGAATCTCTTGATGAATGCGTCCCTTTAAGACACGTTAAAGCGCCAAAATATCCTAGCTGGTTTACGACTAGTATAATTAAGAAAATTAAATCAAAGGCGTACCACCACAAAAAGTGGAAACAAAGTGTAGGCGACCCAACTTACCATGCTAATAAATTTAGAGGAATTAGATCACTAGTAAAAAAAGAAATATCAGCTGCATATGATAACTATGTATTAAATGTTGAAAAGAATATGCAGGATGACCCTTCTCTCTTTTGGACGTATATAAATAGTAAAAAACGCGACAAACCAAAACACCCTGTTTCTGAGGATGGTGAGCCCCTACCAAACGTAAACGCGGTTGCAGAAGAATTTGCGAAACACTTTCAGTCTGTGTACACAGGCAATGGGTCCACGTATAATATTGAAATTATGACAGAGCATGCACAAAGTAGAGTGCTAGACATACTGAATATTCAAGAAATCAGTAGAAATGAAATCGAAAATGCTATCAAAAAGTTAAAACCAAAGAAGTCCGCTGGACCTGATAAAATTCCACCGTACATTTTCAAAGGTTGCGCTGATGTTTTAAAGGTTCCTCTGTCCATCATCTTCAACTCTGTCCTATCATCTATGCAGTTTCCTGATAGATGGAAAGTGACCGCTATATGTCCAATTCAAAAGTCGGGCGAAAACAATACAATACAAAACTACCGTCCTATTTCTATTTTATCCACTCCTGCGAAGATACTAGAACAAATACTATACATGCATATTTTTAACCATGTGAAAAATTCCATATCCGAATTTCAACATGGATTCCTACCTAACAGCTCAATTGAAACAAATCTTGGAGAGAAATTGCATTATACAAGTACAATATTAGACGAAGGGGGGCAAGTAGATGTGATATATACTGATTTCTCAAAAGCTTTCGACACAGTAGACCATGACGTACTACTGAGTAAACTAGGTAGCTTTAATTTGTCACACTCCCTAAGAAAACTCATGGCGTCGTACCTAATGAACAGGCGACAGTATGTCACCTACAATAGCTACCCTTCCGATGAATTTTTGGTGAGCTCGGGCGTCCCTAGTAGATGTGGTGGCCCGGTTCACAAACCGAAAATGGGGCTCCGTGGGGCTCGCAGTGTTGCCAACTCCTCACTCGAAAAAATCACCAAGGTTTTTGTTTTTGGGTCTAACCTAACCTAAAGCAAGAAGCTGGCAACACTGCTTGAGGCTTGCCTTGCAGCGTTGCCAACACCT
The DNA here is from genome assembly GCF_977018435.1 of Lepisma saccharinum. Lineage (NCBI taxonomy): Eukaryota > Metazoa > Arthropoda > Insecta > Zygentoma > Lepismatidae > Lepisma > Lepisma saccharinum. Next base: position 60,511,361 of record NC_139245.1, read on the forward strand.
TACTCGAAAAAATCACCAAGGTTTTTATCTTGGTCTAACCTAACCTAAAGCAAGGAGCTGGCAACGCTGCTTGAGGCTTGCCTTGCAGCGTAGCCAACATCTTATTTGAAAAGTCACCAAGGTTTTTGTTTTTGGGTCTAATCTAACCTAAAGCAAGGAGCTGGCAACGCTGCTTGAGGCTTGCCTTGCAGCGTAGCCAACATCTTATTTGAAAAGTCACCAAGGTTTTTGTTTTGGTCTAACCTAACCTAAAGCAAGGAGCTGGCTACGCTGCAAGGCAAGCCTTGCAGCGTTGCCAACACCTTACTCGAAAAAATCACCAAGGTTTTTATCTTGGTCTAACCTAACCTAAAGCAAGGAGCTGGCAACGCTGCTTGAGGCTTGCCTTGCAGCGTAGCCCACATCTTATTTGAAAGTCACCAAGGTTTTTATTTTGGTCTAACCTAACCTAAAGCAAGGAGCTGGCTACGCTGCTTGAGGCTTGCCTTGCAGTGCATAAAGCAATTTGCCAACCTACTGGTATTTTTGCCATAACTTTTTACAAAAAAAAGAGAGGAGAAAAAGAGAGAGAGGGAAGAGTTAAACAACCGACAGTATTACCAACACCTACCTACAGCTTTTTTCTTACTTGGCAAGGGCTACCTTGCTTGAGGCTTAGCCAATTTATATACTGACGTAACATACACACACTGGGCAAGGAGTGCCGGCAACAAACACACACAGCCGTAAAAGAGAAAGAGATGGATGGATGGCAACACAGTATGTGTGTGCGTGTGTGTATAATATGTAGCATTATTAACTAGAGTGTGTTGGCAACCCACCTGCAACTAAAAAAGATAGAGATACCAATTGCTGTAAGATAAAGAGAGAGACCTAGAACTGGTATATCGTGACCTTTGTAAACCTCTCTCGGGGGAAACACGATGTGCTATACACACGCGCGTGCGTGCTTATTTTTATTTCTGTATTGTGATGCAAACAAACAAATAATAATTGTTGTTTTTTTAGGATGCCTGGCCCCTAACCCCGCCAGGGTGCGTGGTGCCCAACCAAAAAGGTTCTAACGGCTGCGGTTCTAGATAGCCGCACCTCTGTAGAGTTTCACGTGTTTTTTTTGTATGGTAGTGGTGGTGCCGGCAATAGTGGGTGGGTTAATTGTTGTTGTAGTATTTTGGTTATTTGGCAGAGTGCTGCTGGTAACTGGAGGAGTTAGCGTGGGAACGTGAGGCGGTGGCGTCTGATTGTCTCCACCGCTATTGTTCCCACCCGAAGGTCCTCCCGGCCCAGTTCCGGTCGGTCTTTGTGCAGGTGGCCTCGTCGGTATTGTGTTGTTTCTGCCGCCGGGCACGCCAGGTACACTCGGGTATTGATCAATATCTGGCGAATCCGGGGCGTGATACACGCCAGGGCTTTTGTCTACTTTTTCGTTATTCTTCTTGCTGGATTTTCTATAGTATGCCAAGGTGACCCATATTATGACGACTACAATGCAGAAAATTCCAAAAGCTGCGATCCAAATCATGATGGACGGGTGTGTTGTTTTTTTGTTATTATTTATCGTCAAAGGCCATGCACACGTAACTCGAACCAACTTTGGAATTTTAGCTACCGACAGGTATAAGTTTCTATTAGAAACCCCGCGCACATCAGTTGCAGTCGAGTATTGCTACTGGGTAGTCGCATAAAAGTGTACGCTATACCAAGTGTAATATCAAGTGTAATAGAAACCGAATTAGTTTGGTCTGTCAGGTGAGTACTATATCAGCATAAGTTATATGCACACAAGTTGCTTGACTAGCTATAAAACTAAAATTTATGCAATTATACTACTGTTTTTTGCGTGTTAAATTGCTAGTAGTTTTTTGTAGGTAAGTTTTGTTTTTTTTGTTATTTTTTTGCATGTGTGTGTGTTAATAATAATTGCGAGCGGCGTTAGTGAACAGAAAGTGTTGTTTTGATTATACAACGAAATTACGCTAAACAAAAAAAATATGAGCATATATAACATGTGCTTGAAAAAAAAACTATTCTTCATCGCAAATAACATAAAAGCGAGGTAACAATCGGAGGGAGAGGGGGCAATGATTATGATCATGTTAGTTTACTTATAGTGGATAGTATTGACGCGTGTACACTGGGTTGGATTTTGTTGTTTTTAAGTCTATTTTATGCACAGTAAGGCTAATCGAAACTGGACCTACAGTGGGATCCGAACCACCTCCGTTGGGTATCGAACTTGGAGTTTACAATTATACAAGTGTACAGGAGGAAACTCTATTTTTTGAATTTGTTGATACTCTGGGTTGGATTTGATGTTTTAAGTTTATTTTATGCACAGTAAGGCTAATCGGGACTGGACCTACAGTTTCATGAACCACTTGTGTGGGTATCGAACTTTTAATTACAAGGCTATTGCTGTGCTATTGCAGAAGCTGGTGGAAGTACTGATTGATTTGATGTTTTAAGTTTATTTTATGTACAGTAAGGCTAATCGGGACTGGACCTACAGTTTCAAGAACCACTTGTGCGGGTATCGAATTTTTAATTACAAGGCTATTGCTGTGCTATCGCAGAGGCTAGTGGAAGTACTGATTGATTTGATGTTTTAAGTTTATTTTATGCACAGTAAGGCTAATCGGGACTGGACCTACAGTTTCAAGAACCACTTGTGTGGGTATCGAATTTTTAATTACAAGGCTATTGCTGTGCCATCGCAGAGGCTAGTGGAAGTACTGATTGATTTGATGTTTTAAGTTTATTTTATGTACAGTAAGGCTAATCGGGACTGGACCTACAGTTTCAAGAACCACTTGTGCGGGTATCGAACTTTTAATTACAAGGCTATTGCTGTGCTATCGCAGAAGCTGGTGGAAGTACTGATTGATTTGATGTTTTAAGTTTACTTTATGTACAGTAAGGCTAATCGGGACTGGACCTACAGTTTCAAGAACCACTTGTGCGGGTATCGAACCCGAGATCTTTTGATTACAATGCTACCGTTGCGCCATCGCAAAGGCTAGTGGAAAGTACATAGTTATTCGAATCTTATTTATTTAAAATATTTAGTTTTTTTTTTATGCATGCTTATTGATTTTTAAACCTAAAATTAAATAAAATCCGGCAATTATATCCAAATATACTTATGGCTACAACGAACATTCACAAAAAATGGCTTGAGATTTTTTTTGCTACGTAAACAAAATGGTCGACATGCCAAATATGAACAGGCTATATAGATTTGAGAGATGGATAGAAAAAAAAATTAATTAAAATTTAATTTTATGATTGCAACACGGAACTGAATGATTGATTGATTGATTGATTGATTTAGTTTATTTTAACTTCGTGTTTTGTGCCTCTTGGCTAATTTGCGAAGATGGGGATGAGTGATGAAATTGATGAAAATGGATATTCACAAACAACCATACCTGACCGGGATTTGAACCCGGGACCCTTGGCGTCGTAGCGTGATGTGCTAACCACTCGGCCACAGGGTCGGGCAAGTACTGGTATATACAAAGACCAAAGTTACATGGTTCTAGGCCCCATAGGAGCCGAGAAAATCAATGTCTTGGAAAATGTCTTAAGACAAGTATCTTAATCTTTAAGAAAGTCGACTTCCGGTATCTCAAGATGTTACTTCCGGTCTGTCAAGAAAATTTTCTTAAGACAAAAATCTTAAGATGTTTTCCAAGACATTGATTTTCTCGGCTCCTAATTGACCTAGGATGATGATTTTAGGTTTGTTGGATAGGATTTGACGAAAACTATTCGACTAGCAAATAAAATCGATTCCATCCCCTCAAGTTTCGAAAATATAGACAATTTTTTTATTTTTTGAGAAACTTGATTTGCTGGCTTAGTTTTTACCCTATTTCGAAAATTTTAATGACATTTGATAAAAAATTGAATGTACTCTACAACCTATTGGAAACATAATAATTAGTGCTTACTGTTTTCGAGTTATTTTAAATTTAAATTTCAAGATGTAATTTCTAAGTTGTTTTGTAACTCGTAAACTATGGGTCGTAGAAAACCCATTCTTGTTTTATCTGCTATTGCCCGACAAATACTATAAACACAAATAATGTTTATTGCTTGATTTAAAAAAATAAAGATCGAAAATAATTTTGTTTTCTGAAAATAAAAAATATGTGTATGGAAAAAAATACGATTGTGTAATTTTTTATGATGTATGTTTGCATGTAAAAATAAGTATACCTGAAAGTTTTAGAATTTCAAAATAGCTATATATATATATTTGCTATTATATCAGCCAAAATAATAGAATATATATAAACAAGTATATTTTCATAGTTTCATACCTCTACTAGATTGGTGGAAAAATATACTAATGGGCAATAAAATCTGAAGAAAATTTGTGTCTAACAAAAATAAACTAAATAGAATTACACATGCATACAATATTTATTGTGTTTTTTTTCTATCTACAATTATATTTTTCTTATATATTTTTTTTATTTTTTTATAGAGTTGATTAAAGCACATATTTGAGGAAGGCAACACCACCCATATATAAATAAACATACCCCCCAAAAAATGCGCTCCATGAAAAGTTGCCCTGTGTGCAAAACAACTATATCAAGCAAACATTTTGCAAGACATTGTCGTACCTGCGTGTCAGGTAAGTATTTGGCAGCCACCGAACTGTGTTCCGGATGCAATAAACATATTACAATTGCGTATGTCAAGAAGCATAAGCTTACTTGTCTAAGCAAAAATACATCTGGGGCCCAACCTTCGACCTCCACCAAGAGGAAGGCAGAAACAGCCTCCATCAATGCACCACCCGCCAAACGCGTCAAGCCAGCGATAAAAGCGAACCAGTCTGCTTTCCAGCGTTTATTAGAGAACTTTCCCCTTACTTCGGAGGACTCATGCGACGTGCGTAGCTTTTTGGAGAACGTGCAAGCCCAAATTATTTCCATCCTCGGCGATACGCTTGCAACGCACTCCACCAAATTCTACGCATCGCTTCGTTGCTGGTACAAGAAGCCGTCTGATGAAATTTACAGCTTCTGCCACAACACCAAGGCGAAGACGCTACATCTGGCGGATGTCGACAACCTCGAGGACATCTACAACAAGTTTGTCGAGGAGCTGGTGGCAAAGCAAGAATAACATCAAGCCAAGGGCTCGGGGGGTTCGCTGTGTGGGAAGCCTCACGAACTGCGCGTCAAACTTTCCAAGTTTGTGCCTCTCTCCGCGTCCAGCTACGTTCCCTTACCACCTGCCATTGCGGCAAAAAAGGCTGTCCTGAACATTCAGAACAGTGACGCCAAGTGCTTTCTCTGGTCGGTGCTTGCAGCATTGCACCCTGTCCACTGGAAAAACCAACCACGCCGAGTTAACCACTACCTACCCTACGAGCCAGAGCTGGAAGATGCGATGGCTGGGATCGACTACCCGGTGGAGGTCCCGGACATTCGAAAGTTTGAGACTCGTGCGCGGTTGGCCATCAACGTTTATGGCCTCACTGACGAAAATGTGGTGTACCCCATCCGGGTGAGCGACGTAGACGACGACGGTGCGCAGGAAATTCACCTTCTGCTCATCAAGGATGAAACTCGCCATCACTACACCCTCATTCGCTCGCTCTCTCGGCTTGTTTCGAGCCAACGGAGCAGTGATAGTCACCACGTCGAGGTGTGTCGCAGGTGCTTGTCTACATTTCGTAATCGAGAACAGCAGGATTACCAGCGCATCAGAGGTCCCAACATCGCTGCCAAGAAGCTCGCTTGCCACAAGATCTACTGCAATGCCAACGAACCGGGGGTGGCAGTCTTGCCCAAACCTGGCACTATGGAGCGTTTCCACATGCACAGTGCCATGGTAGAGCACCCTGCTATCATCATCGCGGATTTCGAGGCCTTCCTCAAACCCCTGTCCACTTGCGATCCCGATCCCGAAGTTTCCTCCACCACCCCTTACCAACTCCACGAGGCCTCGAGTTATGCCTACGTTGTGGTGCGACGAGACCAGCACATCGCCCCCGAGCCCTACGTGTACCGTGGTCCCGACGCCGCCAAACACTTCCTCGAGAGGATGGTTGTCGAGGCCAACGAGATAGGGAAGGTACTGTTGGCCCCCAAGTCTATGCTCCCACTGTCCCCCGACGATCAACGTAGACACGACGAGGCCATCGCTTGCCCTGTCTGCGTTAAGGAGTACACCGCCAACAACTGTAAAGTTCGACACCACGATCACTTTAACGGTAGGTACGTTGGTCCTTGGTGCAACGACTGCAACCGCTTGGCCCGGGACCCACGCTTCATCCCTGTGTTTTTTCACAATGGCTCGGGGTACGACTTTCACCACCTGATCAAGCATCTTGGGTACGACGACATGCAAATCAACGTTCTCGCCGAGAACGAGGAGCGTTACATCAGTGTGAGTAAATGGGTTCGAATCCCAGGATCATGCTTTACCGTCGAGCTTCGCTTCCTAGACTCCCTGAGGTTCCTCCCGGCCAGCCTCGATGCCCTAACGAAAAAACTCAGCCACGAGCAAATGCTCATCACCTCTGCGAATTTTCCGAATTCGGATGCCGGTCTCTTCAGGCGTAAGGGGGGTCTACCCCTACGAATACGTCACCGACTCTACCAAGTTCGCGGAGACGTCGCTACCTCCCCAGGCGAAGTTCTACAGTCAGCTACGAGGCTCGAACATCACCGACGAAGAATATCACCACGCCCAGTCCATGTGGCGCGAGCTGGGTTGTCGAACTCTCGGAGACTACCACGACGCCTACCTCAAACTTGATGTGACGCTTCTCGCCGACGTGTTCCAGACGTTCCGGGCGACCGCAATGAAGATCTACCACCTGGATCCCGCCTACTTCTATAGTCTCCCCGGACTGGCGTGGTCAGCCATGTTTCTGGTGACGAAAATCGAGCTGGAGCTTCTTTCGGACGTGGACATGATGCTGTTTGTGGAACGCGCTATCCGGGGTGGAATGGTCCAGGTGTCGCAACGGCACGCGCGCTCCAACAACCATCACATGGCTACTGACTACGACTCCGCCCAACCGTCGAGCTACATCATGCACACGGACGTGAATAACTTGTACGGGCACTCCATGATGCAGCCACTCCCCTTTAGAGGGTTCGAGTGGGCTGATCCTTCCAAATTCGACATCGAAAGCTTCGACGATTCGGAACATGGGTTCTTCGCCGAGGTGGACCTTGAGTTCTCCGAGAAGCTGCAGGATTTGTTCTGCGATCTTCCCCCTGCACCCGAGTTCAAGTGTCCACCCGATTCCAACCAGAAGAAGCTCGTCATGGATTTCGAACTCAAGAAGAATTACGTCCTACACTACCAGAATCTCCGGTGGTTGATGCAGCGAGGGGTCACGGTCCATGCAGTTCGCCACATCCTCAAGTTCGAGCATTCTCCGTGGTTGCGTCCATACATCGAGCTCAACAACAAACACCGCACCGCAGCCACGTCCGAGCTTGATAAGGATTTTTTCAAGCTCATGAATAATGCGGTGTTTGGCAAGACCATGGAGAATGTACGGAATTACGTGGACATAAAATTGGTGACGAGGAAAGAGCGATGTCGTCAGCTTGTCGCGAGTCCATTGTTCAAGTCTCGAACAATCTACAACGAGCAGCTGGCTCTGATTCACATGAAGCAAGGTGAGGTGAGGCTCACCAAGCCCATCTACGACGGAGCCACGGTTCTGGATCTGAGCAAGCTTCACATGTTCGAGACGTACTACGACATATTACGTCCACACTACGGCCACAACATCTCGCTTCTCTACACGGACACGGACAGCTTGGTGTACCACGTCCACTCACCCGATGCGTATGGTGATATAGCCAAAGTTCCATCTTTGGTTAACCTCTTCGACACATCGGGCTATCCCCAGCCGAACCAGTACGGTATCCTGGCCCGCAACAAGAAGGTGCCTGGCAAACTCAAAGACGAGAAGGACGGAGACGTGATTCTTGAGTTTGCAGGTCTTCGCGCCAAGGCCTATACCATCAAAGCCGAGAGCAGCGTTACCAAGAAGGCCAAGGGTGTCGGCAGACAGGTGGTTCAGGAGCATCTCACATTCGAGGACTTCGTGGATTGCCTCAAGACCAGGTCGTCGGTTCTAAGAGCAGAACAGCGCATCCAGAGCGTCGACCATGTGTTGACCACCAACAAAGTGAGGAAGATTGCCCTGGATCCCAACGACGACAAGAGGTGCGTTCTCCAATGCGGAATCCACACACTGCCGTGGGGGCACTATCGCTTAGCAGAAAGCAAAACCTGCAACATATGCCCATCTTCAACAGAAGATTCATAAAACAAAACAAAAAAAACACAAAAAAATCATTTTGTTAGTCATTACAAAAAAAAAACACTGACTGTCATTACAAAAAACTTTGACCGTATTCTTAAATAACCAGCATACCTATGAATCTCTTTGGTTTCCGAAAACAAACCAACATGGAGACTGTACACCGCGCGACGACAGATCATGAATTTCTACCTTCCATGTTAACTAAACTCAACGGTCTACTGATTGTTCACCTTAACAGCATTTGGACGAAATTGGATGACGATGTAGGCAAGATGTTTTACGTCTTCAACAACAATTTACATTTTTACGAAATTCCGATCAATGGAAAACTTCAAATCACCGTGAATCCGGAAAACGTAGGCGAAATCAAAATATCTACCGGCAAGAACATTTTTCGAATCAAGCACGACAAGATGCTTTCTAACATTACGTACGATGTTTCTGCAGGAGATTGTTTATACATGGAACTCCTAGGAGATTACAACAAACTCATTCCTCTCTTCGTAGAATTACGAATCGTCTATCCTATTATAAATAACCGTTAACCAAAATGCCTAACGATATTTTCGGCAACACTAAGCGTGTAGACCACGCAGAAGAGATTCTCATGTTGGACGTCCGAATTAAAAAGTTGAGGAGCGATTTGATCGCTTTGCAGGAGACCTTAAACAAAAGTTTAGAGTCGGAGATCGCTAAGCTCCAAACGCAATGTCTCGACCCCATTCTGAAAATCGATTCCGAACTGAAAACGCTCATAAAAAATTATGTCGACGTACCTTCTTACGACAACGTTCAAAATATACAGTTGAGCGTGGATAAACTTCAAAATGATTTGCTCAAATTGCAGCAATTTCAATCGAAAAATGAAGATTTGGAAAAATTGAAACTCGAAATCGAAGAACGAACTTCGGCAATCGAAAAGAATTTCTCTGAACTTCAAACCGTCGTGAAGGATATTGATGTAGAACGCTTGCATGTTGTTGTTTCCAAATTGCAAGAAGAATTCGCCAGCACGTTGGAAGAAATTAAATCCAAGTTACAGACTTTGGAAGATACCATGACGAACCTACCATCGTCAGACGAACTGCAGGTCATCGGCAAAAGCGTCGCGAACATAAAAATTCAATTGGAGGCTTATCAAGATTTCGAACACATTCAAACCACCATCGCTACGCTTCAGGCGTCTCTGGAGTTGATCAACGAAGAAATTAAAAATATTCACGCTGAAGCAAGTGCGTTGACGAGCATACAAGACACGTTGAGCACGGTTCAGCAGAAGATCGAATATTTAGAAAATTTGAACGTCGAAACGAACCTTGCTCATTTTCATCACGTACTGGACAACATACAGGGTGACTTGGAATCGTTACGGACAAGCTTACCTTCGAGCGAAGATTTGGAAAAATTGAAAACGGCGGTGACGGGACTATCCGATTCGAGCGACGTCAAAAGTTCATTGAGCGATCTCGAGAGTAGGGTGGCCAATCTCCCCACCTCAAAAGAATTACACGCTTTGAAAAGGAGCATATCACGTATGCTGAAACGACTAGAGACGGAAACGGCGAACGTGGAACAGATTCGAGACGAACTTGCTTCGCTGGTGTCGACGCTGCCCACTTCGCAGAGCGTCGCCGACCTTCACACGCAGTTTACCGAGATGCGAAGCATCGTGAACGATCTTACCGAGAAAAGTTCGAAATTGAATCAAGTCGAGAACCTTCAGAGTATCGTCGTCAACATCAGAGATCAAGTTGGAGTGCTGGAATCCACGCAGGAATCGACGCTGGCCTCTTTCGGTGCCAAATTACAAGAACTCAACGAAAACTTCAAGCAGTTGAACGTGGAAGTGAAAATCAAACCGTCATTTTCTACAGTAACGGATACCATCGTCGAACATTTGTTGCCCGTACAAAATACACTGGGACAGCTTCACAGCAACCTCGTTAGCGTCGATACTAAATTCGCTAAACTGCATTCTCTGCAAGCCATCGAAATTAACAGCGTACCCAATCAACAGAGAATCTCCACGTTTGTCGAAGGTAACAAACTGTACATGTTACATCCTTATCATCCGTACTACAAGTTTCTCCTCGATGGCACGATTCAGATAAATGAATTTTCGTACTGGTCTCACGGCAGAAAAACTAGCGTTCCCACCATGACCTTGATATCGAATCGTGGTGTCCAGAAAGCAGGAAACATTCCTCTGGCACGTTGGAACGAAACGCGCAACATATATGAAATACACGAAGACGAAGATCTCACCGTTTTTGACGTGAGTGCCGGCGATAAGCTGATCATTCAAAACACGAGCGAAGTGCCACCCTCTTTGAATCCCATCACGCTGGTGCTTCTCTTCATCGTCGAAGAATTGCATAAACCTGCACGTCGCAACTACAAACGTTTGGCGGTGGTAACCAAGGGAATCGATGACCTCTGGCAAAGTGACCTCGTGGAGATGAGTATCGGCAATCTAAAAAATGTACATAAATTGAACAAAGGCAACAAGTATCTCCTCACCGTCATAGACATGTTTTCGAAATTCGCATGGGCTCTACCTTTGAAAGCCAAAACGGGAACATGCGTCACGGAAGCATTCAAGACAATTTTTCGCGAAAGCGACAGACGACCTCGGTTTTTGCAAACGGACAACGGTAAAGAATTTTACAATGCCGTATTCCAAAAGTTTATTCAAAAACATGACATTCGACATTATTCAACCTTCAGTCACATCAAAGCCAGCATCGTGGAAAGATTTAATCGAACCTTGAAAACACACATGTGGAAACGATTCACGCTTCGAGGAAATTACAAATGGGTCGACATACTGCCGGAACTCGTCGACACCTATAATGATACGGTACACAGAACCATAGGCATGAAGCCAGCTGACGTTACGAAATCTGACGAGCAGCGTTTAATTTCTACAGTTTACTGTCCAAAGTACACTCCCACGACTACCAAGAAATTAAAATTCAAAATTGGAGACCAGGTGAGGATCAGCAAATTCAAACGCACCTTCGAGAAGGGGTTCACAAAAAATTGGAGCACGGAACTTTTTACGGTGGTTCGAGTTTTACCCGGAAACCGACACACGTATATAATAAAAGATAGTAGCGGCGAAATTTTGAAAGGAAGATTTTACGAAGAGGAACTCTCTAAAACAAAACATCCCGACACGTACCTCATCGAGAAAGTATTGCGTAGGAAAGGCGACAAACTGTTTGTCAAATGGCTGGGACTTCCGGAAAAAAGTTGGATCGACGCGAACGAAGTGATCTTGTGAATACGTGGAACGTGGTGAAGCGTCTACCGGATTCGGAAAGTCAAACAAAAAAAAGAACGGCGAGTTGCTTCCCGACAGCATCCGCTGTCTGATCGTAGGTCCTTCGTAGTGTGGGAAAACGACACTGCTCGTGGACAATTTTCTCCTCGCACCGAATTGGTTAGATTGGAAGAACAGGCACCTGTACGTATTTTCGAAAAGTTTGGAGCAAGCGAGATACCAGCAACTGATGAAACTGTACGATGGTCTGGACATTGCAACGTTCTCTTCGGAAATAAAACCACTCGACGATTGTCGTGAAAATTCAGTCGTTGTGTTCGACGATGTTATCCTGGAAAATCAAAATGAAATTCGCAATTTTTTCACGCAAGGTCGTCACAAAGGAATAGATTGCTTCTTCCTAGCTCAAACGTTTTCCAAAATTCCAAAACAGTTAGTACGCGACAACGCTAATTTCATATGTTTGTTTCGTCAAGATCACAACAACCTCAAGCACGCGTACGATGACTACGTAGGCGGAGACATGAACTACAATCAATTTTCGGAACGCTGCTGCTCCCACTGTTGGAACAGTGACGATTTCGGATTCGCGACGATCGACATGACGAGAAAACCCAACGACGGAAAATACAGAAACAAAATCAACGACTTTCTAAACGTTGCAACGTTGTGAGAAACGACGTGTATAAATAACGTTATGACGAAACGAAAAATCGAAGACGAAAATCTCAAGCTTCGCGATTACCTCGCGAAACGCTTCAAAGGTTGGAAATCCGAGAATCGCGGATTCTACGAAGAGAAGAAACGTCAAGATCAACCTGTGATAGACGCCATCAGCGATCTAGGTAAAGAAATTAAAGGCGTCACGGAACAAAATAAAAATTTGATCAACGAACTCGTACCACTTGCAGCTAAAAGTTACACCGTACCCACGCCCATTTCGAGCATTCCTTCGACGCCGTTCGAACTGAAGGACGTACCGGCACGACGTCGAGCCATAGGTAGCACGCCGTCGTCTTTGGATAAGATCGAGTTGGGACCTTTGGCACGAGACTACCTGAGCACGGGAAAATTCGACAAAGATGAAGTGCTCGGATTGTATCCGAGCATGGAGAGCAACGAAGTCGGCGGTGTGGTTTGGAAGATTGAAAAATCGAAGGTGAGCTTCGAAGGCAACGACATTAAAGTCAATTTAGGAGAAAAGGATAGTTGGAACAGGTATCCGGGTACGGTGGGACTGTGGGAACTCGTTGCCAAAAAGCAGCCTAAAGATTACACCGACGAAGATTACCAGAGTTACAAGGAAATTTTGATCATGACGGATGCCTTATACCAAAACAACGACGCTACGCAGAATAGGGTCAAATCCTGCAGCGGCGAGAAGTACAGGAATCTCATCAAGCCGATATGGAACCAGGTGAAAACAGGCAGCGGCGTCAAACTCTACAACACCCTGCCCAAAGAGTTTGTGTGGGTGGACGACGTGCGCAAGCTCATAGACAGGTTGTTGGTTATTGCAGGAGAGGAGAATGCAGGCAATCGTAATTTCTACAACGAGAAGGTAGGAATTGTGGACATGATCAGCACAAAACTTTCCAACTTCATCGTGAACGACGACAAGGGCATAGGTTACCTCATTAAAATTATCAACACGCTGCCTCCGAGATTCTGGAACGTTGCCGAAGGAAAAGGACTCGTGAACGACATCATCAACAAGTTACCTTTCGAGATGCATTTACCCGGCTACCAGTACTGCGGACCGGGTACCAAACTCAAGAAAAAATTGGAGAGAGGAGACAAGGGTGTGAATCCGTTGGACGCCGCATGCAAAGATCACGACATCGCCTACAACACCACTCGCACCGATCTGGATGCACGTCACGAAGCAGACAGAAAGTTAGAGCACGCAGCTTTCGAAAGATTCGTTAGCAGAGACGCTTCGCTGGGAGAAAGAGTTGCAGCACTGGGCACCACCATCGCCATGAACACGAAACAAAAATTTGGATGGGGTGTGTAGAAATAAAAAAATTTCTCGAACCGTGAAAAAAATTTCTTCGGTATATAAATAACACTACGTAAAAAAAAAACTCCAGTTGTGTTTGCCATCTTATAAAAAAATGAGTAAACAATCACTAGACGCCCAAGCATTAAAACAAATGCTAAATTCATCAGTCGAATATGTAAAAATTCAGGAATTGGAAGTGGACAAACCTTACACGATAACTTCCGGTTCAATTGTTTCTACCCAGTATGGTCCCAAGGCGCGTCTGTTGCTCAACGCACAATACAGTCTATTTTTACCAGATCGTTACGCTAACATGTTATCCGACGAGAAGCTAGCTATTTTAATCGAGAACAAAACTCGAATCGTGTACAAGGGTACAAAGGAACTTCTTGGTAAGAAAACAAAGCATGTAATAGAATTTGTGTAACGGCTCTGCGCGAAGTATATCCTTGAAAAAAAAAATTACACGGAACAAAAAAAAATCTCAGAACATTTATATATAAATAACATACCGAAAAAAAAATACACAAAACAAAAAAAATCTCAGAACATATATATAAATAACATACTGTGAAGATAACATATAGAGCATCAACATGAAGCCCAAGGGTGTCGTGTACCAGATACCATACTCCAATCTGAAAAATCTAGGTGCCCTCGATGGGTTACTCACCAAAAAACAACGCGAGAAGAAACGTTCCTGCTTGACGAAAGGACACGGAATGAAATTACTTCTCAGCACACCTCAATTGAGACGCTTGCAGCGTTCGCGGAAACAGCAAAAAATCGGCGGTTTCATATTCAGCATCCCAGCCATCCTGGCAGCTTTGGGGGCCGTTGGAAGTTTGGCCGGCGGTAGCGCCGCCATCGCGAAAACCGTCATCGACTCGAAGAAGAACAAGGCAGAATTGGAAGAACAGAAACGTCACAACCTGGCTATGGAGAAGAAGGGGAAAGGTATAACCAAAAAACAAAAAAGCAACCTCGATGCTTTGAAGAAATATAAAAAAAAGAAGAACCCCTATCCAACTTCGATATTGAATCTCTGATCGAGCTGTTGGGAATAAAGAACTTCAGGGGTGTTTTCATGTCCGATTCTCTACCCTCTGCTGTGAAGAAAAAGGAGTATGGCGTGGTCAACCTGGACAGTTACAAAAATCGTGGTACACATTGGATATGCTACCTCAAAATTGACGATAACAATGCATTTGTTTTCGACTCGTTCGGTGGCACACCACCTGCCAGGTTGGTGAAGTATCTCAGTGTTGCCAACCTCTACTACAATGACAAACGCATCCAGGGTTTCACCGATGTTAACTGCGGCCACCTATGCCTTTCCGTTCTCGCATACATGTCTAAAATAAATAACCCGTCGGTGGAACATTTTCAGAAAACATTGTGGAATCTTAAACACGATGGGCGTGTTCCATCTCACGAGCGAATCTTCAATCTTGAAACTAACGCTGCACGACGACATCGTCTATCCTAAATCCGTAGCTCTGCGTGCATTCTACAGCATGTACCTCATACCTAACGTCACGCAGCACAACAACAAAATTAGCGTCGGAAGCGAACACATCGTCACGCAAGGCAAGCCTCAAGCAGCGTAGCCAGCTCCTTGCTTTAGGTTAGGTTACACCAAAATAAAAACCTTGGTGACTTTTCAAATAAGATGTTGGCTACGCTGCAAGGCAAGCCTCAAGCAGCGTTGCCAGCTCCTTGCTTTAGGTTAGGTTAGACCAAGATAAAAACCTTGGTGATTTTTTCGAGTAAGGTGTTGGCAACGCTGCAAGGCAAGCCTCAAGCAGTGTTGCCAGCTCCTTGCTTTAGGTTAGATTAGACCCAAAAACAAAAACCTTGGTAACTTTTCAAATAAGATGTTGGTTATGCTGCAAGGTAAGCCTCAAGCAGCGTTGCCAGCTCCTTGCTTTAGGTTAGATTAGACCCAAAAACAAAAACCTTGGTGACTTTTCAAATAAGATGTTGGCTACGCTGCAAGGCAAGCCTCAAGCAGCGTTGCCAGCTCCTTGCTTTAGGTTAGGTTAGACCAAGATAAAAACCTTGGTGATTTTTTCGAGTAAGGTGTTGGCAACGCTGCAAGGCAAGCCTCAAGCAGTGTTGCCAGCTTCTTGCTTTAGGTTAGGTTAGACCCAAAAACAAAAACCTTGGTGATTTTTTCGAGTGAGGAGTTGGCAACACTGCGAGCCCCAGGGAGCCCCATTTTCGGTTTGTGAACCGGGCCACCACATCTACTGTCCCTCAGGGATCCAATATAGGGCCTCTTCTATTTTTGTTGTTAATTAATGATTTGCCCGAACATCTGATTGATTCTCGCAAACTCTTGTTTGCTGACGATTTAAAGTTCTACAAAAGAATAACAAGTGCAGACGATTGTGCCTCCTTACAACGCGACATAAATAGGTTGAGTGCGTGGTGTTCGTATAACAAACTTTCCCTAAATGTTAAAGAATGCTTCTCTGTTACATAGACCAAGCAAAAGACACAGTAGACCCAGTGCCCCGGTTCGAAGCCCTCATTTGGGGCTCGAATCATCATGTGGGGCTCAGTGTTGCCAACTCACCCCACGAAAATTTCACCAACTGATATTTTGAAGCCTTTTATGATGTATTTGAGGGCAGAGTTGGCAACACTGTGGGCCCTTACTGTAGCTTTTCATGTCTGGCAACACTGCCGTAGACAGAGTTGGCAACACTGTGGGCTCACTGTAGCTTTTTATGAGGGGGGTTTGCCCCCTGTTTATATCTGGCAACACTGCTGTAGATTTTTTGACAGTGTTGTCAACCTACTGGGTTCACTGTAAACTTTCAAAGGACCTGAGGGGCCCATGTACCTATGTCTGGCAACACTGTTGTGGGCACAGTGTTGGCGACACTGTGGGTCCTTACTGTAGCTTTTTATGAGGGGGACCCGTTGCCCTCTGTTTACATTTGCCTACCCACTCTACAAAAATTCCACTATATGATCTTTCACAGGCTAAGCTAACCTACAAATAGGAATTGGCAGCACTGACTTATAAACCCACTGGGTCCTCTTGGCATGTTTTTTCATGATGTGTTGCTAGGCTATTGAGCATCTTGGCGTATACAATATATATATTTTGAGAGGGGGGTTATGGCTTTTTATGCTGTACGAATACTGGAAGCTTGGCAGTGACAACCAACAGAGTAGGTAAACCTACATCCAGGAACTGGCAACACTAGTTTCTGACAGTGAATTTGAAATAAAATATTAAACAAAATACATGAGTAAGCACTGTGAGTACAAATAGTACTAGTGTTATGCCCGCAACTCCAACTGGGCAACTGGGGGGAAATAATTGTACAACAATTTGTACCTAATTGTACAATACTTGTACCTAATTGTACAACTTAGGCCGTGTCCGGATTGGCAAGCGCTCCGTACTGTTCTCTCCTGTTGTTCTCGCGTGCCGTCGAAGTCACGTCCAAGTCGTCCGAATCTGCATGTTCTCTTGTAGTATGGTTGTTATTTTTCCCGCCAGGTGTCAGCCCGAACTTCACCCACAGCGCTCTGGGGCGCAGGCGCACCGCACGGAAGCAGAAGGCAGACGCCAAACAAACATCACAATGATTTCCACCTATTTACTAGTTATATTAAAAATGTAACGTGCTACTTTATTATTTACAATTTTTCTACATTCAGTATTATCGATAAACTGTTAAAGTATCACTGAGTTTTACATCGTCTAATCAGTAAATGTTGTCTGTACAAAGTGAAAGTAAGAATATGGCTGCCAAGCGCAGGGTCACGGCGAGTTCAAGCGTGCATCTGTCTCGCCTTTCTGCTCTCCCCTCCAACTCCACGTTTGCCGCGAATTCAGACAACAATGAAAGCACGTGTTTTTACGTTCTCGTAATACTAACCTTGCTCCACTGATTTTAAATTGCTTCCATCCGCTTTTTTTTTTCTGTGTTATTTCTGTATGCACGCAACATTCGCTTTCAATTCAACCTGTGAGCTGTATAATGAAACACGGGAGTGTTAGTATAGCAGGCTCCGAGTTTACAATTTATTAAAAATAAAAAGTAGGTCAAACTTTTTCAACACCCAAACATTTTAAACGTCCTCGCGTAGTAATACGATCTAGCTGAAGGCGTTTAAAAGAGTACTCTTAGTCGACGAAGCTAATTGCTAGGGCCCTTATATTACTAAAATATTCTTTAATTTGCATATTTCTCATACCGCCATATGTTGTTCTAGTTGACTTCTTCCAAAAAAATGCTAATTAGCGAGAGTTAATTAAGCAAGGCAAGTAAAAGAAGCAAAATAGAACAACATATGGCGGCGTGAGAATATGTAAAAATTCGATCCACCTCTGAATCGAATTAAAATTGGGGGATATTTTGCATTTTTTCCCTATAATATACAAAACATTTACTGTACATAATCTTTTCCATTTACAACAGTATAAAATAAGAGAAATGTGTGACAATATCCATATTAACCTATTCGCATACCTTAAATGACAATTTTTTGCCATGAAATACTATTTAAATTTGGCTATCTCCCGTGCACAGCAAAACAAGATGTCAAATATTGTGAAAACTATTCAAGCAATTTTATATATTGAAGTGGAAGTACAGTAATAAGTTTGCACATATGCAGTTTACTTGAAAGATAATTAGAAAACTCACCTAATAAATTTGATCACACATATTTTGCATTCTATTTCTATTCCTGAATTTTTTATATTTTTCCTGCCACAGCCACCTCTTTGTCACTTTCACTATATTCTTCAATTTCAATAATATAAAATAAACCCCCGTGTTCATCTGCCATCTATTGAATGAAAAAGGAACTACGTGATGAAAAAATCAGGAACCCGATGGAAAAAGAGAGCTCTACCGAAACTGACGCTCTTAACCTTCATGCGGGTGCGTAGGCGGTAGTTTACCGCCCACGGCACAAAAACAGAAATATCTACAACCTACGAGTGTCCCGAAGCGCGGGAGGTATTTGTATTCTCTATTTACTCTATATTACGCAATATGGCACTGAAGTCACTTGTCGGATCGCCATATCGCGCGTGCCAGTCATCATCAAAAGGTGGAAGGGTGAGGTAGTCGGTAATCTACCGCCGTGTGCCCGGTACTGGGACAATTTCTCCGACTTTTCGAAAAAAATGTGAGTATTTAATTTCGCTTTTTTTTTTGTTTTATTGCATGTACGAGTATAAGCAATAATAAACTATAGTTTT
The DNA here is from genome assembly GCF_977018435.1 of Lepisma saccharinum. Classification (NCBI taxonomy): domain Eukaryota; kingdom Metazoa; phylum Arthropoda; class Insecta; order Zygentoma; family Lepismatidae; genus Lepisma; species Lepisma saccharinum. The sequence continues at coordinate 60,530,205 of NC_139245.1, forward strand.
ACAGTGCTTTGCACCATACTAGGACCCAACAGGATCACAATTATTATGTGCTATCACCAAGAGTTTTTTACCAAAATTACATTCGTTCTATCGTCAATTTCATGTTTTTCTCTCATAATTTTCATCTTTTTTTATTATTTATTTATTATATGACTCTCTCCCAAGCATTACCAATTATTCATTATAACAAAATAATGACAGTATAGTAGTTAGAACCCACCTACCCAATAATTATTGTAGGTAGTCTCTTTCATACCAAATATACTTACAGTAGGTAAAATTATGTTTTTTTCCCATATTAGAAAAAGTGTGTTTATTTTTTCCACTTTTTCAGTGGAAGTAATGATTCATCCAAATCAGATGGTGAATAGTGCAATATTTTACTTATTTTGATGTACTTAGTACAAAATTATAATAACGCTACTTTCATGTGACTGTTTTTTTTGTTCTTTTTTATAATTCATGGAGATATGCATCTACTATTGATTGTGTAATGAATGCCTTCCTATTTTGTTATACCTAGTACAACATTATGTTACTTGATTAAATTAGTGAGACGAATAACTACTTTCTTTCAATGTTGAATATTTTTGTTACCTAAATACTTAAAAGACTGAGTGATATTTTTAGTTCCTGCTGTAAGATAAAATAAATTGTGTGTTGTGAGAGAGTTTAAAAACCTCAATGAATATTGCACTTTATTTTATATATTGATCAAGTTTTAATAAATATTTTTATGGTTAAATATGTGTGTTCACGATTCTATTAAAAATATCCCCGATTACAAAGGTTTATGGTGAGATATAACCGGTAAAATACGTGAAAACGAGGTGGCGGTAGATTACCGTCCCGCGCCCACTAGTGTTTAAAAAAGGCGCGCCCGCATGAAGGTTAACAATATTGTACACCCGTGAAAAATTATATATAAATAAGACTTAAGTATATTATCTGCTTTCATGTCAGATTTTGCCAACCTGTGAGCTGTAGTGTTTAGGTGGCAAGCGACCTGCTCAAATATGAAACTGTTAGCAATATTGTACGTATATTGTATTGTATAGGAGACTAGAAGTATATAATTTGGCGGAAAAACCTAAGTAAGATCATAGAGAATATTTAAAAATAGATTTTTTTTTTAAAAAAAAAGTTAACAATTATATTTTGTATTGCACGGCATTGGGTATTAAATAACATACCCCCAAAAAATCTCTGCATTATGCGTTCTGTAAAAAATTGTCCTACGTGCCAAACTGCTGTGTCAAGTAAACATTTTCAAAGACACTGTCGTACTTGTGTGCCGGAAAAGCGAATATGTGCAACCAAACTGTGCTCTAAGTGTGGAAAAAATATTTCTATTGCCAACTTCAAGCGACACCAGCTTACTTGCAAGAGCACTGGAACATCTCTACCGCAACCTTCCAAGCGAAAGGTAGAAGTAACCTCCCTCGATGCATCGCCACCTGCCAAACGCGTCAAGCTGGCGAAGAAAGCAGACCGATTTGCGTTTGAGCATTTATTAGAAGATTTTAACATAACATCAGACAGCTTCTGTGATGTGCGCAGTTTTCTGGGGAGCGAGCGAGCTAAGATAATATCCATCCTCAACGATGCATTGGCCACACACTCCACTAAATTCTATGCTGTGCTATGCTGCAAGTATAAGAAACCGTCTGATGAAATATATAAATTCTTCCATGCCACAAAAGCAAAAACACTGCATCAGGCAGATGTCACTGACCTCGACAGCATCTACGACAAGTTTGTCGAGGAGCTTGTGGCAAAGCACGAGGAGCATCAGGCTGAAGGCTCGGGCGGTTCGCTGTGTGGCGGCCCCCACGAACTTTGTCTGACACTTAACAAGTTCCTGCCACTGGCAGGGTCTAGCTATATTGCCCTGCCACCCGAGGTTGAAGGAAGGGAAGCTGTTCTCAATATTCAGAACAAAGACACAAAATGCTTCCTCTGGTCGGTGCTGGCAGCATTGCACCCTGTTCACTGGAAAAACCACTCGTACCGTGTTAGCCACTACAAGCAGTATGAGTCGGAACTGGAGGATGCAATGGCCGGGATTGCCTACCCTGTAGAAGTCTCGCATATTCGCAAGTTTGAGGTTCGTGCTCGTGACTTGTTGGGCCTGCAATTAGCCATCAATGTTTACGGTCTCACCGAGAACAAAAATGAGGTCCACCCCATCCGGGTGAGCAACGTGAGCAACAACAACGAGGCACAAGAAATCAACCTCCTGCTCATCAAGGACGAAACCCATCACCATTACACCCTTATCCGTTCCCTCTCTCGGCTTGTTTCGAGCCAACGGAGCAGTGATAGTCACCACGTCGAGGTGTGTCGCAGGTGCTTGTCTACATTTCATAATCGAGCACAGCAGGATTACCGGCGCATCAGAGGACCCAACATTGCTGCTGAGAAGCTAGCTCGCCACATGCTCTACTGTGGTACCAACAAGCCTGCACGAACTATCCTGCCCGAACCTGGTGCAGTAGAGTGCTTTCGAATGCACAGTGCTATGGTGAAGCATCCTGCCTTTATTGTAGCAGACTTCGAGGCCTTTCTTCAACCTCTGTCTAACTGCGAGCCCAACCCCGAAACATCCTCTACCATTCCTTTCCAAATCCACGAGGCCTCGAGTTACTCCTATGTTGTGGTGTGGCGAGACCATATTGCCTCCGAGCCCTATGTGTATCGCGGTCCCGACCCAGTCAAACACTTCCTGAAGAGAATGCAACAGGAAGCCATCAAAATAGGGAAGGTGCTGTTGGCCCCCAAGCCCATGCTGCCTCTGTCTCCGGAAGACAAGCATCAGCACGAAATAGCTCTAAATTGTCCTGTTTGCAACTCAGTCTTCAATGACGATAACAGAAAGGTCCACCACCATGACCATTATGGGACCGGAAGCTACATTGGCCCGTGGTGCAACAGGTGTAACTTGAGAGCCAGGGACCCGCGCTTCATACCGGTCTTTTTTCACAATGGCTCGGGATATGATTTCCATCACTTGGTCACACATCTAGGGTACGACAATGCAAGAATCAATGTCCTGGCACAAAACGAGGAGCGTTATATTAGCGTCAGCAAGTGGGTGCCGATCCCCGACTCAAGCAGCAGCATCGAGCTTCGGTTCCTCGACTCTCTAAGGTTTCTCCAGGCAAGTCTGGATGCTCTTGCTGGGAAGCTCAGAGACGACCAACTAGCCATTACCACATCAAGTTTCCCGAACTTAGATGTCACACTCATCAGACGTAAAGGGGTCTACCCCTATGAATACGTCACAGACCCTTCCAAGTTCGAAGAAGAGTTGCTGCCTCCCCAGGATAAGTTCTACAGCCAGCTGAGAGGTTCAGGTATTACCGACGAGGAGTACAAGCATGCTCAGTCTATGTGGGCCGAGTTGGGTTGCCGAACTTTCGGTGATTACCACGATGCATACCTGAAGCTTGATGTGACGCTTCTTGCTGATGTGTTCCAGGCGTTTCGGGCGACTGCGATAAACATTTACAACCTGGACCCTGTATATTTTTACAGCCTTCCTGGACTGGCATGGTCGGCCATGCTTCTGCTGACTAAAATTAAACTTTCACTTATCTTCGATGTTGATATCATGCTTTTCATCGAGAGAGCTATCCGGGGCGGCATGGTCCAAGTGTCGCAACGCTTCGCACACGCCAACAATCACCACATGGCTACTGGTTACGACCCCTCCCAACCATCAAGCTACATCATGTACACTGACTTGAATAATCTTTACGGGCACTCCATGATGCAGCCACTCCCCTTTAGAGGGTTCGAGTGGGCTGATCCTTCCAAATTTGACGTCGAAAGCTTCGACGATTCGGAACATGGGTTTTTTGCCGAGGTGGACCTTGACTTCCCCGAGAAGCTGCAGGATTTGTTCTGCGATCTTCCCCCTGCACCCGAGTTCAAGTGTCCACCTGGCTCGGATCAACCGAAGCTCGTCATGGACTTGGAGCCCAAAAAGCGTTATGTGCTACACTACCGGAATCTCCAGTGGTTAATGCAGCAAGGGGTCTCGGTCAAAGCAGTTTACCGCGTGCTCTTGTTCAGGCAGTCTCCATGGTTGAAGCCGTACATCGACCTGAACACCACACATCGCACCAAAGCCAAGTCCGAGCTTGATAAGGATTTCTTCAAGCTCATGAACAATGCGGTATTTGGGAAGACCATGGAGAATGTGCGAAATCGCGTTGATGTGAGGTTGGTGACGAAGAAAACACAGTGTCGTCGACTTGTTGCAAGCTCGCTGTTCAGATCTCGAACAATTTACAACGAACAGATGTCTCTGATTCACATGAACCGGGGCGAGGTGCTACTCAACAAGCCCATCTATGTGGGAGCTGCAGTTTTGGATCTGAGCAAGTTGTGCATGTTCGAGACATATTACGACATACTACGTGCACACTACAACCACAATATCTCGCTCCTCTACACAGACACAGACAGCTTGGTGTACCATGTTCACACGGACGATGCGTATGGTGATATAGCCAAAGTTCCAGCTCTTGTCAAGCTCTTCGACACATCGGGCTATCCCCAGCTAAACCGGTATGGAATTCTACCCCGGAACAAAAAAATACCCGGGAAACTCAAGGACGAGAAAGACGGGGATGTGATTGTGGACTTTGCTGGACTTCGTGCCAAAGCCTATGCGATCCGGGCTGAGGGTTCTATAACAAAAAAGGCAAAGGGTGTAAGCAGGCAAGTGGTTCGGGAGCACCTCAAGTTTGAGGATTACCTCGAGTGCCTCAGAACAAAATCGCCCATTCTACAAAAAGAGCATCGTATCCAAAGCGTCGATCATGTGCTTACAACTAATATTGTCAGGAAAGTTGCTCTGGATGCACACGACGACAAGAGTGTATTCTTGAATGTGGGGTCCATACACTTCCGTGGGGCCACTATCGCCTCCAGACTAGTAAGGCCTGCCCAGAGTGTAACAAAGAGTAATAGGCAATGCAAAATGAAAAAAAAAAATTAATTTACTTCAACTTCCTCGATTACATGCATGCATGGCACAGCAAAATTAAACTTCTGGGAAACTGCTTATTGTAGTTTGTACTTGTGTATATAAAATTCCACATTTCTTATTGCGTGCTATTTTTTTTTAATTTTTTTTTGTATCTAAAACTGTTCAGTTACTCTTTCATTCTTGACGTCATACACAAATGTTTTCTCTGCAATAAGAATGACACTGCACAGAGTATCTGCAGGCAAGGCGTCGTGGAACTCGCATACAATCTTGATGTTGGTACGATCGTTAACAACCACCTGTTTTCTTTTAGATGTGTTGATGACAAACATGGGTCTGCGAGCTATGAACTCGTTGGGGTTGTAGTACACGTCCACATTGCCGGAGGTTACTCTCTTGTAAGCTGTGTACGCCTCGTAAAGTTTCAGGTAATCGTTGTTCGTAATGTTTAAGTTATAATTCTCGCGTGGAAAAACTTCATTCCTGCCATTTTTGAGGTAAACATTTTTAATTTTGCAATTATCAAACTGGCTAGAATCTTTCTCTTGGTTATTATCTTTCCCCGTCTGGAAGAGCACAACCGTAAACTCAGGCATATCGTACCGGATACTGTTGAACTGCGTAGTAACATCAAATTCAAAATGGCTGCCGGAAGCAGGTTTCTGCACACACTGGTAACCGTAAAATTGGATGGGTACTTGGGGGTTCTTCAAAATGTCGGCTTTGTACTTGAGACCGTAATTAGATTCGTATTCTACCACAGGCATGCGCAGCTCCATGAACTGGATGACGCACTTGGCTGCGTCGGGTAGTGTGTTGGCAAGTGCTGCACCGTCTGCACCCAAGGTGCTGTAACGCATCAGCACATCGTTGTCGTTGGCGCTTCTGCGAAAAGTGACGCGCAAGCCACCCTTCCACATAATCTCTGTGTAGTCGGAGAAGAATCCCGGCAGCAAGCGCATGGGAAACAGTACTGTGTGACTTGTCGTTGATATTTTGGTCCCGGCTTCGAATCCTCCTGCTTGGTAGTATGCTGCATCGGTCTTGGAGAGCTTCAGTGTTCCCACAGCTGTAGAAGTAATCCCGGGGTAGTCAACCCTATCGATGACGGTGCCATGCTTTCTAACTTCCACTTGCGAGAACAGATGTGGTACAAAATTGTCCACAAGTTTTAAATTTGCATTGGCATTAAATGCTTCCCCGTTGTCTCTCTTCACCACATCAAACTTGATATACAAATCAGCTCTGTGAGGGTGAATGAACCCATCCCCAACGTCCACATCGTATTCGATCTCCCTGTTCGGCTCGTTCAAATTGGCGAACGTGCGACGATTGGGTGGGAAGGACTGCAACTCGTAACTTTCGATTTGCTCCATGATTGTTATTTATTATACGTTAATCTCCACGACGGCGGTGGTAGTAGCTCCGGCAAAATTCACCACCTCATTTTTTTCGTTTGTCACTGCCAATTCTATGTTGTCTATGCGATTACGAGATATAGGGAAGTATATCGGTGGTGAGGGTGTGTAGATAATCGGTTCCATGAATTCAGAGTTTGGTTTGAACGTAGCGATAATACCTGTCTGCTTGTGGCTGCCTGGGATGCCATCCGAGGATTTGGTGATCATGCCTTCTGCCACGTTGCAATGTATGTTCAGAGTCTCGATGGCTAGAAATTTAGGAATGTTGGCACCGATGTGCTTGATGCCAGGTTCGAGTTTTGTGTTGTTCTCGAATCCCAGAAGCTCTCCAACAGTGCCTAGGTCTACTGTTTCCGTAGCAGACACAATTTCAACTCTGTGAGTTACAGAATTTTGAGATAGCAGTATATTTCTTGGCAATTGGGCTTGCAAGGTAGACAGATTGTACTGTCCTGGCGTGATAACTATTTTTTCATTTCCAACAGTAATTTTGTTATTGTGCTCCGTGACATTGGGTATCAGGTACATGCTGTAGAATGCACGAAGAGCAATAGATTTAGGATAGATGATGTCGTCATGCAACGCGAGTTTCAAGACCGAAGTCTCGCTGGTGAGATGGAACACTCCCATGGTGTTTTAGGTACCACAATGCTTTCTGAAAATGCTCCACCGAGGGGTTATTTATTTTAGACATGTATGCGAGAACGGAAAGGCATAGGTGGCCGCAGTTAACATCGGTGAAACCCTGGATGCGTTTGTCATTGTAGTAGAGGTTGGCAACACTGAGATACTTCACCAACCTGGCAGGCGGTGTGCCACCGAACGAATCGAAAACAAATGCATTGTCATCGTCAATTTTGAGGTAGCATATCCAATGTGTACCAGGATTTTTGTAACTGTCCAGGTTGACCACGCCATACTCCTTTTTCTTCACAGCAGAGGGTAGAGAATCGGACATGAAAACACCCCTGAAGTTCCTTATTCCCAACGGTTCGATCAGAGATTCAATATCGAAGTTGGACAGGGCTTTCTCTTTTTTTTATATTTCTTCAAAGCATCGAGGTTGTTTTTTCGCTTTTTGGTCACACCTTTCCCCTTCTTCTCCATAGCCAGGTTGTGACGTTTCTGTTCTTCCAGCTCGGCCTTGTTCTTTTTTGCATCGATGACGGTTTTGGCGATAGCGGCACTGCCTCCTGCCAAGCTGCCCACTGCACCCAAAGCTGCCAAGATGGCCGGAATGCTGAATATGAAACCTCCAATCTTCTGCTGCTTCCGCGAATGCTGCAACTTTTTCAATTGTGGAGTGCTGAGCAACAATTTCATTCCGTGTCCTTTAGACAAGCATGAACGTTTCTTCTCGCGTTGTTTCTTGGTGAGTAACCCATTGAGGGCACCCAGCGTTTTCAGATTCGAATATGGTATCTGGTACACGACGCCCTTGGGCTTCATGATGTATTTTTTTTTTACGATATGTTATTTTATATATGTTCAGAGATTTTTTGTTTTCCCTCCCGTGTAATTTTTTTTACGGTATGTTATTTATATATACTTTGCAGCTATTAAACAAATTCGATTATGTGCTTTGTTTTCTTACCAAGAAGTTCTTTTGTCCCCTTGTACACGATTCGAGTTGGTTTCTCGATTAAAATAGATAGCTTCTCGTCGGATAACATGCTAGCGTATCGATCTGGTAAAAATAGGCTGTATTGTCCGTTGAGCAACAGACGTACTTTGGGACCATACTGGGTTGCAACAATTGAACCGGAAGTTATTGCGTAAGGTTTGTCCACTTCCAATTCCTGAATTTTTATATATTCGACTGACAAATTTAGCATTTGTTTTAATGCCTGGACGTCACTAATTTTTTCACTCATATCGAAGAAATATTTTTTTGGTCTCGTAGATTTTTTTACAGTGTGTTATTTATAGAAAAAATTTCGGCGTTGCCTAATGCGATGAGGTGATCGATGATCCTGCTGGTTTCAGCATTTGAAGCATACCAGTCGTCTGTATATCGTCTCCTCCCCTGTCTCCACTCGTGAAGTTCGTCCATCTTATCAGCCAATTTTTCATCAGCAGCCCGAAAAAAAAAAAGCATAGGGAGAAGAAGAAGATTTTACACCGCTTATTTTTCTCAGATGATCCAGAAGTAGCATTTCACAGGGCAAGCGAAATTGTGGTGTTATTTTAACTAAATCAATAAGCCTCGTGACTATCGTCGAAGGTAAATATAAATATTTTGTATAACACTTCTGTTGGTAAATCTGTTATATGCGTAGATATTTTTTTTACTGTATGTTATTTAATTACAGCCCCCACCCCAATTTTCGTTTTGTATTCATGGCAATGGTCGTGCCCAATGCTGCAACCCGTTCACCCAGCGAGGCGTCTCTGCTGACGAGTCTCCCGAACGCGACATGCTCCAATTTTCTATCAGCATCGTGACGCGCATCTAAATTCGTATATGTGTTGTAAGCAATGTCGTGATCCTTGCATGCAGCATCCAGCAGATTTACCCCCTTGTCTCCTCTCTCCAGTCGCCGTTCCAGTTTCGTACCCGGTCCGCAGTATTGGTAACCTGGTAGGTGCATCTCGAAGGGTAGCTTGTTGATGATGTCGTTCACGAGACCTCGACCCTCGGCCACATTCCAGAATTTGGGAGGCAGGGTGTTGATGATTTTGATAAGGTAACCTATACCTTTGTTGTCGTTGACAATAAAGTTGCTAAGCTTGGTGCTAATCATGTCCATGATGCCCACCTTCTCGTTGTGGAAGTTGCGATTGCCTGCATTTTCTTCGCCTGCGATAACCAGCAATCGATCTACAAGCTTCCTTACGTCGTCTACCCAAACAAACTCTTTAGGTAGGCTATTGTAGAGTTTGACACCGCTGCCAGTTTTGAGTTGGTTCCATATTGGCTTGATGAGGTTCCTGTATTTTTCTCCACTGCTTGATTTTACGCGATTCTGTGTTGCATCGTTGTTTTGGTACAGGGCATCCGTTATGATTAAAATTTCTGTGTAACTTTGGTAATCCTCGTCTGTGTAATCTTTAGGTTGCTTTTTGGTGATAAGTTCCCACAGGCCCACAGTGCCAGGATACCTAGTCCAGCTGTTCTTCTCGCCCAAATTAATTTTCACGTCGTCACCTTCGAACGTAACTTTTGACTTTCCAATTTTCCAAACCACACCCTCGTTAAGTTCCACAGAGGGGTACAATCCAAACACCTCGTCCTTTTCAAATTTCCCGGTGCTCAGGTAATCTCTCGCCAACGGACCTAATTCAACTACCTTGTCCGAAGAGGTACTGCCTAGAACCTGACGTCTCAGAGGTGCAGCTCCAAGTTCGAACGGGGTAGTGTGAATACTGGATATCGGTGTAGGCACAGCATAATTTCGAGCAGCAAGTGGCACGAGCTCGTTGATTAAATCTTTATTTTGCTCGGTAACATCTTTGATGTCTTTACCTAGTCCACTTATAGCATCAATAATAGGTTGGTCCTGTCGCTTTTTCTCTTCGTAAATTCCGCGATTCTCTGATTTCCAACCCCTGAATCGTTTGGCCAGGTAGTCGCGCAGCTTCAAGTTGTCGTCTGCGAGTTTGCGTTTCATTATTTGTTATTTATAATACGTCAAGACGTTTCTTGTAACGTCGCAACGTTTAGAAAGTTGTTTATTTTGTTTCTGTATTTTCCGTCATTGGGTTTCCTCGTCATGTCTATCGTGGCGAATCCGAAATCATCTTGATTCCAGCATGAAGAGCAAAATTTGGAAAACTGATTGTAGTTCATGTCCCCGCCTACATAATCATCGTAAGCATGTTTTAAATTGGTGTGGTCTTGACGAAACAAGCAAATAAAATTAGCGTTGTCTCGGAGAAGCTGCTTGGGAATTTTAGAAAAAGTCTGAGCAAGATAGAAGCAGTCTATGCCTCTGTGCCGCCCCTGTGTAAAAAAATTGCGAATTTCGTTATGATTCTCCAGGATGACATCGTCGAAGACCACCACCGAATTTTCATGGCAGCAGTCTAGTGGCATTACTTCGGAGGCAAAAGTAGCTATGCTCAGCCCTTCGTACAGTTTTGTCAGCTGTTGATATTTTGCTTGCTCCAAACTTTTGGAAAAAACATACAAGTGCCTGTTCTTCCAATCTAACCAGTCGGGGGCAAGAAGAAAATTATCAATAAGTAAAGTTGTTTTCCCACACCCTGAAGGTCCGACAATAAGGCAGCGAATATTGTCCGGCAACAGTTCGCCGTTTTTCCTAGCCTGACGCTCCGGGGGAAAATCTGGCAGTCGCCTCACCACATCCCAAGCACCCGTTACACAATCACCTCGTTTGCGTCGATCCAACTTTTTTCCTCGAGTCCCAACCATTTCACCAACAGTTTGTCACCTTTTCTACGTAATACTTTTTCGATAAGATACGTATTGGGGTATTTTGTTTTGGAGAGTTCCTCCTCGTAGAATCGCCCTTTCAAAATTTCGTCGCGATTATCTTTTATTATATACGTGTGACGGTTACCGGGTAACAATCGAGCAACAGTGAAAAATTCCGTACTCCAGTTTTTGGTAAAGCCTTTTTCAAAAATGCGCTTAAATTTACTAATTCTTACTTGGTCTCCAATTTTGAATTTCGGTTTTTTGTTAGTGGGCCGGTACTTGGGGCAATAAACAGTAGAGATCAATTGTGCCTCATCAGACTTGCTGACATCGGCAGGCTTCATGCGTATCGTGCTATGCAAACTGTGATTATAGTCGTTTACGAGTTCCGGAAGCACATTGACCCACTTGTGGTTACCTTGAAGCGTGAATCGTTTCCACATGCGTGTTTTGAGAGTACGGTTAAAACGTTCCACTATGCTGGCTTTGATGTGACTGAAAGTCGAGTAATGTTGAATATTTTGCTTCTGAACAAACTGTTGAAATATCGAGTTGTAAAATTCCTTTCCGTTATCCGTTTGAAGAAATCGAGGTCGCCTGCCACTTTCATTGAAAATAGTTTTGAATGCTTCCATTACGCACACACCTGTTTTAGCCTTGAGGGGCAAAGCCCACGCAAATTTTGAAAATGTATCTATAACAGTAAGAAGATACTTGTATCCTTTGTTGATTTTATGTAAATTTTTTAGGTTGCCGCTACTCATTTCCACAAGGTCAGCCTGCCAAAGGTCATCCACGCCTTTGGTCACCACCGCCAGTCGTTTGTAGTTTCGTCGTGCAGGTTTATGCAGCTCGTTCACGATACCCTGCCTAGACATGGCGCGAAAATAAGAATATAGCCTGGATGGGATTTCTAGCTGCAGACAATGCTGGGTTTTCTATATACAGCTTGTCACCTATTTCTATGTCGATAATTTGAGTGGCATCTTCGGCATAGGCAGTCTCGCGACTTTCGGGGTGTGTGAAATCGACCAGCTCAACTCCTCTTATTTTAGGCTCGTCGCCAATGTTCGTCACAGTCATGGTTGGGTAGTGGGTTGCGTGAGGCAAAGACCAGTAGGAAACCTTGACGAACTGAAGTGTGCCAGCAAGAAAAAATTGATGATAGGCTTTTGCAGGAGTCAACATGTAGAGTTTGTAACCTGAATTGAAAGGGGAGGAGAACTCTCTGTTTGGTATGCTGTACAGTTCGATGACAATCGTAGACTTGAGATTGTCGATGCTGGCGTTCAGAGTGTTTACGTTGGTTCGAACCTCAGTCTCCACATCCCCCAATCTGCCATTCACCGATTCCAGGTGTTCCTCGATAGCATGAACAACAGTGTCGTAGTTTGGTTTGATCTTCACATCGACAATAAGGCTCTTGAATTTTTCATTTAAGTCATGTAGTTGGGTGCTGAAATTAGCTATAGTCGATTCCTGACTTGCCTCGATACTCCCAATTTGCTCTTTCACGCTGGCAATAATCTGCTGCAGGCTTTCTACAAGCGTCAACTTGGAGCTCTGTATTACAAGGTCGTGGACCTGCGTTCTAATTTCCGCAAACAATTCATGCAGCTCGGTGATGTTCTGGTTGGTAGGTAAAGTCGCGACAGACCCCCGTATCGATTCAATTTCGGATTGGATGTTTTTGATGTCATCGGATTTGAGTATTCGGTTGAGAGTTCTCTTCACGCTTTTCAGTTCCTGAGAGGTAGGCAGGGTGGCCACCGTGTTTTGGAGCGATTCCAAAGCTTTTTTCACCGCGTCCAACTCGGAGGCATCGGCAGCAGCACGTATGCCTTCTTGCAGTTGCGTTATGTCATCCTGGGTGGGGGTAGATTGCTGCAGGGTTTCCAACTTAGTCTGTATGTCGTCGATCAAGTGATGGAAATGAGACAACTCGGATTCTGCATTCAGATTTTCCAGTTTGGCGATTTGCTGTTGGACGTTGACCAGTGTATCCCTGATGCCCGGCAGTTTGGTTTCCAGCTCATCGTGAACATTCGCCAGATCATTTCTAATAACAGCAAGAGCATCCTCAATATGGGTTATGGTGCCTTGCAGCTTCCCGAAATCCTCGTAGGTCTCAAGTTGGATTTTGATGTTGGCCACGCTACGGGCAATGGCGTTCAGTTCGCTGGACGACGGTAGATTGTTGATAAAATCCTGCAGCGTTTGGAGTTTAGTTTTTACTTCGTTGATGGCCGCATGCAAAGCATCCGTTTGAAGCTCAGCCTTGATGCTTTCCAACGTAGGGATTTCGAAAGATTGAAACTGTTCGCGCAATTTAGCAATACTAGCGTTCACGCGATCGTAGTCGTCTTGTGTTTTAATGCTTTGGATGATAGTTTGCAGTTCGGTCTGGATGTTGCTTGTTTGATCCTGCAAGCGTTGTTTCAGCTGTTCAACGTCTGAGGTTTGCGTTTGTTGCAGCTTCAGAAGTTTGTTCTGCAGATTGCCCACACTCAGTGCCAGCTTGTCGAGATTGTCTATCGACGCGAGGTCGGTGTATTTTTGCAGCAGCGATTTTAGCTCTGCATCAATCTTGAGTACAGGGTCCAAGCACTGAGACTGCAAGCTGGCTATCTCGGACTGGAGGCTGGAGTTGAGCGTGGACTGGAGGGCCTGCAGATCGCTTCGCAGCTTCTTGACCCTGACGTCGAGCATGAGAAGCTCGTCGCCATGGTCGTCGCGTTTCGTATGGCCAAAAATATCGTTAGGCATTGTTATTTATTATAGGATAGCTAATTTTCATTTCTATGAAAAGAGGAATAAGTTTGTCGTAGTCGTCCAAGAGCTCTATGTACAGGCGATCGCCAGCAGATACATCGTACGTGGTGGTACTGTTCATCCTATCGTGTTTGATGCGATAGATGTTCTTGCCGGAGGAAATTTTGGCCTCTCCTTTATTCTCGGGATTCATGTCAAACTGCAGTTTGCCGGAGATTGGGAATTGGTAATAATTTAAGTTGTTGTTGAATATGTAGAAAGTCTTGCCCACATCCTCGTCGTACTGGGTCAGGATGCTATTCAAGTGTATAATCAACAAACCGTTGAGTTTAGATAATAGGGAGGGTAACAGGTCCCAGCTTGCAGGTGGCGATGGTGCGCTTTGGGCGAATACCTCCATAGCTTGCTTCCTGAAGCCAAACAGGTTCATAGGCATTGTTATTTTATTTTATATTTAGTGATTCGTTTCGAGCCTCAAATAATGATTCGAGCGTCAAATGATGATTCGAGCCTGAAATAATAATTCGAGCCTCGTCAGTGCTGCCACTATTTGTAGGTTAGCTTAGCCAGTGAAAGATAGTGGTCTTCGGATGGGTTGGCAAATATAAACAGAGGGCCATAGACCCCCCTCATAAAAGGCTACGACAAGGGCCCACAGTGTTGCCAGACATAGGTACATGGGCCCCTCAGGCTCTTTGAAAGTTTACAGTAAAAGCCCACAGGCCAACTCTGTCCTCAAATACATCATAAGGCTACAGTGGGCCCACAGGCCAACTCTGGGCGCACATAGGCCCCTCTCAAAAAGCTACAGTGGGCCCACAGGCCAACTCTGTGCCCCCAGTGTTGCCAGACAGTACATAAGCCCCTCATAAAAGGCTACAGTGAGCCCACAGTGTTGCCAACTTTGTCCTCAAAATACATCATAAAAGGCTACAGTGAGCCCACAGTGTTGCCAACTCTGTCTACGGCAGTGTTGCCAGACATGAAAAGCTACAGTAAGGGCCCACAGTGTTGCCAACTCTGCCCTCAAATACATCATAAAAGGCTTCAAAATATCAGTTGGTGAAATTTTCGTGGGGTGAGTTGGCAACACTGAGCCCCACATGATGATTCGAGCCCCAAATGAGGGCTTCGAACCGGGGCACTGGGTCTACTAGACACCTATAGATTATCAATATAAAATAAATAATGTTAACCTTAAGAAAGCGAAAAAGGCAAGAGATCTACGAATACTTTTTGATTCTAAATTAACGTTCGCCTATCACCTGGACAAAGTAATAAGCGAAGCGTACAAGCTTGTTGGATTTATTATTCGCACGGGCAGGGGCTTCAGAAGTACACAAACACTAAAAATATTATATTATTCTCTAGTGTGTACAAAACTCGAATTTGGCTCTGTCATATGGAACACAGAAGTTCAAAAACATACAGCAAATTTAGAACGTGTACAGTCAAAATTATTGCCATACATGAAATTCAAACTGGAAGGCGAATACCCCAGGTTCGAATCGTATACCAACTTAATAGAGCAATTCCATATGGACAGACTTGACCACAGAAGGACAGCCCGAGACCTTATGCTACTTTGGAAAATTTTTAACGGCAAACTTCGATCTCCTCTGTGGCTTTCACAATTCAAAATACGCATTCCAAACATAAAAACGCGACCCAAGCATGGAACCTTCTCTGTGAGCAAAGCGCGAACAAATATCATGAAAAGGTCACCTATTTGGAGAATGAGTGCGGTCTACAATGATATGGAGAAAGAGAATAAAAGCGTCGATTTATTCACAATGTCATATTCACAATTCAAGAAAATAGTTATGAATACATTGGCTAGAAAAATAGATGGAAATATGTTATGAAACTCTACAATATTGTTATTCTATGTATTGTATAAGAAATTGTACTATTCTATTACAATGTGAACTCTGTAAATTGGTGTAAACCTGTTGAGTTCAATATAATAAATAAATAAATAAATAAGAAACCTACGAGGCATGATTTTATACCAATTCCTAACCCTCCTAAAGAATGTACAGTGGATGAAACAGAACCAAGCCGTGCTTCTCCAGATGATGAACCTGGACCCTCATATTCAAACACCGATCCAAATTTACCTGATCTAAATATACCTCACTTTATTTCCCAATCCGAACTAAATGATCTAGTCAGAGACCTCTACCTTTCTAAAGTTCAAGCGGAATTATTACGTAATCATCTCCGAGGGTGGAATTTATTACAAGGTGGTGTTAAGGTGTCATATCGAAAACGCCAACAATCACTGACACATTTTTTTCTGTTAGTAATGAGTTAACTTACTCCAATGATCTAGAAGGTCTTCTGCAAGAGCTTGGAAGGAGCCACAACCCAAACGAGTGGAGACTATTTTTAGATTTATCTAAGAATAGTTTAAAAGTAGTATTGTTGCATAATGGGAATATATACCCATCAGTACCCCTTGCCTATTCTTCCACCATGAAGGAAGGAAACATATGAAAATATGGATACAATATTAAAAATGATAAATTATGAAAAATATGGTTGGCAGATATGCGGAGACCTCAAAATGATTGGTATACTGTTAGGCATGCAGTCTGGGTTTACAAAATGTTGTTGCTTTCTTTGCGAATGGGACAGCTGGGCAAAAGATAAACATTAAAACATTATGGATTGGCCCATACGAAAAAACTTAATTACTGGAGAGAAGAGTGTTAGGAATCACCCTATACTTGAGAAACACAAGATTTTGTTACCACCGTTGCATATAAAGTTAGGGCTGATGAAAAATTTTGTTAAGGCTTTGGATAAACACGGTGAGGGTTTTGGGTACTTGAGAAAAACATTTCTTAAACTCAGTGATAGTAAGTTAAAAGAAGGCATATTTATTGGGCTGCAAATCCGTGAGATCGTTATGATGACAACTTGTGGAATTGCTAACAGAAAAAGAGAAATGAGCATGGTTAGCTTCCAGACAAGTATGCTGTAATTTTCTTGGAAATGTGAAAGCTGGCAACTACAAGGAACTTGTTATGAACTTGTTGAAGTGTTATCAGCGCATGGGGTCAATATGTCCATGAAATTCACTTCTTACATTCGCATTTGGACTCTTTCCCCCCTAACTTGGGCGCGGTTAGTGACGAATGCGGCGAGAGATTTCACCAGGATATATCTGTCATGGAGAAACGATATGCAGGAAAATCGGTACAGAATATGTTAGCAGAGTACTGTTGGAACCTCAAGGAAGAGGTTTCTGGTGGCAGTTACAAACGGCAGAGTTCAAGAAAGAAATTTCGAAAATGTGAGTAAAAATATGTTTTTTCCTTTTTTTGCACGAAATTTCTTCATTAAACTGTCAAAATCGGTCCTATATATATGTTTTAATTTTTTTATATTTCATAGTTATTCACTTCAATATCTAAATCTTATTTCATGAGCAAACAGACAAAAATAATTTCAAATTTCGATGTATTATTTCAAAGGGAATTAAATTTTTATTAAAAACAAAAAATGAAAATCCAGGGAAAACAATAGGTGATACAGCATTTCTACTTTCACATTTGGATTCAGTGGGGTTGAATTATAAATAATCACCTATTTTCGTTCAAAGGAGCAAAAGAACGTTTGAATTTGTTCATCAGTGTAATTTTCCTGCATTTTAGTGTCATTTTTAAGAGTCCGTTTAGCTTCGACATTGGCCTGCTTCTTGTCTCTCTTGATTGAAGGCGCTGTCTTCTTGCTTCAACCTAAAAAAGAGACAATATTGTAACTATCACAATAATTACAAAGTTCATGGTGGGTGAGAAATAACTCTCTATTAAAACTTTAATTAACTCATATTTATGCAAGGTGGTGCCCTTTCGTATTTTGCACGCACTGTTCGTGACTGACTCGACATCAAATTACCGGGACGTTGGCTGGGTTGTCGCGGTCTACATGAATGGCCAGCAAGAAGCCCTGACCTCACCCTACGTGACTTTTACGTGTTGAAGTGGGCGAAGGAAGAAGTTTATAGAACAGAGCCAAAGACTTTGGATCAATTGGAGAATGTTCTGGCACATGTGGAATTTTAAGAATTGTGCCTATGTTAACTTCTAGCACTTGTAAAGTTGTACCATTCTACTGTGCGATGTATAACTATAGTTCCATTAACATCGATCAATTAATATTAATGTTATTAAATATATCTAAAAGCTAGTTATTTTTCACCCACTCTGTAGTTTATTAAAACGTTCAAATTTACAGATGGTATGTATTTGTATGTTAGCTATTTTACGTTACTTCATATTCTCCAAGTTGATTGCGATTAGGATTAATTTGTATTTGTGAGTAGTGTCAATATGTGACTCCCACAACAACTCTGATTTCTTGACTAAACGACCACAAAAAGTTGAAAAACTCACTTTCTCTCCCCGTTTCGCGCCTCATTTATTACGCTGACGACGTTTCACGGGTGCAAAAAGGCAGTGATGAGTGAAAGAGGAGCTCTCCTCTTCTCCTCCTCTCCTCTTCTCATCTTCTTATTTTCTTATTTTCTTATTTTCTTATTTTCTCATTTTCTCATCTTCTCATTTTCTCATCTTCTTATTTTCTCATCTTCTTATTTTTTTATTTTCTTATTTTCTCATCTTCTCATCTTCTCATTTTTTAAGGACCAAATGTTTGTAGATCGTGATCTTCGTAAACCTCTCTTCTTATCCTCTTATTTTCTCATCTTTTCATTCTTTTATTTTTTTATTCTCTCTATTTTTAGAACATTGTCGTCAACATTAGAGATGAAGTTGGAGTGCTGGAATCAAGGGGGCCAAATGTTTATATATAGTGATGTTCGTAAACTTTTCTCTCGGGGGGGAAAGATGTGGCATATACACACGCGCGCGCTCTCATCCTCTCATCTTATGCACCTTATCGTAATCTTCCAAGTCTCGGGGACACCAATGTTTGTATATCGTGACCTTTGTAAACCTCTCTCGGGAACGATGTGCCACACACACACGCGCGCGCGCCTTATTTATTACGCTGACGATGTTTCGCAACGAAGAAAACGGCACCAAAACATCAAAAATTTATTTTACTTATTTGGCGTTCGCCAAAACCTCAAAAGTCCCGGTCAAATGTTTGTATATTGTGACTATTGTAAACCTCTCTCGGGAACAATGTGCCACACACACACACACACACACACACCAACATTGCTGTAAGATGAGGAGGGAGAGAGACCTATAGCTGGCAATAGTGGTGAGCGAATACGTATTATTTCCAAGTCCCGGGTGCCAATGTATATCGGGATTTTTGTAAACCTCTCTCGCGGGAACGATGTGCCACACATGTGTGTGCGTGCTTCTTATTATTTTTGTATTGTGATGCAAACAAACAAATAATAATTGTTTTTTTAGGATTTCTGGCCTTTATAACCTCGCCAAGGTGCGTGGGTGCTCAACACCAGTTCTAATGGTCATAGCTATCAAAAGCCTAATGCCTCTGTAGAGTTTTGTGAGTTATTATTTTTTTTTAATTTGTGCATCGAACTAACTTATATTGGATTTTGATCGTAGTGTGCAGTGTTAATTTGATCAGAGGCGCCTTATTGGCTGGATTGTTGTTATTCTGCAGCACTGTTGAGGTGAAATCCAAATTGTACATGTGCTTGTCGAAATGCTTTTGTATGCGTGGAAGAGTGTGCTTGGACCAGTAGGGAAATTTATTTTTCGCACCGAGGTCTGTCGCGAAAGTCTTCGTGCTTGAATTATGCGAGAGAGTTGTTGTCGAAGATTCGTCCAATAGGAGTTGGCAACACTGACTAGTTGCTTCACAAATTTTTTGTTTTTTAAATATATGATATTTTACAGGTGAGGCTAACCTACAAGTTACAAGTTGACGGCGTAATCTTCTATAAGATGATAAGTATGCAATAAGATGAAGAAGATGCTAACTGGCAATAGCGGTGTTAATGTTTCCAGCTTTCTACCTCCTCTCACTGGGCTTCCTCCCTCTTATGGCGCAGTGGTATTTAAGGATTCGATACTCGCACAAGTGGTTTTTGAAACTGTAGGTCCACCCCTGATTAGTTTTACTTACAGGGGACTCTTGTAAACACTACGGGAGCGAAAAAACATGCATACTTCTGTTTTTCCACATGTATGTATGTATGTAATGCGATTTGTGTGGGGGTCAAAATTTTGAATTTACGGCTTAATTAATCTGCATGAATGCTTAATGTTTGATTTTTTTATTTCTAGTTTGATATGAGATACACACAATTTTTATTTTTTGAAGTACAGTTAATATTATTTAGTTTGGGTTAAGCTGTAACATACAACTAGCGATCGACACGACCACCTGACACACAGACAGAGAGAGTGTGAGTAAATTCAAAGTGTGATTTATTGTGAACTAAACTAACCTCACTCACCCACCCACATATAGTTTTACAGGTAACTCAAAAAGCAGAAAGTAGTATATAGCATGACAAGTCGATCTATTGTAAACTAAACTAACCTCACTCGCCCACTCACATATAGCCTTACAGGTGACTCAAAGGCAGAAAGGCAGCTATATCACTTGTAAGGGTCAACACACAAGATTTATTGCAAACTAAATTAACCTACGACATAAGCCATGGACACATCTTCCAGATAGGGTATAAGCAACTCACCTCTTGCAATTGTATAACGGGGAAAATTAACCTACAGCTGGCAACACTGTTTGAGTTGCTTTCGACGAGCCAAACTTATATTTTGCAAATAGACTAAAGCTAATCTTCTACAGCTAGAAGCTTGAAACATATACCCTCGCAGAGTATGCCAACTTACCTCATGTAAAAATATTACCTAGTACGGTTAATACAACTAATGATCAACACGACCACCTGACACACATACGGAGAGAGTGAGACAGCTTATACGCAATATATTCCTACACATGTACTGGGTTTAAAAGGTAACTTGCAACAACTATTTCACTCACTCCCTATCAAAATCTCCTAACCACATGTTTTTGACACTTGTCGCTAGAACATGGTGGTTTTAGACTGTAAATTCAACCCGATTATTCTATTTGTGCATGATGCCTGCATTTGGAATATTTTATTCTTGGCATACGGTATTTTGCGTGCTCCAGTAACCTTGCGCTCGATTCACGGAAGCTATGACGTGTATTTCCTGTTTCGCGAACATGCGAGAATTTTTCACAATAGATAATATATTGCAAGAGCGAGTTGTTTGTGTATATAAATCTAGTTTTGGAAATAGACATGAATATAATGTCAAAAATTATTGCTTAACTTAAAAATATTGATATTTATTGCACTAGCAAAGGTAAATGTGGAATGCTCTGGCCCCTCAGCTGTTAGGTTAAACACTATAAAATTTTTATTACTGATAGCAAGCATTCTTATATCGACAAAACAGATCTAGTAATGAGCTGTCTTGCAAGTCTCCCGAGTGAAGGAATATGATGCCACTATAAACTGTAAACAAGATATGCAGTCTCTCGCATGAGATGTACGAGGCTTATGAACCTCGACCTATAGAGTTGTACAATGGATGTTTTTTTTAAGCATAGCGGTGTGTTTTCGCTTATTTCAATGTCATCGAGCGGGCATGTAAAGAAGGGGGGAGAAAAAAAAAGGAGGAGGGGTTATAACAGATAATTTATGTTTTGATTTCAATATTTTAGCTAGTCACGATTCACCTGCTATCTAGAAGGACACTAGACGATAGCTAAAAGCGAGGGAAGGAGAGAAATGTTATTTTTTATTTTTTTTGATGGTGTGTGATGAAATAGTTTTAGATAATAATAGTAGGCTAATAGAATTGTAGAAAACGGCTGTATCGTGATGCGAGGCTGAAAGCAATTTCGAAAGCAGTCTCGGGCATTTTTGCGTTCAGCCAACAAGAAAAATGCACATGGAGGGCGCAACGGTATTGTCAATGGATGGTTTTTCTGAATAATCATACATATCAGTTTTTGCAGTCTCCAGATGGGACCGGAGCTTTTGTTTTGGTTGGACAAGGGGGGTTCAGATAAATGCATGGACATCAAAATAAAAGAAAAAAAATTTTCTCCACTGCTCACATGTATTGAGTCTTCCAATAACACACCTCGCGGGGCGTACCTATATGTATGCAAAATATAGTTAATGTCTTATTTCTCGAACCTGTGGTCTGTAGATTTGCTTTTGTTGGCAACAGAAACAGAAAAAATGGCACCATGTTATTGTATACTGATATGGGTGTACTGTAATTATAACAATTTTTCTAGTTAAAAATCTATGTCGAAAAGCAATGTTGGGTGACTTGTCTGTGTTGGGTCTTATTAACAACTTCACAGCTGTACCTGCACAACTCATCGACTACAAGGCAACAATGTTAGGAAATGTGTGCATGGCTCCGAGAATACAATTTAAAATCACTAATGTGGCATGAACCCCCTCCACTTGTGTGTATTTGAATATGCGAAAATTAGACATTTTGAATAATCGATGAGAACAATCACAAAAAACAGGTTGCACCTGTATGACGTGTTCAAACTTCAGACGATTTTTTGTTAATCTACAAAAGCCAAGTGCGAACGGAGATTACTACGAAAATTGGGAAAAGAAAAGAAGCGAGGCTATTTTGGCTAATGGCAACGATGAGGATGAATAATGGTTGTTTTGATAAAATTGACGAAGTCAATATGCCTAGCCTAAAATAAAATTCAACAATTAATGTTAAACATTTGCCACTCTGAAATGGCGACGGCTATCATCATAATATCACTTGTTTCTAACCTGTTCATATTGGCTTTTTCTCTACCCCTCTATAAATTCGATTCGAAAGGCACAATTATTCCAGTTTTTGAATAAGACTCGCATATGCCCTCAGAAAAAACAAGAGAAGAAATAAATAAATCAAGTCATGTATATTCTTCACCCCCGAATTTTCTTCCACAACATCGCACGAAGCCTCGAGTTTCGGATATTGTTGTTGTGTGACAGGATAGGATAGATGAACCGTATGTTTACCGAGGACCAGACGTAATCAAATATTTTTTTTGAAAAGATAGTTGAAGAGGTTGAGACCATTGGCAGCCTCTTACGCGAATCGAAACCAAATGCTCCTATTATCCAGCGATGAACTTCAATCTCACAATAATATTGAAACGTGTCCGGTGTGCGATCAAAGGTTTTACCGACGAGAACCGGAAAGTAATTTCATCATAATTATTTCACCAGAAACTACATCGGTGGAATCTGTAACATAATGTATTTATGTATGTGTTTGACAATCATATATCACTCACTAGAACAATTTTCATATTGTTTTCACTATGTGAGATGATATTTTATTTATATTTACGATAAAATAGAGGTTTGGGTGTAATAACAGTTTTTATTAATTAATTTAGAGATGCATTTTTTATTTGTTGAGTTAATGATTAGGTTAATTTGTTATTTCTCGCGAAAAAAAAAAAAGAAAAAAACCACAGCTGAAAGAAAATACACAACTTGTATTATTGAGGTTAAGAGTTTGTTTTAACATCACTTTTTGCACACATAGGCTAATCACAACTCGGGATACGTTTAAAATGGAATTTGAAATATTGATTATGCGACCTGACTGGAACTCGGAATAGGACACACTTATTACAAGACGTCGATATATTACCACTTGGTAAGAAATTGTAGTGTTTCAATTCACACACACACTCACAATTTAAAACAACTAAACTGATCGCAGGCCCAACTGGTGGCTGGCATACACAACTATCCATCCACCAGTTGTCTTCTGGGGTGCGTGTCTCGATGAGTGTCAACAACCTCCATTGTGAAGTAAAATCTGTAGGGGTAACATCACTCTCCAATTACAATGTTGGCAAACTTTCCAACTTCATCGTGAACGACGACAAAGGTATCGGCTACCTGATAAAAATTATCAACACGCTGCCTCCGAGATTCTGGAACGTTGTCGAAGGAAAGGGACTTGTGAACGACATCATCAACAAGTTATTTTTCGAGATGCATTTACCTGGCTACCAATTCTGCGAACCGGGTACCAAACTCGAGAAAAGATTGGAAAGAGGAGACAAGGGTGTGAATCCGTTGGACGCGGCATGCAAAGATCGCGATATTGCTTACAACACGCACACGAATTTGGATGCACGTCACGAAACAGACAAGAAATTGGAGCATGTCGCTTTCAGGAGGGTCATGAGCAGAGATGCTTTTTTGGGAGAAAAAGTTGTAGCATTGGGCACCACTATCACCATGAACACGAAACAAAATTTGGATGGGGAATCCTACCTAGAGTTATTTTTAACTGGCAACGAGGTGATCTTGGTCAGCACGACGAACCCTCAGCTGTTATAGAAGATATCTGAAACCAGCTTACACTAGTTACTCATAGCTCCCCCAATTTTCTCACGATGGTGGGTTGCTACCGGCCCTATACGTAGGCCGGATAAATTCCGACCAGAGCCGGATTCGAACCTATGCCGTCTCGCAGCGAACAATCTCAAGACGAGTGAACGCCGTAACTCGCTCAGCTACGGAGGAGGACTCTCTCTCTCTCTCTACTCTTTCTCTAATTTTCATCATTATTGTTAAAATTAATCCAAGAGAAAATATATATTTTGTGTTGACATGGGAAATATGCAATAAAAAATGCATGATCAATAGTTAAGGTCAAAATCTGAATAAACAGTGAGGGTGATACACGCAAGCTTCCAGGCATGTGATTTGCACAGAATTAAATATAAAATGAGAGATGGAAGGTTTTTGTTACTATTAGAATTTAAGGACGGAAAATATGTACAGCGAATGAATACTACGTTTGACTAATCGTGAAGATGAGTATCACAGTACGTTTTTTTATCGTTCTTATATAAACGTTGAAACGTTTAAGAACGTATAAGAACGTTTACCGAAACGTTTCAACATTGTTGAAACGTTTCGGTAAACGTTCTTATACGTTCTTAAACGTTTCAACGTTTATATAAGAACGATAAAAAAACGTACTGTGATACTCATCTTCACGATTAGTCAAACGTAGTATTCATTCGCTGTACATATTTTCCGTCCTTAAATTCTAATAGTAACAAAAACCTTCCATCTCTCATTTTATATTTAATTCTGTGCAAATCACATGCCTGGAAGCTTGCGTGTATCACCCTCACTGTTTATTCAGATTTTGACCTTAACTATTGATCATGCATTTTTTATTGCATATTTCCCATGTCAACACAAAATATATATTTTCTCTTGGATTAATTTTAACAATAATGATGAAAATTAGAGAAAGAGTAGAGAGAGAGAGAGAGTCCTCCTCCGTAGCTGAGCGAGTTACGGCGTTCACTCGTCTTGAGATTGTTCGCTGCGAGACGGCATAGGTTCGAATCCGGCTCTGGTCGGAATTTATCCGGCCTACGTATAGGGCCGGTAGCAACCCACCATCGTGAGAAAATTGGGGGAGCTATGAGTAACTAGTGTAAGCTGGTTTCAGATATCTTCTATAACAGCTGAGGGTTCGTCGTGCTGACCAAGATCACCTCGTTGCCAGTTAAAAATAACTCTAGGTAGGATTCCCCATCCAAATTTTGTTTCGTGTTCATGGTGATAGTGGTGCCCAATGCTACAACTTTTTCTCCCAAAAAAGCATCTCTGCTCATGACCCTCCTGAAAGCGACATGCTCCAATTTCTTGTCTGTTTCGTGACGTGCATCCAAATTCGTGTGCGTGTTGTAAGCAATATCGCGATCTTTGCATGCCGCGTCCAACGGATTCACACCCTTGTCTCCTCTTTCCAATCTTTTCTCGAGTTTGGTACCCGGTTCGCAGAATTGGTAGCCAGGTAAATGCATCTCGAAAAATAACTTGTTGATGATGTCGTTCACAAGTCCCTTTCCTTCGACAACGTTCCAGAATCTCGGAGGCAGCGTGTTGATAATTTTTATCAGGTAGCCGATACCTTTGTCGTCGTTCACGATGAAGTTGGAAAGTTTGCCAACATTGTAATTGGAGAGTGATGTTACCCCTACAGATTTTACTTCACAATGGAGGTTGTTGACACTCATCGAGACACGCACCCCAGAAGACAACTGGTGGATGGATAGTTGTGTATGCCAGCCACCAGTTGGGCCTGCGATCAGTTTAGTTGTTTTAAATTGTGAGTGTGTGTGTGAATTGAAACACTACAATTTCTTACCAAGTGGTAATATATCGACGTCTTGTAATCAGTGTGTCCTATTCCGAGTTCCAGTCAGGTCGCATAATCAATATTTCAAATTCCATTTTAAACGTATCCCGAGTTGTGATTAGCCTATGTGTGCAAAAAGTGATGTTAAAACAAACTCTTAACCTCAATAATACAAGTTGTGTATTTTCTTTCAGCTGTGTTTTTTTTCTTTTTTTTTCGCGAGAAATAACAAATTAACCTAATCATTAACTCAACAAATAAAAAATGCATCTCTAAATTAATTAATAAAAACTGTTATTACACCCAAACCTCTATTTTATCGTAAATATAAATAAAATATCATCTCACATAGTGAAAACAATATGAAAATTGTTCTAGTGAGTGATATATGATTGTCAAACACATACATAAATACATTATGTTACAGATTCCACCGATGTAGTTTCTGGTGAAATAATTATGATGAAATTACTTTCCGGTTCTCGTCGGTAAAACCTTTGATCGCACACCGGACACGTTTCAATATTATTGTGAGATTGAAGTTCATCGCTGGATAATAGGAGCATTTGGTTTCGATTCGCGTAAGAGGCTGCCAATGGTCTCAACCTCTTCAACTATCTTTTCAAAAAAAATATTTGATTACGTCTGGTCCTCGGTAAACATACGGTTCATCTATCCTATCCTGTCACACAACAACAATATCCGAAACTCGAGGCTTCGTGCGATGTTGTGGAAGAAAATTCGGGGGTGAAGAATATACATGACTTGATTTATTTATTTCTTCTCTTGTTTTTTCTGAGGGCATATGCGAGTCTTATTCAAAAACTGGAATAATTGTGCCTTTCGAATCGAATTTATAGAGGGGTAGAGAAAAAGCCAATATGAACAGGTTAGAAACAAGTGATATTATGATGATAGCCGTCGCCATTTCAGAGTGGCAAATGTTTAACATTAATTGTTGAATTTTATTTTAGGCTAGGCATATTGACTTCGTCAATTTTATCAAAACAACCATTATTCATCCTCATCGTTGCCATTAGCCAAAATAGCCTCGCTTCTTTTCTTTTCCCAATTTTCGTAGTAATCTCCGTTCGCACTTGGCTTTTGTAGATTAACAAAAAATCGTCTGAAGTTTGAACACGTCATACAGGTGCAACCTGTTTTTTGTGATTGTTCTCATCGATTATTCAAAATGTCTAATTTTCGCATATTCAAATACACACAAGTGGAGGGGGTTCATGCCACATTAGTGATTTTAAATTGTATTCTCGGAGCCATGCACACATTTCCTAACATTGTTGCCTTGTAGTCGATGAGTTGTGCAGGTACAGCTGTGAAGTTGTTAATAAGACCCAACACAGACAAGTCACCCAACATTGCTTTTCGACATAGATTTTTAACTAGAAAAATTGTTATAATTACAGTACACCCATATCAGTATACAATAACATGGTGCCATTTTTTCTGTTTCTGTTGCCAACAAAAGCAAATCTACAGACCACAGGTTCGAGAAATAAGACATTAACTATATTTTGCATACATATAGGTACGCCCCGCGAGGTGTGTTATTGGAAGACTCAATACATGTGAGCAGTGGAGAAAATTTTTTTTCTTTTATTTTGATGTCCATGCATTTATCTGAACCCCCCTTGTCCAACCAAAACAAAAGCTCCGGTCCCATCTGGAGACTGCAAAAACTGATATGTATGATTATTCAGAAAAACCATCCATTGACAATACCGTTGCGCCCTCCATGTGCATTTTTCTTGTTGGCTGAACGCAAAAATGCCCGAGACTGCTTTCGAAATTGCTTTCAGCCTCGCATCACGATACAGCCGTTTTCTACAATTCTATTAGCCTACTATTATTATCTAAAACTATTTCATCACACACCATCAAAAAAAATAAAAAATAACATTTCTCTCCTTCCCTCGCTTTTAGCTATCGTCTAGTGTCCTTCTAGATAGCAGGTGAATCGTGACTAGCTAAAATATTGAAATCAAAACATAAATTATCTGTTATAACCCCTCCTCCTTTTTTTTCTCCCCCCTTCTTTACATGCCCGCTCGATGACATTGAAATAAGCGAAAACACACCGCTATGCTTAAAAAAAACATCCATTGTACAACTCTATAGGTCGAGGTTCATAAGCCTCGTACATCTCATGCGAGAGACTGCATATCTTGTTTACAGTTTATAGTGGCATCATATTCCTTCACTCGGGAGACTTGCAAGACAGCTCATTACTAGATCTGTTTTGTCGATATAAGAATGCTTGCTATCAGTAATAAAAATTTTATAGTGTTTAACCTAACAGCTGAGGGGCCAGAGCATTCCACATTTACCTTTGCTAGTGCAATAAATATCAATATTTTTAAGTTAAGCAATAATTTTTGACATTATATTCATGTCTATTTCCAAAACTAGATTTATATACACAAACAACTCGCTCTTGCAATATATTATCTATTGTGAAAAATTCTCGCATGTTCGCGAAACAGGAAATACACGTCATAGCTTCCGTGAATCGAGCGCAAGGTTACTGGAGCACGCAAAATACCGTATGCCAAGAATAAAATATTCCAAATGCAGGCATCATGCACAAATAGAATAATCGGGTTGAATTTACAGTCTAAAACCACCATGTTCTAGCGACAAGTGTCAAAAACATGTGGTTAGGAGATTTTGATAGGGAGTGAGTGAAATAGTTGTTGCAAGTTACCTTTTAAACCCAGTACATGTGTAGGAATATATTGCGTATAAGCTGTCTCACTCTCTCCGTATGTGTGTCAGGCGGTCGTGTTGATCGTTAGTTGTATTAACCGTACTAGGTAATATTTTTACATGAGGTAAGTTGGCATACTCTGCGAGGGTATATGTTTCAAGCTTCTAGCTGTAGAAGATTAGCTTTAGCCTATTTGCAAAATATAAGTTTGGCTCGTCGAAAGCAACTCAAACAGTGTTGCCAGCTGTAGGTTAATTTTCCCCGTTATACAATTGCAAGAGGTGAGTTGCTTATACCCTATCTGGAAGATGTGTCCATGGCTTATGTCGTAGGTTAATTTAGTTTGCAATAAATCTTGTGTGTTGACCCTTACAAGTGATATAGCTGCCTTTCTGCCTTTGAGTCACCTGTAAGGCTATATATGTGAGTGGGCGAGTGAGGTTAGTTTAGTTTACGATAGATCGACTTGTCATGCTATGTACTACTTTCTGCTTTTTGAGTTACCTGTAAGACTATATGTGGGTGGGTGAGTGAGGTTAGTTTAGTTCACAATAAATCACACTTTGAATTTACTCACACTCTCTCTGTCTGTGTGTCAGGTGGTCGTGTCGATCGCTAGTTGTATGTTACAGCTTAACCCGAACTAGATAATATTAACTATACTTCAAAAAAATAAAAATTGTGTGTATCTCATATCAAACTAGAAATAAAAAAATCAAACATTAAGCATTCATGCAGATTAATTAAGCCGTAAATTCAAAATTTTGACCCCCACACAAATCGCATTACATACATACATACATATGGAAAAACAGAAGTATGCATGTTTTTTCGCTCCCGTAGTGTTTACAAGAATCCCCTGTAAGTAAAACTAATCAGGGGTGGACCTACAGTTTCAAAAACCACTTGTGCGAGTATCGAATCCTTAAATACCACTGCGCCATAAGAGGGAGGAAGCCCGGTGAGAGGAGGTAGAAAGCTGGAAACATTAACACCGCTATTGCCAGTTAGCATCTTCTTCATCTTATTGCATACTTATCATCTTATAGAAGATTACGCCGTCAACTTGTAACTTGTAGGTTAGCTTCACCTGTAAAATATCATATATTTAAAAAACAAAAAAATTGTGAAGCAACTAGTCAGTGTTGCCAACTCCTATTGGACGAATCTTCGACAACAACTCTCTCGCATAATTCAAGCACGAAGACTTTCGCGACAGACCTCGGTGCGAAAAATAAATTTCCCTACTGGTCCAAGCACACTCTTCCACGCATACAAAAGCATTTCGACAAGCACATGTACAATTTGGATTTCACCTCAACAGTGCTGCAGAATAACAACAATCCAGCCAATAAGGCGCCTCTGATCAAATTAACACTGCACACTACGATCAAAATCCAATATAAGTTAGTTCGATGCACAAATTAAAAAAAAATAATAACTCACAAAACTCTACAGAGGCATTAGGCTTTTGATAGCTATGACCATTAGAACTGGTGTTGAGCACCCACGCACCTTGGCGAGGTTATAGAGGCCAGAAATCCTAAAAAAACAATTATTATTTGTTTGTTTGCATCACAATACAAAAATAATAAGAAGCACGCACACACATGTGTGGCACATCGTTCCCGCGAGAGAGGTTTACAAAAATCCCGATATACATTGGCACCCGGGACTTGGAAATAATACGTATTCGCTCACCACTGTTGCCAGCTATAGTTCTCTCTCCCTCCTCATCTTACAGCAATGTTGGTGTGTGTGTGTGTGTGTGTGTGTGTGTGTGTGTGGCACATTGTTCCCGAGAGAGGTTTACAATAGTCACAATATACAAACATTTGACCGGGACTTTTGAGGTTTTGGCGAACGCCAAATAAGTAAAATAAATTTTTGATGTTTTGGTGCCGTTTTCTTCGTTGCGAAACATCGTCAGCGTAATAAATAAGGCGCGCGCGCGTGTGTGTGTGGCACATCGTTCCCGAGAGAGGTTTACAAAGGTCACGATATACAAACATTGGTGTCCCCGAGACTTGGAAGATTACGATAAGGTGCATAAGATGAGAGGATGAGAGCGCGCGCGTGTGTATATGCCACATCTTTCCCCCCCGAGAGAAAAGTTTACGAAGATCACTATATATAAACATTTGGCCCCCTTGATTCCAGCACTCCAACTTCATCTCTAATGTTGACGACAATGTTCTAAAAATAGAGAGAATAAAAAAATAAAAGAATGAAAAGATGAGAAAATAAGAGGATAAGAAGAGAGGTTTACGAAGATCACGATCTACAAACATTTGGTCCTTAAAAAATGAGAAGATAAGAAAATGAGAAAATAAAAAAATAAGAAAATGAGAAAATAAGAAGATGAGAAAATGAGAAGATGAGAAAATGAGAAAATGAGAAAATGAGAAGATGAGAAGAGGAGAGGAGGAGAAGAGGAGAGCTCCTCTTTCACTCATCACTGCCTTTTTGCACCCGTGAAACGTCGTCAGCGTAATAAATGAGGCGCGAAACGGGGAGAGAAAGTGAGTTTTTCAACTTTTTGTGGTCGTTTAGTCAAGAAATCAGAGTTGTTGTGGGAGTCACATATTGACACTACTTTTGTGTTTTTGTTATTTAGCATCTCTTTCCTTCCATTTTGGATAACGATGAGGATAAGTGGTGATTACATTGATTGGATTGGATTGATTTGGTGTTTTAAGTCCACTTTATGCACAGTAAGGCTAATCGGGACTGGATCTACAGTTTAAACTGGGATCCGAACCACTATGTGCCCCCACCGGGTATCGAACAGGTGATTACATTGAATTGAAGAAGGGACACTCACAAAGAACATCCATACCCACGCTGGAACTTGAACTCTGGAACTTCGGTAGAAAGATGGAAAAATCAGGTCTTCGGCGTGACAGTCAGACGCCTAACCGACTGGACCACCGTGGCTCATTTGAGCTCATAAAATAAATTCAATTAAATCCAGCAACACGAAGTATTAAATTTTGTATGGTGTCTTTAAATTAGATATTTATATATGCTATGATAAATATATATTGTAATGTGACTAACTCTTTAAGCTTTTGTTGCTTGTTCGCCTTCCAATGACAATAAATTGTGTTATAATATTATAATTAAAATATCATTGATAAAATTTATTCTTTTTGATACGTATTCATTACAATGATTCGCTTCTTTAGGTAATATCTACACAACCTCAATGTTTCATGAGAATATTTAAAGGATGTGCAAGGGCAAAACGTCTGTTTCATAAGTCGTATATTACATTTTCTCAACTATTTGTCTAATACAAATTTGTCTACAAACGAACACAAAGTGAATACAAGTGTAAATTAAAATTAGTGTTGGATATCCAAGGGGTATTCAAAGTATTTATTTCTCGGTGATGTTTGAGCTTCAAAGCTGAAAGGGTCTATATTACTCTCAATATTTAGTAAAGAAATAACTAGAAACTGATTTGATCGTGTAGTGGTTTTTTAAAAGTTACATGTGTGATTATGTGGAGGCCGTTTAGAGTAATGTGTAAGTCTGAAGTTTGGAGAAACAAATTGAACCTCTTTAATTTGAATAATTTATGAAAAATTATGTCGTGAAAAGTTAATTGTGAAACTCGTAAGTTGCTGCTGTCTAAGGCATTTTAAAAACGTGGATAATAATAAGGCTGTTAAACATAACATTTCCAACCCAGCATTAAGACCAACACTAATATTAAGAATAAAATTGTAATGACACGAGCACCATTCTTGACCTATCTCACAAGGGTAAGGGCAAAGAACCATTACACAATCTAAACTTAACTTTACATTGATTTGATTTACAGAAATGCATTACTTACCGATTCTTGTGATGTGCTTGACGTTCCGTGCCAATTAGGAACGTGCTGACTTGGAACTGCTTCGGCTCGAAGTTCTTTTTTCAAAGGCAATCCTAATATTTCATTTCTCAGGCCTCTTTTGTAATCTTCAGGTAAAAAGTGAACCGAACATACACGTGAATTGTTAACATTAAACTTCTTTCTTCGTTTGCAGCGATTCGCCCATTCCAACTGCAGCAACAGAACAGACAAGGTGATTTTTACTCATTTTACGGACACTTCAAGAAAAGGTGCGTACACATAGAGATCGGTCCATTTATGGCAAGCTTCCGTAAACGCTAACGAAGTAAGTTCGATTCTGTCCTCTTAATGACGTCATAGCGCGCACAGGATCATGGGAATAAATCTCGGAACCTCGGGAATGGCATACCTAATAAAGGTACCTTGTATACGTTGGGCCAATCCGTTGTTTACTCGTGATGACGAAACGACGGTAAGAGGTGAATTTATCCATGCAACTCTATGCGTTAGTGTTGCACTATGCAGACAGGAAACCATGCCAGAAACTGAACACATGGTATCGAGTACACAAATGAGCATTTCCACCCATTTACATTTTGTGGCTTCAGACAAATTGAAAATAAATATCGATAGGTACCGAATATTATTGATCGGAACGGGAATTTTTTTAAAATCCCAACATTCGGGACGGGAAATATTCGTAATTTCTCGACTAGTCGAAAAATTTTCAGGACGGGAAATTTCGAAAATTTCCCGATGCTCTGGAAATCTCAAATTCTACACGTCATTTTTACCTTAAGTGATTGTCTTTGCATTTTTGGAATGAAAACTAACAATTTCCGATAAGTTCCAGACACTTCCAGTGTAGAAAACCTCAAGAATTAATACCGACTGCTCGGGATCCAGAAAATTAGGGAAGTAATTTGCTGAAGTTGTGTTGTTATGTTATTTTAAGTTGTGATATTTCTTTAGTTTAGAGTGAGTGAGTGATTATAACATTTTATGTGAGTAGTGTCAAAATATGCCTTTGAGATCAACTTCAACTTTGACCCTTCAAAAACCTATCATTTTAGTGCACAAACTCACTTTCTCTCTACGTTTCACGGCTGTTTCATTGCAGTGACGAACTAAAAGAGCGGAAAAAATACTCTGAAGAGTGAGTGTCAAAAACGTACTTTCAGGTACGCATGCTCCAGCGTTGTAACTTTCTAAAACATGTGTCGTCCCTGTTTCTATATCGTGAGCTTTGTAAACCTGCTTTTTCCTCATGTTTTTTCCATATCGTGACCTTTGTAAACCTCTAATGTTTGCATCTCTTATTTTCGGAACATTTTTTGATGAAGAACTTCGATATGTTGGATTAGAAATAAACCTTCGTGTAATCCAACCATCGATCGCAAATTCTGTACACAGGTAATCACCTAAACTAACAAATTAAAAAAAATCATGTTTTCTAAATTCGTCGGTCCTTGTAACGACGCTTCTAAAATGTAACGATGTAAAAACAAACCATCGTCAATATATGATGGTTGAGGAAAATATAGATTTATTTTCAAATCTATAACGAGCCCAAAGTGTTCGAGGACCGATAAGATCCTAACGGTGTATGATTGAAATTTTTTATGTATTTTACAGACGGTAAATTCGGACCCTCCATCCCTTACACGCTCACACACACAACAAAAAATCACCTCTAACCTACCCGCCACCGAATAATATACTAACCTTTATTTCTTTTCGACGTTTTATTCTTTTGCAGATTTTGCAGATTTTAAGTGTATTAAAGATGCTATTGCGTCTTCACTATGCATTACAAATTGTATTTTCATCTTGTTGCCAAACACATACTCAAATCGGACTTCAACAATACGATCATGAAGATTGTATTGGATATAACGAGCTACGAGAAATGTACTTGGATACCTGTGGTTAGGAACAAGAACAAATGGTTTCAATATCCACCGATAAACGCACCTACACCAGCTTGCTGTAAGGCAATTGCATCCAACCAAATCTTCGAATATACACATACCAGCTACAGTTTGAAACATTTTTTTTAGCCCGAAAAAAAATTTCCCTATTATCGTGAGTGTGACCACGAAAGATCTTTACAAGTATTACGTAAAAAATTATAAAAAATTAACTGCTCGAAAATTGACACCTCTCCAACCAATGCACCTTTAAACGGTGTGATAGAAGGAGATACTATTTACCTTCTGTTACCTTCAATTTACTTTATAACATTAGTTAGTGTATGGAGTGAAATTCGTCAATACGTATTGCTGCAAAGTTTTTCGGTTTGTTAATCGGAGGTAAATTAATGGAGATCAAACACATCTATCTTTCACAAATCGATACCTCAACTATTTCCGTAGATTCGAAGGGAGCCGCAGTCTAGCTGAAATACACGGACCTGCAATCCCTCACCATCTATGCAAAAACCTTCCGAATGCAGTTTCTCCAGAATTTGCAAGTTATTTGGCTCTTCGTAAACGGAATTTTTTAGCGTTTATAACCGAACGCCAACATTAACACGAAATAATTTGCATGTTAAACGATTAGTTGTTAAAAGAGGAAAACATTTGTGAAAAATTATCATTATATATATATTTTTTTATTATCATGGAATTTGCAGATATCAAAAACCAAAATATCGTGACAATTTTACAGAAGGATTCGGAAAGATTATCCAGATGCTTTACGGATAAAAGTGAAACAAAATCCAATTTTTACGGACGATCTATCGAATTTTAATTAGTAGGTAAGAACCATCAATTGGGTTTAGATCTCTGCTACCTTTCGCCGCACTTAATAAGTTCGGATAATTTTTATTTCACGATCCCCCAGATGGCAGAGTCGATCCACCAACGTTTCACCTAAAGAATCATCTGTGTGCGACTATCTGGCTTCCGTGTTTCTTTTGCTGTCTGTTGGGATCTCGGCTAGTCTGTAATGATTACCCCGGAACTGTGTGCATTTCCTGTTTCGCTGAAAAGAAGAAGCCAGAGCATCATACACACATGGGTGGATCGGTTAACCGGGGGTCTCGCTGAAAAAGTAAAAGGAAGTAGTATTGACAACTGTCTCGCTGAAAAGGCCAATTGTGTGCACGTGTGTGCAGGTGATAAACTTATCTTTCAAAACACAAGTGAGGTACCACCTTCATTGAATCCCATCACCTTAGTCCTTCTCTTCAAACGTAATCTCAATGTCTAGGAAGCTATCGTCTTGCTAAAAAGAAAGGAAGTAGCATTGTCCATAGTGCCAGGGCAACACGTGGGTTAGGGAATATATAACGGAAGATTCCTGTTTTGTGTAGCAGTATCATAGTGGTAGTTCAGTACGCTCTTATTTGTGATACAAGTATTTTGTGCAGCAGTATCATCGTGGGGGCTCTTATTTCTTGTGCTACAAGTTTTTTAAAGGTAAGTTATTTTTGATATTATTTTTTTTCGAGGGTGTTTCGTGACATTTTTTCACGTTTTTGAAGATGAGGATGTGTGTTATACATATCCCGGAGGAGCCATAACATTTTTTTTAAAGTCATGCCACACACACTTTTTTCTCTTTTTTTTCACAACAGTTCGCGTGCACGATGTCAGCTTTTGATTTTATTTTTTTCTCCTCTTTCAGTGCTTTTCCCCGTCGCCCAAAAAAATCAAAAGCTTTGGACATCTATAAATAACATAGATACAGAATGGAGCCGCAACCCGGACCCCCTGGTCTTTGCAAAAATGTACCATGTCGCAACTGTGGGAAGTTGATTTCTAAGCTGAACATGTCTAAGCATAAGAAGAGATGCCGCCTACCGGCAGATGAAAGTGTTGATGCCCCCCCAGAAAACAAATCTCGTATGGATGTGCATGAAGGCTCTGCTTTGAATAAAAGTGCCCGTACCATGACGTATAAATCTTCACCTGATGAAAAATGTGATTCCGGCACGTTCATGGATAATTTGAAATCTCTTGTCATTGATAAATTACGCTATTCTATTATTAACGTCGCAATCAAAATTCATTTTGTGCTAACTCTTATGTACGAGAAAGTCGTCTCCTCCGAGAGAAGGAGTTCAGTTTTTATGTAGGATGTGAAGACTTACATCAGGGTAATCTCCACGATCTTGACGAAATTGTGACACGTCTTTTTCAGCACCTGGCAAGAAAACAAGAGAATTTTGAAGGTCGGGGAAGCGGTTGGAGTCTTTGCGGCCGCGACCATATGTTACAGCTCAGAGTATGCGATTTCAAAGCGCTAGGGGGTAGTGCTGCACCAGACATTAAAAAAAAATAGCAAAATGCAGTGCTAAACATAGAAAGTAAAGATAAGAAGAGTTTCTTATGGTCTGTCATCGCAGCATTACACCCAGCCAACGATAACACCCGACGTCCAACTACACCGGATACGAGAGAAGATTCAAGAAAGTGATGAAGGGAATTTCATATCCAGTGGGTTTGAATGACATCGACATATTTATAAAACAGTATAACGAAGAAAAGCGACAATACATTGATATTTCCGTGTTCGGTGTTGACAATTGCGGCGACATTTGCGTTCTCAGACCTGCAAAAAGCCAAAATAACGTAATCAGACTTCTTCTCACAGACGACCGTTACAGTTTAATTCGCAACTTTTCACGCCTAGTGGGAAGACAAATCAGCAAGGATGACAACAAGATTGAAATTTGCGATTGGTGCTTGAGAATTTTTCACGGGGGAAAAATGGGACAATACAAGTGTTTCGGTTCCATGCATGCAGAACCCGAAGATGTCATGCCGGAACCCGGAAGCAAGATGACATTTCGAAAATATCAGGCTCTTCTCCACCATCCAATTGTTCTTTATGCTGATTTTGAAAGTTTTCAAGTTCCGTTAGACTCATGTGACTGTGACCCCACTATCTCAAACACAATACTAATTTTTCACCACGAACCTTGCAGTTTTGCCATTTACGGGGAAAAGTTAAATGATGTTATTACGTATTGTGGACCCGATGCTGGAAAAAACTTTGTCAAAAAATAGCAGAATGTGCCAAAGAACTTGCACCTAGACTGAAAGGCCCTTACGTTTTCCACCCCCACTCACAATGGAACAACAACAGAGACGAGACATGGCAACAAGATGCGAGGAGTGCAAGCAGGATTTCACCCCCGAAAACCACAAGGTCCTACATCACAACCATCACAATTCTAAAATTTTGTCCATCATTTGTAACCTGTGTAATCTCAAAATCAAGGAAGCCCGATTTATTGCTGTGTATCTCCATTACACAGAGAAGTACGATACCCATCTGTTCATCAAAGAGCTGTACAACATCACGAATCGCATCAGGATCATTCCGAGAACGAGCGAAAAGTATATTGCTGTAAGGGTGTGGATTTCTCTCGAAGACGGAGAAAGTGTGGAAGTGCGAATCTTAGACTCTTACAATTTCCTGTCTTCCAGCCTGACCACCCTTGCAGCTCAACTTATCGACGAAGATCTTGTGGCCACGAAACAATGTTTTGGGGAAGATAATTTGAATCTTTTGAAAGGTAAGGGCGTCTACCCCTATGAATACGTCAATGATTTCGGCAAATTCGACGATACCGAACTGCCACCGGGTACTGCATTTTATTCTCATCTCACCGAGGATGTTTGTTTCGAAGATGATTATCAACATGCCAGTAGAGTGTGGTCGGCCTTCAACTGTAAAACTTTTCGGGACTATCACGACCTGTATCTCAAACTTGATGTCACCTTTCTGATGGATATTTTCGAATCGTTTCGGAACAGATGTATTGCAATCTACAAGTTGGACCCAGTACATTTTTTTACGACACCGGGACTGACATGGGAGTCCATGTTGAAATACACCAATGTGGCTCTGGACCTCATCACGAACAAGGAGCAATATGTATTTCTTGAGAATGCAGTACGCGGTGGCATTGTCCAATGTCCACGTCGCCATGCTGTTGCAAATAATCCTTATTCTCCTGGTTACGACGCATTAAAACCTGACACCTACATTGCATTGTCTACTGGGATGTGAATAATTTATATGGTCATTCCATGTCGCAGTGTCTTCCCATCAGTGATTATCAATGGATGGACGAAGAGGAACTCTCCTCCAAGGATTTTCTCAACTGGACCGAAAATAACGAATAGGGCTGTTTTTTGGAAGTCGACCTTCAATATCCCGAAACTCTCCATGATAAACATCAAAGATTGGCCATGGCTCCAAGTAAAAGAAAAACCATCTGGAGGATCGGAGCTAAAACTCGTATTAAGCTTGAACAACAAACGAAATTACATTCTCCACTACAGGTTACTTTAATCTGAATCATGGTTTGCAGCTCAAGAAAATACATAGAGGTTTGAAGTTCAGACAGAGCAAATGGTTGGAGCCGTATATTGCTGAGAACACCAAGCGTCGAGCACAATCTACAAATTCTGTAGAAAAAGACCTCTACAAGTTGTTTAACAATGTCATTTACGGCAAAACAATGGAGAACGTGCGCAAGTACATCAATGGAACATCAGTTACGGATGTGATGAAATTTGAGAAAATTGTTGCTTCCCCATACTTCAAAACCTTCACCATTTTCGATGAGAATTTAATATTCGTTGAACGTTTTGAAGTATTGGGATGCTCAATAAGCCGATTACTATAGGTACCATCGTTCTTGAACTCTCTAAATTACTCATGTACGAATCCTACTATGATCAATTCCTAGCATTTTATGTGGATAACATTCAAATTTGCTACATTGACACTGATAGCTTTGTGTTTCTAATCCAAACACAAGACCTCCAACATGATCTGACTTTGATGAAGCATTTTTTGATTTTAGGAACTTACCACCAGGCCATCCCTTGCTTTCGTCAGAAAATAAAATGGTCATAGGAAATTTCAAAGACGAGGCGATGCGGCCGGTAATTACATCAGTGAATTTGCAGGATTTCGGGCAAAAATGTACTGCGTGAAGATTGCGGATAAAAAAGAGATCAAGAAAGCAAAGGGGGTGGGAAAAACTAGCACAGGTAGATTCACCATACAAGATTACAAAGAATGCCTGTTTCAAGAAAGAACAAAGCTAACCACCGATCATCGCATTACGAATAATTTTCACGAACTCTACACAACACGTGTGACCAAGCTAGCATTGGATGGCACGGATAATAAATTAAATGTACTTGATTGTCAAGTTCATACACGCGAGTGGGGACACTGGAATACCAGTGATAAATGTACCATGTGTGCCTAACCGCTTTGCCACGATGTCTTTCTCTCTCTTTTCTGTTTTGCGTACTTGAAACATCTGGGAAAGAAGAAAAGAGTTAACGAACGATCTTCACTCATTCCTCCAGGCGGAAGTCATTAAGTTCAACCTGCAACTTTTTTTTCTACCTCATGCATCACAAAACACGTAAGTGGCATGAACAAGCGCTTGTTACTTAACGATAAATACAGCGTATTTTTACCCGATAAGAAACTCAAATTGTGACACGTCATACAATTTGTTTAATGTATTAAATAACGTGAAAATTCCGATGGATTTATTTGGTTTCAGAAAGCGAACCAACATGGAAACTGTACGCCACACGACGACAGATAATTCAATACTATCCAAACTCAACGGTCTGTTGATCGTTCACATCATCAGTATTTGTACGAAATTCGACGAGGACGTCAGCAAAACGTTTTATGTCTTCAACAACAATTTAAATTTCTACGAGATTCCGATCGGCGGAAAACTTCGGATCACCGTGAATCCTGAGAACGTAGGCGAAATCAAAGTCTCCTCTGGCAAGAACATTTATCGCATCAAGCACGATAAGATGCTTTCCGAGATCACGTATGATGTTTCTACAGGAGATTCTTTACACATGGAACTCCTTGGAGATTACGACAAACTCATTCCTCTCTTCATAGAATTACGAATCGTCTACCCTTTAATAAATAACCATTAACAAAAATGCCTAACGACATTTTCGGACACACGAAGCGTGTAGACCAAGCAGACGAGATTCTCATGCTGGATGTTCGAGTTAAAAAGTTGAGAAATGACCTATTGCATTGCAGGAGACGTTAAACAACAGTTTAAAATCTGAAGTGGCTAGTTTAAAAGCACAATGCTTGGATCCTATTCTGAAAATTGATTCCCAGTTGAAAACGCTAATAAAAAACTATGTTGACGTGCCTTCGTACGATAACGTTCAAAATAGACAATTGAGTGTGGATTCGTTTCAAAATGATTTGGCCAAATTACGGCAATTTCAAACGAAAAATTTGGAAAAATTAAAACTCGAAATCGAAGAACGAACTTCCACAATTGAGAAGAATTTCTCTGAGTTTCATGTGGAACGTCTACACGATGATGTTTCCAAATTCACCACAGAATTCACCACCACTTTGGAAGAAATTAAATTTAAATTACAAATTTTAGAAGATACAATGACAAATCTACCATCCTCCGATGAATTGCAAGTCATTAGCAAGAGCGTGGCAAATATCAAGATTCAATTAGAGGCTTATCAAGATTTCGAACACATTCAAACCACTATTGCTACGCTTCAGGCATCTTTGGACGCTCAAGCTCAAACGAGTATTCAAGATACTTTAAGCACGGTTCAGCAGAAAATCGACTACCTGGAAAATTTGAAGGTTGAAACAAATGTTAACCATTTTCATCACGTACTGGACAACATACAGGGTGATTTGGAATTGTTACAGACGAGTGTGCCTTCGAACGAAGATTTAGAAAAATTGAAAACGGCAGTGACAGGATTATCCGTGTCGAGTGACATAAAAAGTTCATTGAGTGCTCTCGAAAATACAGTAGCCAATCTTCCCACCTCTAAAGAATTACTTGCTTTGAAAAGGAACATATCTCAAATGCTAAAACGATTAAAAACAGAAACAACAAACGTGGAACAGATTCGAGATGAAATTGCTTCGTTTCGCGACATGGTGTCCACGTTGCCGACATCGCAGAGTATCACGGATCTTCATACCCAGTTTACCGAGATGAGGGACATCGTGAACGACCTTACCGTGAAAAGCTCGAAATTGAACCTTCAGAACATTGTAGTCAACATTAAAGATCAAATTGGAGCTCTGGAATCCACACAGGAATCGACGCTGGCCGCTTTGGGTGTCAAATTACAAGAATTGAACGAAAACTACAAACAGTTGAACCTTGAAATTAAAATAAAACCATCGTTTTCTACCATATCAGATCACATTGCAGAACAACTTGTACCTTTAGAAAATACACTGGGACAGCTTCACAGTAACCTCGTTAGTGTCGATACTAAATTCGCCAAACTGCATTCTCTGGATGCTATCGAAATCAACAGCTTACCGAATCAGCAGAGAATTTCCACGTTCGTTGAAGGTAACAAACTGTACATGTTACATCCTTATCATCCGTATTACAAGTTTCTCATCGATGGCACTATTCAGATAAACGAATTTTCGTATTGGTCTCTCTTCAGAAAAGCTAGCGTTCCCACCATGAGCTTAATATCGAATCGTGTTGTCCACAAAACAGGAAACATTCCTTTGGCACATTGGAACGAAACACGCAACATATATGAAATACACCAAGACGAAAATCTTACTGTGTTTTACGTGAGTGCAGGTGATAAACTTATCATTCAAAACACAAGTGAGGTACCACCTTCATTGAATCCCATCACCTTAGTTCTTCTCTTCAAACGTAATCTCAATGTCTAGGAAGCTATCGTCGACGAATTACATAAACCTGCACGCCGCAACTACGAACGTTTGGCTGTAGTAACAAAGGGCATCGATGACTATGGCAGGCGGACCTCGTGGAGATGAAAATATACATAAATTGAACAAGAATAACAAATACCTCCTCACCATCATAGACACATTTTCAAAATTCGCATGGGCTCTACCGTTGAAGACATAAACAGGAACATGCGTCACGGAACCATTCAAAACTATTTTCGGTTAGAGAAAGAGACGACAACGATTTCTGCAAACAGACAATGGGAAGGAATTCTACAACACCGTATTCCAAAAGTTTATTCATAACCACGACATTCAACATTATTCGACCTTCAGTCCCTTAAAAGCCAGTATCGTAGAACGTTTCAATCGGACCTTGAAAACACGCATGTGGAGACGCTTCACGCATCAGGGCAACTACAAGTGGGTCAGCATGCTTCCGGAAGTCATCAAGGACTATAATCATACGGTGCACCGCAAGATGGGCATGAAGCCAGCTGAAGTTACGAAATCTGACGAGCAGCTTTTAATTTCTACCGTTTACTGCAGCAAATATCAGCGCACGGCAAAAAAGCCTAAATTCAAAATTGGTGACCAGTAGGGCAGGAAAGAGAATTGACAAACCGAAAATGAGGCTCGGTGAGGCTCGCAGTGTTACTAACTCCTCACTTGAAAAAATCACCAAGGTTTTTCTTTTTTGGTCTAACCTAACCTCAAGCAAGGAGCTGGCAATACTGCTTGAGGCTTTTCTCGCAGTGTGGCCAACTCCTCACTTAAAAAAATCACCAAGGTTTGTTTTTGGGTCTAACCTAACCTCAAGCAAGGAGCTGGCAATACTGCTTGAGGCTTGTCTTGCAGTATTGCCAACTCGGGCAAGGCGTAGCCTTTTGGGTGTATGTTAACCTCACAGTGTTGCCAACTCGGCGTAGTTTTTACGCAGTATAATTTTTTAGCTTTTTGTGTGTGAGTGTATATGTGTCACCAACTCGGCGTAGCCTTTTGGGCGTATGTTAACCTCGCAGTGTTGCCAACTCGGCGTAGTTTTTACGCAGTATAATTTTTTAGCTTTTTGTGTGTGAGTGTATATGTGTCACCAACTTGCCGTAGCCTTTTGGGTGTATGTTAACCTCACAGTGTTGCCAACTCGGCGTAGTTTTTACGCTGTATAATTTTTTAGCTTTTTGTGTGCGAGTGTATATGTGTTGCCAACTTGGCGTAGCCTTTTGGGCGTATGTTAACCTCGCAGTGTTGCCAACTTGGCGTAGCCTTTTGGGTGTATGTTAACCTCGCAGTGTTACCAACTCCTCACTCGAAAAAATCACCAAGGTTTTTGGGTCTAATCTAACCTAAAACAGCTGGCAATTTTGCTGAGGCTTTCCTTGTAGTGTTGCCAACTTACTCGAAAAGTTACCAAGATTTTTGGGTCTAACCTAACCTAAAGCAAGGAGCTGGCAACGCTTGAGGCTTGGCTTATAGTGTATAAAGCAATTTGCCAACCTACTGGTATTGTCATAGTTTTTTACGAGAGAGAGGAGAGAGGGGGAAGAGTTAAAACAACTGGCAGTCGCCAACACCTACCTTCAGCTTTTTTTGTTTGGTGTAACCTCTAAAGCAACTGGCAAGTTTGCTTGAGGCTTGCCACAGTGCATAAAACAATTTTTTGCCAACCTACACACACTGGGGGCAAGAGAGCCGGCAACAAATATATACTGTTGTAAAAGAGATGGATGGCGGCATAGTATGTGTGTGCGTGTGTGTGTAGCATTATTAACTAGTGTTGGCAACCCACTTACAACTAAAAAAATAGAGATGCCAACGTTGCTGTAAAAGAGAGAGACCTATCGCGACCTTTGTAAACCTCTCTCGGGGGAACGATGTGCCACACGCGCGCGCGCTGGCGCCTTTATTATTTTCGTATTGCATACAATATTTATTGTGTTTTTTTTTTTTAGGATGCCTGCCTGGATATAGAGTTTTGTGAGATATAGATAATAATAATTATGTTTATTATAATATTTTTTGATGAAGATGGAGAATGTATGTGTGTGTGTTACAAATAAAGTTGCATGTTTTTTTTTCTAGTGTGTGCGTATGTGTATGTGTTCTTGATGTTCGACAGCATCTGAAACAATAAAAAAGAATTTTATTGTTAATTTTCTCATGTAAAAACAACAACAACAAAATTTTTGTGCAAAAATTCTGATTGTCTTGTGCTATAGTGCAAAAACTGATGATATTGTAATTCATAACTGATGAAATTAATATTGTAACTGATCTGAACTAGTGAAATTTTCGTATTGTGCTATTGAAACTGATTGTGCTAGTACAGAAATTTCTTATTGTGCGAGAAAAAAAGGTTAAAAACTTGTTAAAACTGCTCTGTGACCCTCTCGTTCTTCACGTCGTGGACGAAGGACTTCTCGGCGACCAGGA
The DNA here is from genome assembly GCF_977018435.1 of Lepisma saccharinum. Lineage (NCBI taxonomy): Eukaryota > Metazoa > Arthropoda > Insecta > Zygentoma > Lepismatidae > Lepisma > Lepisma saccharinum. Next base: position 60,574,694 of record NC_139245.1, read on the forward strand.
TGACACTGCATAGGGTATCCTCGGGCAAGGCATCGTGGAACTCGCAGACGACCTTGATGTTGGTTCGATCGTTGACCACCACCTGCTTTCTCTTAGATGTATTGATGACGAACATGGGTCTGCGGGTTTTGAATTCGCTGGGCGTGTAGTACATGTCCATGCTCCCCTCGGTCACGCGTTTGTAAGCCGTGTAAGCTTCGTAAAGTTTGAGGTAATCGTCTTTGGTCATGTCGAGGTTGTAATTCTCGCGCGGGAACACTTCGTTGCGTCCATTCTTCAGATAAACGTTCTTGATCTTGCAGTCGTCGAATTTGCTGGAATCTTTTTAATGGTTGTTATCGCGCCCGGTCTGAAAGAGCACTACGACGAAATCTGGCATGTCGAACTGTATGTTGTTGAACTGTGTCGTCACGTCGAATTCCATGTGACTCCCCGACGCCACCTTTTGCACGCACTGGTGACTGTGAAAGTGAATCGGCACCTGCGGACTCTTCAAGATCTCCGCTTTGTACTTGAGGGCGTAGTTTGTTTCGTATTCCACGATCGGCATTCTCAATTCCATGCTCCGGATGACGCACTTGGCTGCTTCAGGTAATGTGTTGGCTATCGGCGTGCCGTCGGCGTTCAAGTTGGTGTATCGCATCAGTGCGTTGTTGTCGTTGGCTGCTCTTCGAAAAGTGACGCGCAATCCCCCCTTCCACATGATCTCCTTGTAGTCCGAGAAGAATCCCGGCAGCAGACGCATGGGAAAGAGCACCGTGTGACTTGTCGTCGATATTTTGGTCCCTGCTTCGAATCCTCCCGCCTGGTAGTATGCTGCGTCCGTTTTGGATAATTTCAATGTTCCCACTGCCGTCGACGTGATGCCTGGATAGTCTATTCTGTCTATGACGGTGTTGTGTTTCCTCACCTCCACCTGCGAGAACAGGTGAGGCACGAAGTTGTCAACGAGTATCAAATTTGCATTGGGCGGAAACGCGTTTCCGCTTTCCTTCTTCACCACGTCGAATTGAAGGTAGAGGTTCGCTCTGTGAGGATGAACGAACCCATCCCCTACGTCCACGTCGTATTCGATCTCCCTGTTCGCTTCGTTGAGATTAGCGAACGTGCGACGGTTGGGAGGAAAAGATTGCAATTCGTAACTTTCGATTTGCTCCATTTTTACTATGTGTGTTATTTATTATATGTTGATCTCCACGATGGCAGTGGTCGTTGCACCTGCGAAATCCACCACGTCTCCTTTCTCGTTCGTCACTACCAACTCTATGTCGTCTATGCGGTTGCGGCATACTGGAAAATAGATCGGCGAAGAGGGTGTGTAGATGATCGGTTCCATGAATTCGGAACTGGGTTTGAACGTGGCTATGATTCCCGTCTGCTTGTGACTTCCTAACAATCCGTCCGAGGATTTCGTAATCATGCCTTCTGCCACGTTGCAGTGAACGTTTAGAGTTTCTATGGCTAGAAATTTAGGAATGTTGGTTGCCGTGTGTTTGATGCCAGCTTCGAGTTTGGTGTTGTTCTCGAAACCTAAAAGTTCTCCTATGGTACCCAGGTTTATGGTTTCCGTCGCCGATAGGATTTCCACTCTGTGCGTGACCGAATTTTGAGAAAGGTACGTGCCTTTGGGTAATTGAGCTTGCAAAGTGGAAAGATTGTATTGGCCTGGCGTGACGACAATGTGTTCGCTTCCGACGCTAATTTTGTTGTTGTGCTGCGTGACGTTAGGTATGAGGTACATGCTGTAGAATGCACGCAGAGCTACGGATTTAGGATAAACGATGTCGTCGTGCAGCGTGAGTTTCAAGATTGAAGATTCGCTCGTGAGATGGAACACGCCCATCGTGTTTTAGGTTCCACAATGCTTTCTGAAAATGTTCCACCGAGGGGTTATTTATTTTAGACATGTATGCGAGAACGGAAAGGCATAGGTGACCGCAGTTAACATCGGTGAAACCCTGGATGCGTTTGTCATTGTAGTAGAGGTTGGCAACACTGAGATACTTCACCAACCTGGCAGGTGGTGTGCCACCGAACGAATCGAAAACAAATGCATTGTTATCGTCAATTTTGAGGTAGCATATCCAATGTGTACCAGGATTTTTGTAACTGTCCAGGTTGACCACGCCATACTCCCTTTTCTTCGCAGCAGAGGGTAGAGAATCGGACATGAAAACACCCCTGAAGTTTTTTATTCCCAACAGTTCGATCAGAGATTCAATATCGAAGTTGGACAGGGCTTCTTCTTTTTTTTATATTTCTTCAAAGCATCGAGGTTGCTATTTTGTTTTTTGGTTATACCTTTCCCCTTCTTCTCCATAGCCAGGTTGTGACGTTTCTGTTCTTCCAATTCCGCCTTGTTCTTCTTCGAGTCGATGACGGTTTTTGCAATGGCGGCGCTACCGCCGGCCAAACTTCCAACGGCCCCTAATGCTGCCAGGATGGCTGGGATGCTGAATATGAAACCTCCGATCTTTTGCTGTTTTCGCGAACGCTGCAAGCGTCTCAATTGAGGTGTGCTGAGAAGTAATTTCATTCCGTGTCCTTTCGTCAAGCAAGAACGTTTCTTCTCGCGTTGTTTCTTGGTGAGTAACCCATCGAGGGCACCTAGATTTTTCAGATTGGAGTATGGTATCTGGTACACGACACCCTTGGGCTTCATGATGATGCTTTATATGCTATTTTCACGGTATGTTATTTATATATATGTTCTAGGATTTTTTTTTTTGTGTAATTTTTTTGGTATGTTATTTATATATAAATGTTCTGAGATTTTTTGTTCCGTGTAATTTTTTTTTCAAGGATATACTCGCGCAGAGCCGTTACACAAATTCTATTACATGCTTTGTTTTCTTACCAAGAAGTTCCTTTGTACCCTTGTACACGATTTGAGTTTTGTTCTCGATTAAAATAGCTAGCTTCTCGTCGGATAACATGTTAGCGTATCGATCTGGTAAAAATAGACTGTATTGTGCGTTGAGCAACAGACGCGCCTTGGGGCCATACTGGGTAGAAACAATTGAACCGGAAGTTATCGTGTAAGGTTTGTCCACTTCTAATTCCTGAATTTTTACATATTCGACTGATGCATTTAGCATTTGTTTTAATGCTTGGGCGTCTAGTGATTGTTTACTCATTTTATAAATGGCAAACACAATTGGAGTTTTTTTTTACGTAGTGTTATTTATATACCGAAGAAATTTTTTTCACGGTTCGAGAATTATTTTATTTCTACACACCCCATCCAAGTTTTTGTTTCGTGTTCATGGCGATGGTGGTGCCCAGTGCTGCAACTCTTTCTCCCAGCGAAGCGTCTCTGCTAACGAATCTTTCGAAAGCTGCGTGCTCTAACTTTCTGTCTGCTTCGTGACGCGCATCCAGATCGGAGCGAGTGGTGTTGTAAGCGATGTCGTGATCTTTGCATGCGGCGTCCAACAGATTCACACCCTTGTCTCCTCTCTCCAATCTTTTCTCGAGTTTGGTACCTGGTCCGCAGTACTGGTAGCCAGGTAAATGCATCTCGAAAGGTAACTTGTTGATGATGTCGTTCACGAGACCCTTTCCTTCGGCCACGTTCCAGAATCTCGGAGGCAGCGTGTTGATGATTTTAATGAAGTACCCTATGCCCTTGTCGTCGTTTACGATGAAGTTGGAAAGTTTTGTGCTGATCATGTCCACGATGCCAACCTTCTCGTTGTAGAAATTACGATTGCCTGCATTCTCCTCTCCTGCAATAACCAACAACCTGTCTATGAGCTTGCGCACGTCGTCCACCCAAACGAATTCTTTGGGTAACGTGTTGTAGAGTTTGACGCCGCTGCCTGTTTTCACCTGGTTCCAAATCGGCTTGATGAGATTCCTGTACTTCTCGCCGCTGCTCGATTTCACCCTATTCTGCGAGGCGTCGTTGTTCTGGTACAAGGCATCCGTCATGATCAAAATTTCCTTGTAACTTTGGTAATCTTCGTCGGTGTAATCTTTCGGCTGCTTTTTGGCGACGAGTTCCCACAGTCCCACCGTACCCGGATACCTGTTCCAACTATCCTTGTCGCCTAAATTAATTTTAATGTCGTTACCTTCGAAGGTAACTTTCGATTTTCCAATCTTCCACACCACACCGCCGCCTTCGCTGGTTTCCATGCTGGGATACAATCCGAACACTTCATCCTTGTCGAATTTCCCCGTGCTCAGGTAGTCTCGTGCCAAAGGTCCCAACTCGATTTTATCCGAAGACGACGACGTGCTGCCTATGGCTCGACGTCGTGCCGGTGCATCCTTCAATTCGAACGGCGTCGAAGGAATGCTCGAAATGGGCGTGGGTACGGTGTAACTTTTAGCTGCAAGTGGTACGAGTTCGTTGATCAAATTTTTATTTTGTTCTGTGACACCTTTAATTTCTTTACCTAGATCGCTGATGGCGTCGATCACAGGTTGATCTTGACGTTTCTTCTCTTCGTAGAATCCGCGATTCTCGGATTTCCAACCTTTGAAGCGTTTCGCGAGGTAGTTTCGCAACTTGAGATTTTCGTCTTCGATTTTTCGTTTCGCCATAACGTTATTTATACACATCGTTTCTCACAACGTTGCAACGTTTAGAAAGTCGTTGATTTTGTTTCTGTATTTTCCGTCGTTGGGTTTCCTCGTCATGTCGATCGTCGCGAATCCGAAATCGTCACTGTTCCAACAGTGGGAGCAGCAGCGTTCCGAAAATTGATTGTAGTTCATGTCTCCGCCTACGTAGTCATCGTACGCGTGCTTGAGGTTGGTGTGATCTTGACGAAACAAACATATGAAATTAGCGTTGTCGCGTACTAACTGTTTTGGAATTTTGGAAAACGTTTGAGCTAGGAAGAAGCAATCCATTCCTTTGTGACGACCTTGCGTGAAAAAGTTGCGAATTTCATTTTGATTTTCCAGGATAACATCGTCGAACACAACGACTGAATTTTCACGACAATCGTCGAGTGGTTTTATTTCAGATGCGAAAGTTGCAATGTCCAGACCATCGTACAGTTTTATCAGTTGCTGGTATTTCGCTTGTTCGAGACTTTTCGAAAATACGTAGAGGTGCCTGTTCTTCCAATCTAACCAATTCGGTGCGAGGAGAAAATTGTCCACGAGCAGTGTCGTTTTCCCACACCCTGAAGGGCCTACGATTAGACAACGGATGCTGTCGGGAAGCAACTCGCCGTTCTTTTTTTTCGTTTGATTTTCCGAATCAGGTAGACGCTTCACCACGTTCCACGTACTCACAAGATCACATCGTTCGCGTCGATCCAACTCTTTTCCGGAAGCCCCAGCCATTTCACCAATAGTTTGTCACCTTTTCTACGCAATACTTTCTCGATGAGGTACGTGTTGGGATGTTTTGTTTTAGAGAGTTCCTCTTCGTAAAATCTTCCTTTCAAAATCTCGCCGCTACTATCTTTTATTATATACGTGTGTCGGTTTCCGGGTAAAACTCGAACCACCGTAAAAAGTTCCGTACTCCAATTTTTTGTGAACCCCTTCTCGAAGGTGCGTTTGAATTTGCTGATCCTCACCTGGTCTCCAATTTTGAATTTTGACTTCTTGGTAGTCGCGGGAGTGTACTTTGGACAGTAAACTGTAGAAATTAAACGCTGCTCGTCGGATTTCGTAACGTCAGCTGGCTTCATGCCTATCGTTCTGTGTACTGTATCATTATAAGTGTCGACGAGTTCCGGCAGTATGTCGACCCATTTGTAATTTCCTCGAAGCGTGAATCGTTTCCACATGTGTGTTTTCAAGGTTCGATTAAATCTTTCCACGATGCTGGCTTTGATGTGGCTGAAGGTCGAATAATGTCGAATGCCATGTTTTTGAATAAACTTTTGGAATACTGCGTTGTAAAATTCTTTACCATTGTCCGTTTGCAAAAACCGTGGCCGTCTGCCGCTTTCGCGAAAAATGGTTTTGAATGCTTCCGTGACGCATGTTCCTGTTTTGGCTTTCAAAGGTAGAGCCCACGCGAATTTCGAAAACGTGTCTATGACGGTGAGGAGGTACTTGTTGCCTTTGTTCAATTTATGTACATTTTTTAGATTGCCGCTGCTCATCTCCACGAGGTCACTTTGCCAGAGGTCATCGATTCCCTTGGTTACCACCGCCAAACGTTCGTAGTTGCGACGTGCAGGTTTATGCAATTCTTCGACGATGGCTTGCCTAGACATTTTTAGAGATTACGTTTGAAGAGAAGCACCAGCGTGATGGGATTCAAAGAGGGTGGCACTTCGCTCGTGTTTTGAACGATCAGCTTATCGCCGGCACTCACGTCAAAAACGGTGAGATCTTCGTCTTCGTGTATTTCATATATGTTGCGCGTTTCGTTCCAACGTGCCAGAGGAATGTTTCCAGCTTTCTGGACACCACGATTCGATATCAAGGTCATGGTGGGAACGCTAACTTTTCTGCCGTGAGACCAGTACGAAAATTCATTTATCTGAATTGTACCATCGAGGAGAAACTTGTAGTACGGATGATAAGGATGTAACATGTACAGTTTGTTACCTTCGACGAACGTGGAGATTCTCTGTTGATTGGGTACGCTGTTGATTTCGATGGCTTGCAGAGAATGCAGTTTAGCGAATTTAGTATCGACGCTAACGAGGTTGCTGTGAAGCTGTCCCAGTGTATTTTGTACGGGCAACAAATATTCGACTATGGTATCCATTACAGTAGAAAATGAGGGTTTGATTTTCACTTCCACGTTCAACTGCTTGAAGTTTTCGTTGAGTTCTTGCAGCTTGGTACCGAAAGAGGCCAGCGTCGATTCCTGCGTGGATTCCAGCACTCCAACTTGATCTCTGATGTTGATGACGATACTCTGAAGGTTCTCGACTTGATTCAATTTCGAACTTTTCTCGGTAAGATCGTTCACGATGCTTCGCATCTCGGCAAACTGCGTGTGAAGGTCGGCGACGCTCTGCGAAGTGGGCAACGTCGACACCAGCGAAGCAAGTTCGTCTCGAATCTGTTCCACGTTCGCCGTTTCTGTTTCCAGTCGTTTCAGCATACGTGATATGTTCCTTTTCAAAGCGTGTAATTCTTTTGAGGTGGGGAGATTGGCCACCCTACTCTCGAGATCGCTCAACGAACTTTTGATGTCGCTCGAATCGGATAGTGCCGTCACCGCCGATTTCAATTTTTCCAAATCTTCGCTCGAAGGTACGCTTGTCCGTAACGATTCCAAATCACCCTGTATGTTGTCGAGGACATGATGAAAATGAGCAAGATTCGATTCGACGTTCAATTTTTCCAAATATTCGATCTTCTGCTGAACCGTGCTCAACGTGTCTTGTATGCTCGTCAACGCGCTCGCTTCAGCGTGAATATTTTTAATTTCTTCGTTGATCAACTCCAGAGATGCCTGAAGCGTAGCGATGGTGGTTTGAATGTGTTCGAAATCTTGATAAGCCTCCAATTGAATTTTTATGTTCGCGACGCTTTTGCCGATGACCTGCAGTTCGTCCGACGATGGTAGGTTCGTCATGGTATCTTCCAAAGTCTGCAACTTGGATTTAATTTCTTCCAATGTGCCGGCGAATTCTTCTTGTAATTTGGAAACAACAACATGCAAGCGTTCTACATCAATATCCTTCACAACAGTTTGAAGTTCAGAGAAATTCTTTTCAATTGTCGAAGTTCGTTCTTCGATTTCGAGTTTCAATTTTTCCAAATCTTCATTTTTCGATTGAAATTGTTGTAGTTTGGCCAAATCATTTTGAAGCTTATCCACGCTCAACTGTATATTTTGAACATTGTCGTAAGAAGGTACGTCCACATAATTTTTTATGAGCGTTTTCAGTTCGGAATCGATTTTCAGAATGGGGTCGAGACATTGCGTTTGGAGCGTAGCGATCTCCGACTCTAAACTTTTGTTTAAGGTCTCCTGCAAAGCGATCAAATCGCTCCTCAACTTTTTAATTCGGACGTCCAACATGAGAATCTCTTCTGCGTGGTCTACACGCTTAGTGTTGCCGAAAATATCGTTAGGCATTTTGGTTAACGGTTATTTATAATAGGATAGACGATTCGCAATTCTACGAAGAGAGGAATGAGTTTGTCGTAATCTCCTAGGAGTTCGACGTACAGGTAATCTCCTGCGGAAACATCGTACGTAATGTTAGAAAGCATCTTGTCGTGCTTGATTCGAAAAATGTTCTTGCCGGTAGATATTTTGATTTCGCCAACGTTTTCCGGATTCACGGTGATTTGAAGTTTTCCATCGATCGGAATTTCGTAGAAATGTAAATTGATATTAAAAACATAAAACATCTTGCCCACATCGTCATCCAATTTCGTCCAAATGCTGTTAAGGTGAACAATCAGTAGACCGTTGAGTTTAGTTAACATGGAAGGTAGATCTGTCGTCGTGTGGTGTACAGCCTCCATGTTGGTTTGTTTTCGGAAACCAAAGAGATTCATATTATGCTGGTTATTTAAAATACAGTCAAAGTTTTTTGTAATGACTGTCAGTGTTTTTTTTGTTTTTTTTTATGAATCTTCTGTTGAAGGGCACATGTTGCAGGTTTTGCTTTCTGCTAAGCGATAGTGCCCCCACGGCAGTGTGTGGATTCCACATTGGAGAACGCACCTCTTGTCGTCGTTGGGATCCAGGGCAATCTTCCTCACTTTGTTGGTGGTTAACACATGGTCGACGCTCTGGATACGCTGTTCAGCTCTTAGAACCGACGACCCGGTCTTGAGGCAATCCACGAAGTCCTCGAATGTGAGATGCTCCCGAACCACCTGTCTGCCGACACCCTTGGCCTTCTTGGTAACGCTGCCCTCGGCTTTGATGGTATAGGCCTTGGCGCGAAGACCTGCAAACTCGAGAATCACGTCTCCATCCTTCTCGTCTTTGAGTTTGCCAGGCACCTTTTTGTTGCGAGCCAGGATTCCGTACTGGTTCGGCTGGGGATAGCCCGAGGTGTCGAAAAGCTCAATGAAAGATTGAGCTGCGACTATATCCCCGTATGCGTCGGCTGTGCGAACGTGGTACACCAAGCTGTCCGTGTCCGTGTAGAGAAGAGAGATGTTGTGGGCGTAGTGTGGACGTAATGTGTCGTAGTACGTCTCGAACATGTGGAGCTTGCTCAGATCCAGAACAGTGGCTCCAACGTAGATGGGCTTGTTGAGCTTCACCACGCCTTGCTTCATGTGAATCAGAGCCAGCTGCTCGTTGTAGATTGTTCGAGACTTGAACAATGGACTTGCAACAAGCTGACGACATCGCTCTTTCCTCGTCACCAATTTTATGTCCACGCGATTCCGTATATTCTCCATGGTTTTGCCAAACACCGCATTATTCATTAACTTGAAGAAATCCTTATCAAGCTCGGACGTGGCTGCGGTGCGGTGTTCAGTGTTGACTTCAATATATGGACGCAACCATGGAGAATGCTCGAACTTGAGGATGCGGTGAACTGCGTGGACTGTGACCCCTCGCCGCATCAACCACCGAAGATTCTGGTAGTGCAGGACGTAATTCTTCTTGGGTTCAAAATCCATTACGAGCTTCTTCTGGTTGGAATCGGGTGGACACTTGAACTCGGGTGCAGGTGGAAGATCGCAGAACGAATCCTGCAGCTCCTCGGAGAACTCAAGGTCCACCTCGGCGAAGAACCCATGTTCCGAATCGTCGAAGTTTTTGATGTCGAATTCGGAAGAATCAGCCCACTCGAACCCTCTAAAGGGGAGTGGCCGCATCATGGAGTGCCCGTACAAGTTATTCACGTCCGTGTACATGATGTAGCTTGACGGTTGGGTGGAGTCATAGCCAGTAGCCATGTGATGGTTGTTGGCGCGCGCGTGCCGTTGCGACACCTGGACCATTCCACCCCGCTTGGCACGTTCCACAAACAGCATCATGTCCACGTCCGAAAAAAGCTCCAGCTTGATTTTCGTCACCAGAAACATGGCTGACCATGCCAGTCCGGGGAGACTATAGAAGTAGGCGGGATCCAGGTGGTAGATGTTTATTGCAGTCGCCCGGAACATCTGGAACACGTCGGCGAGGAGCGTCACATCAAGTCTGAGGTACGCATCGTGGTAGTCCCCGAGATTTTGGCAATCCAGCTCGCGCCACATGGACTGAGCATGGTTATAGTCATCCTCAGAGATGCCCGAGCCTCGCAGCTTGCTATAGAAGTTTGCTCGAGGAGGAAGCGACGTCTCCGCGAACTTGGAAAGATCTGTGACGTATTCGTAGGGGTAGACCCCCTTACGCCTGAAGAGACTGGCGTCCAAGTTTGGAAAATTCGCAGAGGTAATGAGCATTTGTTCGTTGCTCAGCTTCCCTGCAAGAGCATCGAGGCTGGCCGAGAGGAACCTCAGGGAGTCGAGGAAGCGAAGTTCGATGCTCCTGCTTTTTGAGTTGGGGATCGGCACCCACTTGCTGACGCTAATATAACGCTCCTCGTTTTGTGCCAGGACATTGATTCTTGCATTGTCGTACCCAAGATGCTTGATCAGGTGGTGAAAATCGTATCCCGAGCCATTGTGAAAAAACACAGGGATGAAGCGCGGGTCCCGGGCCAAGCGATTGCAGTCGTCGCACCAAGGACCAACGTACCTACCGTTAAAGTGATCGTGGTGATGGACTTTACGGTTGTTGATGCTAAACTCACAGGTGCACACAGGACAGGTAGTAGCCTCCTCGTGTCTATGTTGATCGTCGGGGGACAGTGGGAGCATAGACTTGGGGGTCAACAGCACCTTCCCTATCTCGATGGCCTCGACAACCATCCTCTCGAGGAAGTGTTTGGCTGCATCGGGACCACGGTACACATAGGGCTCGGGGACGATGTGTTGATCTCGTCGCACCACAACGTATGCGAAACTGGATGCCTCGTGGAGTTGGTAAGGGGTGGTGGAGGAAACTTCAGGATCGGGATCGCAAGTAGACAGGGGTTTGAGAAAGGCCTCGAAATCCGCGATGATGATAGCGGGGTGCTCCACCATGGCAGCGTGCATGTGGAAACGCTCCACGGTGCCAGGTTTGGGCAAGTCTGCCAGCCCAGGTTCGTTGGCTTTGCAGTAGAGCTTGTGGTTAGCAAGCTTCTCGGCAGCGATGTTGCGACCTCTGGTGCGGTGATAATTCTGCTGTTCTCGATTACGAAATTTAGACAAGCACCTGGGACACACCTCGACGTGGTGACTGTCTTTGCTTGTTTGGCTCGAAACAAGCCGAGAGAGGGAACGGATGAGGGTGTAATGGTGGTGGGTCTCGTTCTTGATGAGAAGAAGATGAATTTCCTGCACACCATCGTCCTCTTCGTCGCTCACCCGGATAGGGTACACCACATTTTCGTCGCTGAGGCCATAAACGTTGATGGCCAACCTAGGGTTGTGTGTACGGGTCTCGAACTTGCGAATGTCCGAGACCTTCACCGGGTAGTCGATCCCAGCCATCGCATCTTCCAGCTCCAACTCGTACTGCATGTAGTGGTTAACTCGGCGAGGTTGGTTTTTCCTGCGAACAGGGTGTAACGCTGCAAGCACGCACCAGAGAAAGCACTTGGCGTCACTGTTCTGAATGTTCAGGACGGCCTTTTTATCCACAATCGCTTTTGGTAAGGGGACGTAGCTGGAGGCGGAGAGAGGCACAAACTTGCAAAGTTTGACGCACAGTTCGTGAGGCTCGCCGCACAACAAACCCCCCGAGCCCTTGGCTTGATGTTCCTCCTGCTTTGCCACCAGCTCCTCGGCAAACTTGTTGTAGATGACCTCGAGGTTTTCGACATCCGCCAGATGCAACGTCTTCGCCTTGGTGTTGTGGCAGAAGCTGTAAATTTCGTCAGAAGGCTTTTTGTACTGACAACGTAGCGATGCGTAGAATTTGACGGAGTGTGTTGGAAGCGCATCGCCGAGGACGGAAATAATTTGCGCTTGCACGTTCTCCAAAAAGCTACGCACGTCGCATGAGCCCTCCGAAATAAAAGGAAAGTCCTCTAACAAACGCTGGAAAGCAGACTGGTCTGCTTTTATCGCAGGCTTGACGCGTTTGGCGGGTGGTGCATTGATGGAGGCTGCTTCTGCCTTCCTCTTGGTTGAGCTGGTCGACGGTTGAGCCCCAGATGTACTTTTGCTTAAACAAGTAAGCTTATGTTTTTTGGCATACGCAATTGTAATGTATTTATTGCATCCAGAACATAGTTCAGTGGTAGCCAAATGCCTGCCTGGCACGCAGGTACGACAATGTCTTGCAAAATGTTGGCTTGATATAGTTCTTTTGCAAACAGGGCAACTTTTCATGGAGCGCATTTTTTCGGGGTATGTTTATTTATATGCGATCTGTTGGTGGTAGAGTGTTTACAAAACAAAAATGCCTTATGAGAAAAATTTTGTAAGGTAATTCTAATTAGTGTTAATTCGAGGGGTTTATTTATATATGGGTGGCGTTGTCCTCCTCAAATATGTGCTTTAATCAACCCTATAAAAAAATAAAAAAATATATAAGAAAAATATGATTGTAGATAGAAAAAACACAATAAATATTGTATGCAATACGAAAATAATAAAGGCGCCAGCGCGCGCGCGTGTGGCACATCGTTCCCCCGAGAGAGGTTTACAAAGGTCGCGATAGGTCTCTCTCTTTTACAGCAACGTTGGCATCTCTATTTTTTTAGTTGTAAGTGGGTTGCCAACACTAGTTAATAATGCTACACACACACGCACACACATACTATGCTGCCATCCATCTCTTTTACAACAGTATATATTTGTTGCCGGCTCTCTTGCCCCCAGTGTGTGTAGGTTGGCAAAAAATTGTTTTATGCACTGTGGCAAGCCTCAAGCAAACTTGCCAGTTGCTTTAGAGGTTACACCAAACAAAAAAAAGCTGAAGGTAGGTGTTGGCGACTGCCAGTTGTTTTAACTCTTCCCCCTCTCTCCTCTCTCTCGTAAAAAACTATGACAATACCAGTAGGTTGGCAAATTGCTTTATACACTATAAGCCAAGCCTCAAGCGTTGCCAGCTCCTTGCTTTAGGTTAGGTTAGACCCAAAAATCTTGGTAACTTTTCGAGTAAGTTGGCAACACTACAAGGCAAGCCTCAGCAAAATTGCCAGCTGTTTTAGGTTAGATTAGACCCAAAAACCTTGGTGATTTTTTCGAGTGAGGAGTTGGTAACACTGTGAGGTTAACATACATCCAAAAGGTTGCGTCAAGTTGGTAACACTGCGAGGTTAACATACGCCCAAAAGGCTACGCCAAGTTGGCAACACATATACACTCGCACACAAAAAGCTAAAAAATTATACAGCGTAAAAACTACGCCGAGTTGGCAACACTGTGAGGTTAACATACACCCAAAAGGCTACGGCAAGTTGGCCACACTGCGAGGTTAACATACACCCAAAAGGCTACGCCGAGTTGGTAACACATATACACTCACACACAAAAAGCTAAAAAAATTATACTGCGTAAAAAGCTACGCCGAGTTGGCAACACTGTGAGGTTAACATACACCCAAAAGGCTACGCCTTGCCCGAGTTGGCAATACTGCAAGACAAGCCTCAAGCAGTATTGCCAGCTCCTTGCTTTAGGTTAGGTTATACCCAAAAACAAAAACCTTGGTAACTTTTCAAGTAAGATGTTGGCCACACTGCGAGAAAAGCCTCAAGCAGTATTGCCAGCTCCTTGCTTGAGGTTAGGTTAGACCAAAAAAGAAAAACCTTGGTGATTTTTTCAAGTGAGGAGTTAGTAACACTGCGAGCCTCACCGAGCCTCATTTTCGGTTTCTCAATTCTCTTTCCTGCCCTACTCTCATTGTAGGTTAGTTTAGTGCATAAAACATCGTAAAATAAAAAATAGGTCAAGAACAAGTTGGCAACACTGCTTGAGGCTTGCTTTGCAGTGTTGCCTGCTCCTTGCTTGAGGTTAGGTTAGACCCAAAAACAAAAACCTTGGTGATTTTTTTCGGGTGAGGAGTTGGCAACACTGCGAGAAAATGGAGCTCATGCCTTACGAGAGAAATCCATTAAGGCGAGCTCCACCGAGCTCCACTTTCGGTTTCTGAACCCGTGCCACTACACTACTGTGACCGGGTGCGTATCAGTAAATACAAACGTATTTTTCAAAAGGGCTTTACGAGAAATTGGAGCACGGAACTTTTCACCGTAGTTCGAGTCTTACCCGGAAACCGTCACACGTATATAATAAAGGACAATCGCAACGAAATTTTAAAGGGTGGCTTTTACGAAGAAGAAATCTCTAAAACTAAATACCCCGACACGTATCTTATCGAAAAAGTGTTGCGTAGAAAAAAACAAGCTGCTGGTGAAATGGCTGGGACTTTCAGAAACGAGCTGAATCGGCGCGAACGAGGTGATACTATTAACTCAACTTGGAACGTTGTAAAACGTTTACCCGATTCGGAACGCGAAAAAAAGAAACGGCGAGTTATTACCCGACAGCATCCGTTGTCTAATCGTAGGGCCTTCAGGGTGCGGAAAGACGACACTGCTTATTGATAATTTTCTCCTCTCACCCGATTGGTTAGACTGGGAAAACAGGCATCTCTATGTATTTTCAAAAAGTCTCGAACAACCAAAATACAGGCAACTTATTCATTTGTACGAGGGACTGGGCACAAGTACGTTCTCTTCCGAAAGCATTCCACTGGACGATTGTCTCGATAATTCCGTTATGTTCGATGACATGATCCTGGAAAATCAAAAACAGATTCGTAATTTTTTCACTCGAGGTCGTCACAAAGGATTAGATTGTTTTTACCTGACACAAACTTTTTCCAAGGTTCCGAAACAACTGTTACGCGATAATGCTATTTTGATTTGCTTGTTTCGTCAAGACCACTCGAATTTAAAACATGCACATGATGATTACGTGGGAGCTGATATGAATTACAATCAGTTTTCTTAATTTTGCTCCGACTGTTGGAACCAAGACGACTTTGGTTTTGTAACGATCGACATGACACGAAAACCTAATGACGGAAAGTACAGGAATAAAATCAACGTTTTTCTTAACGTCTCAACGTTATAAATAACGTCATATGAAACGCAAATTTCAAGAAGACACAAAAACAAAAATTCAAACTGTCGCAAACGTATATATATAAAAGGTCAAACATATATATAAATAACATTAATATCGAAAAGTGGATCATCTCAAGTTTTGGTGACGACAACGGAGCCTCAAAAACGTATATAGAAATAACCATAAAAAATGTCGAAACGCAATTTTCAAGAAGAGGATAATCTTAAGCTGCGGGATTACTTGGTGAAACGATTCAAAGGTTGGATGTCCGAGAATCGCGGTTTGTACGAAGAGAAGAAGCGTGAAGGTCAACCTATCATCAACGTAATCAGCGGTCTCGGCAAAGAAATTAAAAATGTCACGGAACAGAACAAGGATCTGATCAGGAACTCGTACCCCTTGCCGCTCGAAATTATGAAGATTTTCCTCCGATGCCTCTCTCCAACATTCACACTCCTCTGGAACTTAGACAACCGCCAAGACGTCAAGCTATAGGCAGCACTTCTTCTTCGGAGAAGATCGAGTTGGGTCCTTTGGCACGAGACTACTTGAGCACGGGTAAATTTTACAAGGATGAAGTGTTCGGATTGTACCCGAGCATGGAAACCAACGAAGGCGTCGTGTGGAAGATTGGAAAATCGAAAGTCACCTTCGAAGGCAACGACATTAAAATTAATTTAGGTGAGAAGAACAGTTGGTCCAGGTATGCAGGTACAGTGGGATTGTGGGAACTCGTTGCCAAAAAATATCCGAAAGATTACACCGACGAAGATTACCAGAGTTACAGGGAAATTTTAATCATGACGGATGCCATGTATCAAAATAATGACGCCACACAGAATAGGGTGAAATCGAGCAGCGGTGAGAAGTACAGGAATCTCATCAAACCGATATGAAGCGAGGTGAAAAGTGGAAGCGGCGTCAAATGCTACAACACGTTACCGAAAGAATTCGTTTGAGTGGACGACGTGAGAAAACTCGACAGATTGTTAGTGATAGCCGGCGAAGAAAATGCCGGTAATCGTAATTTCTACAAAGAAAAGGGGGGTATCGTGGAAATGATCAGCACCAAACTTTCAAACTTCATCGTGAACGACGACAAAGGTGTCGGGTACCTCATTAATATTATCAACACTTTGCCTCCAAGATTCTGGAACGTGGCCGAAGGAAGAGGTCTCGTGAACGACATCATCAACAAGTTACCTTTCGAAATGCATTTACCAGGCTACCAGTACTGCGAACCCGGTACCAAACTCGAGAAAGATTGGAAAGAGGAGTCAGGGGAGTGAATCCGTTGGACGCTGCATGCAAAGATCACGACATTGCATACATGGCGCACACCAATTTAGATGCACGTCACGAAGCAGACAGAAAATTGGGACATGCAGCTTTCGGGAGACTCGTCAGCAGAGACGCATCCTTGGGTGAAAGAGTTGCAGCATTGGGCACCACCGTCGCCATGAACGCAAAACAAAAATTTGGGTGGGGCGTATAAATAACATACAATATGTCGCAGTCTTGTATAACTGATTTACCGTCCGAAGTGCTATGTAAAATATTCAAATACACTTTAAACGGAGATTGTGAGGATCTTGAGAAACTTGTAAACATAGCAAGAACAACGCCGAAATTTCGTATCCCATGTGAGATGGTTTTCAAAGACCATCTTCGGGAGATAAGTGGCATGAGGTGCAGTGATCTCGACACTCTTCTTTCAGCTGCAGGGGAAAAATTAAACGACAGGATGGACGAACTTCACGAGGTGAGGCAGGGGAGAAGACGATACACGGATGATTGGTGCAAGTCTAAACAGGAGACCGATGATATCATCACACATCATCGCGTTTTCCAAAGCACGAACTTTCTTCCACACAAAACACACGCTGTGAAAAAAATCTTCGATACACATCGTGAAAAAAAAATTCTTCGACACAAGTTGTGAAAAAAATTCTTCGATATATAAATAACACCCCCTGAAAAAAATTATTCAATATGAGTGACGTCCAAGCATTAAAACAAATGCTAAATTTGTCAGTCGAGTATATGAAAATGCAGGAATTGGAAGTGGACAAACCTTGCACGATAACTTCCGGTGAAATTTTTGCAACCTAGTATGGTCCCAAAGTACGTCTGTTGCTCAACGGACAATACAGCCTATTTTTACCAGATCGATACACTATCATGTTATCTGACCAGAAGCTATCTATTTTAATCGAGAACAAAACTCGAATCGTGTACATGGGGACAAAGGAACTTCCTGGTAAGAAAACAAAACACGTAATAGAATTTGTTTAACAGAACATATATATAAATAACATACCGTGAAAATAATTACAATGAAGCCCAAGGGTGTCGTGTACCAGATACCATATTCAAATCTGAAAACGCTGGGTGCCCTCGCTTGGGTTACTCACCAAGAAAGAACGCGAGAAGGAACGTTCATGCTTGACGAAAGGACACGGAATGAAGTTACTGCTCAGCACTCCACAATTGAGAAGATTGCAGCGTTCACGGAAACAGCAAAAGACAGGAGGTTTCATATTCAGCATCCCGGCAATTTTAGCGGCTTTGGGGGCTGTAGGGAGTTTGGCATGGGGTAGAGCCGCCATAGCAAAAACAGTGATCGACTCGAAAAAGAACAAGGCTTAATTGGAAGAATCGAAACTCCACAACCTGGCCATGGAGAAGAAGGGGAAGGGCGTCGTGAGCAAGTTTAAAAAAAGAAGCACTCACCAACCACGACATCGAATCTTTAATCAAACCATTACAAATCAAACACTTCAGAGGCGTTTTCATGACAGATTCATTAGCTTCAACCGTTATCATCTCTGTCTCTCCATGCTCGTGTTTCTCTCCAAAATAAATAACCCTACGATTGAAGATTTCCAGAAAGCACTGTGGAACCTGAAACATCATCATGGGCGTGTTCCATCTCACGAGCGAGACTTCGGTATTGAAACTCACGTTGAACGACGACATCGTCTAGCCTAAATCCATAGCTTTACGTTCATTCTGCAGCATGTACCTCATACCTAACGTCACAGAGCACAATAACAAAATTAGCGTCGGAAATTAATATCATCATCACACCAGGTCAATACAATCTTTCTACTTTGCAAGCTCAGTTACCTAGAGGCACATTCCATTCTCAAAATTCCGTCGCGCACAGAGTTGAAATTGTGTCCGCGACGGAGACGGTAGATCTGGACACGATAGGAGAACTATTAGGTTTCGAGAACAACACCAAACTCGAAGCTGGCATCAAGCACACAGGAGCAAATTTTCCTAAATTTCTAGTCATCGAGACGTTAAACATTCACTGCAACGTAGCTGAAGGCATGGTCACGAAATCTGAACGGTTGTTAGGAAGTCACAAGCAGACGGGAATCATCGCCACGTTCAAACCCAGTTCCGAGTTCACGGAACCGATCATCTAAACACCCTCTTCGCCGATTTACTTTCCAGTGTATCGCAACAGGATAGATCAGTTAGAGTTAGTGGTGACGAACGAGAAAGGAGACGTGGTGGATTTTGCAGGTGCCACAACTACGGCCATCGTCGAGATCAACATATAATAAATAACAGTACACCATGGAGCAGATTGAAAGTAACGAATTGCAATCTTTCCCTCCGAACCGTCGCACGTTCGCCAATCTCAACGAATCGAACAGGGAAATCGAATACGATGTGGATGTAGGCGATGGGTTCGTTCATTCTCACAGAGCGGACCTTTACGTTCAATTCGACGTGGTGACAAAAGAAAGCGGAGAAGTTTTCCCAGCTGCAGCAAATTTGAAACTCGTGGTCAACTTCGTGCCTTACCTGTTCTCGCAGATCGAAGTCAGGAAACACAACACCGTCATCGACAGAATCGATTGTCCAGGCATTACGTCAACGGCAGTGGGATCATTGAAATTATCCAGATGCAGCATACTATCAGGCGGGGGGTTCGAAGCGGGGACGAAAATATCGACGAAAAGTCACACTGTGCTTTTTTCCATGCGTTAATTCCGGGTTTCTTCTCGGACTACGAGGAGATTATGTGGAAGGGAGGACTGAGAGTCACATTTCGCAGAGCGGCCAACGACAACGACGCAGTGACGCGATACAGTAACTTGAACGCAGACGGTACGCCACTGCCCAACACTTTACCAGAAGCTGCCAAGTGTGTCATACAGAGCATGGAATTGAGAATGCCGGTAGTGGAATACGAAATAAATTACGGTCTCAAGTACAAAGCGGAGATTTTGAAAAATCCTCAAGTGCCGATTCACTTTCACGGTTACCAGTGCGTGCAGAAAATAGCGTCAGGAAGTCACATGGATTTCGACGTCACAACGCAATTCAATAATATACAGTACGACATGCCAGATTTCGTCGTAGTGCTCTTTCAGACAGGGAGGTACAACAATCAGGAAAGAGATTCCAGTAAATTTGACGACTGCAAGATCAAAAACGTTTATCTGAAAAACGGTAGGAACGAAGTGTTCCCGCGCGAAAATTACAACCTCTACATGACAAAAGATGATTTTCTCAAACTAAACGAAGCTTTTCAGCTTACAAGCGGGTGACCGAGGGAATCGTGGACATATACTACACACCCAGTGAATTCAAAGCGCACAGACCCATGTTCGTGATCAACAAAACAAAAAGAGAAACAGGTAGTGGTCAACGATCGCACCAACATCTAGGTCGTCTGTGAGTTCCACGACGCTCTGCCCGTGAACACCGTGTGCAGCGTCATCCTGATCGCAGAGAAGTCCTTCATCTATGACGCGAAGAACGAGAGGGTGATGGAGCAGTTTTAACAGGTACGACAGCACAAGATAAGAAGTTTTTGCACTATATAACAGAACAATTGTGCACTATAGCACAACATAATCAGTTACAATAGAAATTTTGCACAATAGCACGCGATAATCAGTTACACCAGTTACCACTATAGTATGAGATAATGAGAATTTTTGTACTATAGCACGAAATAATGCTTTCTCGTTTCAGACGCTGCTGCTGCCGCCGAACAACAAGCACACATATACACACACTAGAAAAAAGCATGCAATATATTCTCTATACATCTTCATCAAGAAAATAATAAACATATCTTACATGAAAATATGAAAATAACACTAGAGTCGTTAGTACACGTTGCATGCCGTAAGAAGGTCTTCTGTAGAGGGTTTCACGTAAAAAACTCTACAGAGGTGTGGTTATCTAACCGCAGTCATTAGAACTTTTTTGCTTGGGCACCACGCACCCTGGCGGGATTTGGGGCCAGGAAATACAATAAATATATATATATATATATATATATATATATATATTTGTTTGCTTGAAAGCACACATTTTGGTTTAAAACTCGCAATACAGAAAAATAAGAGGTTTGGGGGTTTACAAAGAACACGATATGGAAACCTAAAAATGTTCCGAAAGTAAGATATGCAAACATTAGAGGTTTACAAAGGTCACGATATAGAAAAAACATGAGGAAAAGGCACGTTCACAAAGATCACAATATAGAAACATGGACGACACATGTTTTAGAAAGTTACAACGCTAGAGCATGCGTACCTGAAAGTACGTTTTTGACACTCACTTTTCAGAGTCTTTTTTCCGCTCTTTTATTTCGTCACTGCAATGAAACAGCCGCGAAACGTAGAGAGAAAGTGAGTTCGTGCAGTAAAATGATAGGTTTATGAAGGGTCGAAGTTGAAGTTGATCTCAAAGGCATATTTTGACACTACTTGTGTGCATCACGTAAGGACAAAACACAGGACAGCACACACACAGTCCTACGAGGATTATACTGGCCGTAGGTCCAGACACCAGAGCCTGCTTAGTCTGGAAAATGCAGTCCAGGATTTACTCCGTGGACGTGAGGTTGAGAATTGGGTGTGTTTTTATTTTAACAATTGATGATACTTGCATTCCACTTACGTTTCTGACAAACTGTTAATTGTTATAAAATGTAAAATATATTCACATTCTCATCCGCTAATCATATATTTATGCCGTGCAAATAAGCAATAAATTTGATATTTCATAACTTGAACATTTGAAGCAATGATAGTACCATTCATTTGCATGCCAGAAGTTAAGTTTAAGATGATACAAGGTATATTTATTTAAACTCACCCTCATACATATGTGGGAATTATGTAGAAATTAATGAAAATGAACAGTAGTATTAATCGTGACAATAGATAGCGTGAATAATTTGCGATATGAAGCCTTGCAGCAGTAGTCCTTAACAATCACATGAAATATGAATTGGAGAAAGGTGGAGAAATTGTGTGCTCCTAAGGATAATTACTCATGGCCGGGCATGTAATGGAGTTAAACGAATTGTAAAGACACATAAATCTCGACTGGAATACTTTCAATCCGTCAATACTTTTTTCCTTCAGGGCAGAAATATAGTTTTCTTGAAAGAATAATTTAAAACAAAATTAAAGGCGTACAGCCAACTACAAATATTAATTTATTGATTTCCATTCACTTTATCATACAAGTATAAATTTCACTATGATATGTCAATAATATTAATGTCTAATTTTGAATACAAGGAAATTAACCTATAGTCTAGTTATATCTATTAAATTAGTAAAAACAATAATACTTTAAGAAAGTTAAGAAGTAATGTAGTGTATTTTGTAATAATAAGATTCATTCATTCATTCATACTTTATTGGTTTTAGCTGTTATACCAGCTCTACACGAAGTGTCCTAAAAATATGTCATATTTGATACTGTTACATCAAATTATAAATTTTGAATATACACTATGTTGCCATTCGTCACTGGACACCCCATACCAGAACCTTAATTCTGTCGCAGCACCACATCAGTATCGTGCAGGGCCACTTTTTGCCGCAGTGACGTCCGCAACCCTTCGAGGAAGACTTTCCACCAATTTGCGATACGTGTCGACGGGAATCTTGCCCCATTCCTCCTGCAAAGCGGCAAACAGCTCAGTGGTGTTTTTTTGGGCGGCATGGCCTGGCTCTCAAGCGGCACTCCAACTTGTCCCAAAGGTGTTCAATGGGGTTGATATCTGAACTTTGGGCTGGCCAATCAAGTTTTTGCACACCCATGTCCTCGAACCACGTGTTGATAATGCCTGCCGTATGACATGGAGCATTGTCGTGCTGAAACAGGTATGGGCCAATACCGAATTGTTCCCACAATGTTGGTAGCCCAGAAATGTCCAGAACCTTTTGGTACGCATCGGCATTCATATTTTCCCGAACTAAAACAAGAGGGCAAAGACCATACCTGGAAGCCGATCGAAACTCCTGTGCAACCATCTGTAACGACGCCTTTCGGTTTGACTTCACCACATGTTTCAAGCATCTACGGTCACGATCTGTTAATATTTTCGGTTTATTGGGTCTGGTTCGGCATGTCATGACCTCCTCTCGCTTCCACTTCACGATAACATCACTCACTGTCGACCGGGAGTAGTGTATACTTATCGTTTCAAAGTAGTCCTTGGTACGAGCTCTTTTTTTTTATGGATTTAACCTCAGTGGTAGCATATTTTGACGATTTTTTTGATGATTTTATAGCGTTTGACGACTTTTCAGTGCAATTTTCACCGCATCTAATTTTTTTCCCACTCGTACTTGGTACGAATGCCACGATCTTACGTGATATAACTTAACCTATCCTTTTTTATTACTTGCTAAACTACACGAGAGCCTCTACAAAGTAGTTCAGGTGGACCGGTTGACGGACATCAAGTGGCTCTCGAAAAAACCTCAAAAACTCACTTTCTCTCCACGTTCCGCGCCTCATTTATAGCGCTGACGATGTTTCGCAGCGTAGAAAAGAGCACCAAAACATCAAAAACTCACTTTACTCATTTGGGTCTCACCAAAAAAAAAAAAACAACTCACTTTCTCTCATTTATTGCGCTGACGATGTGTTTCACAGCGTGTTTATATATCGTGACCTTTGTAAACCTCTCTCGGGAACGATGTGTGTAGTGGACTTTATAGAGAGAGTTCTGCGCCCCTTAAGTGAGGTTCAGTGTTACCAACCCCCCAAAGAAAAAGTGTGACAGAAAAAAAGCTCTGGCATTATTTTTTTAAGCTATTTTTTTTTTACCTCCTGCTCTAATATGCTACCTCGTCCTTTGACCTACACACTTTTGAAATGACTTACGACATTTTCCTATAAGTCTGCTGTCTCCTCTTACTGTAAGGTCCCTCAGTGTAATCTCTACCACGACGACCTTGCGCGCTCTCAGCGTAATCTGCTACGATGTGTTTTTTTTAAAAAAAAAAAAACTCATGTGTGATCTTCTGCGGTGTGTGTGTGTGTGTGTGTGTGTGTGTGTGTGTGTGTGTGTGTGTGATAATCAAAATTATTTTTGTTAAGGCCCCATCAAAAAATAGAAAAAATATATATCCCGCCAGAGAGAGATGGGGGGTGGGGGGGTGGTGCGTGGTGCCCAACAAACCAGTTCTAAAATGGTCATGGCTATCAAAGCCAATGCCCGCCTTTTGTATAGAGTTTCACGAGTTATTATTATTTTTTTTTTAATTCGCGCACCGAACTAACTTACATTGTAATTTATATAACGTTGTTGATTTTTTTTTAGTATGTGGCAATTATTATTTTTTTACGAATTATTTTTTAAAACTGTTCCGTGACCCTCTCGTTCTTCACGTCGTGGACGAAGGACTTCTCGGCGACCAGGATGACGCTGCATACGGTGTTCTCGGGCAACGGACTGTTGAACTCGCACACGACCTTGATGTTGGTGCGATCGTTGACCACCACCTGCTTTCTTTTCGTGGTATTGATGACGAACATCGGCCTGCGGATTTTGAATTCGCTGGGAGTGTAGTACATGTCCACGCTTCCTTCGGTCACGCGCTTGTTAGCCGTGTAAGCTTCGTAATGTTTGAGGTAATCGTCTTTGGTCATGTCAAGGTTGTAATTCTCGCGCGGGAACACTTCGTTCCTACCGTTCTTGAGATAAACGTTCTTGATCTTGCAGTCGTCGAACTTGCTGGAATCTTTTTCCTGGTTGTTATCGCGTCCGGTCTGAAAGAGTACAATGACGAAATCTGGCATGTCGAACCGTATGTTGTTGAACTGAGTCGTCACGTCGAATTCCATGTGACTTCCCGACGCTATCTTCTGCACGCACTGGTAACCGTGAAAGTGAATCGGCACCTGTGGACTCTTCAATATCTCGGCTTTGTACTTGAGGGCGTAGTTCGTTTCGTATTCCACGATCGGCATTCTCAACTCCATGCTCCGGATGACGCACTTGGCTGCTTCGGGTAAAGTGTTGGCTATCGGCGTGCCGTCGGCGTTCAAGTTGGTGTATCGCATCAGTGCGTCGTTGTCGTTGGCCGCCCTTCGAAACGTGACGCGCAGTCCTCCCTTCCACATGATCTCCTTGTAGTCCGAGAAGAAACCGGGCAGCAGACGCATGGGAAAGAGCACCGTGTGAAGACTTCTCGTCGATATTTTGGTCCCCGCTTCGAACCCTCCCGCCTGATAGTATGCCGCGTCCGTTTTGGATAATTTCAATGTTCCCACTGCCGTCGACGTGATGCCTGGATAATCTATTCTGTCGATGACGGTACCGTGTTTCCTCACCTCCACCTGCGAGAACAGGTGAGGCACGAAGTTGTCCACGAGTTTCAAATTGGCATTGGGCGGAAACGCGTCTCCGCTTTCCTTCTTCACCACGTCGAATTGAAGGTATAGGTCCGCTCTGTGAGGATGAACGAACCCATCCCCGACGTCCACGTCGTATTCGATCTCCCTGTTCGCTTCGTTCAAATTGGCGAACGTGCGACGGTTGGGAGGGAAAGATTGCAATTCGTAACTTTCGATTTGTTCCATTTTTTTTCACTATGCGTGTTATTTATTATACGTTGATCTCCACGATGGCAGTGGTCGTTGCACCTGCGAAATCCACCACGTCTCCTTTCTCGTTCGTCACCACCAACTCTATGTCGTCTATGCGGTTGCGACATACTGGAAAATAGATCGGCGAAGAGGGCGTGTAGATGATCGGTTCCATGAATTCGGAACTGGGTTTGAAAGTGGCTATGATTCCCGTCTGCTTGTGACTTCCTAACAATCCGTCCGAGGATTTCGTGATCATGCCTTCCGCCACGTTGCAGTGTACGTTCAAAGTTTCGATGGCTAGAAATTTAGGAATGTTGGCTGCCGTGTGTTTGATGCCAGCTTCGAGTTTTGTGTCGTTCTCGAAACCTAAAATTTCTCCTATGGTGCCCAGGTCCACCGTCTCCGTCGCCGACACGATTTCCACTCTGTGCGTGACCGAATTTTGAGAAAGGTACGTGCCTTTGGGTAATTGAGCTTGCAAAGTAGAAAGATTGTATTGACCTGGCGTGACGACGATATGTTCGCTTCCGACGCTAATTTTGTTGTTGTGATGCGTGACGTTAGGTATGAGGTACATGCTGTAGAATGCACGCAGAGCTACGGATTTAGGATAGACGATGTCGTCGTGCAGCGTGAGTTTCAAGATCGAAGATTCGCTCGTGAGATGGAACACGCCCATCGTGTTTAAGATTCCACAATGCTTTCTGGAAATCTTCCACCTGTGGCTTATTTATTTTAGAGAGAAACGTGAGCATGGAGAGACAGAGATGACCGCAGTTCACGTCTCCGAAATTTTGAATGCGTTCGTCGTTGTAGTATATAGAGGTTTTGTCTGTTTTCAGATAATGAACTAAATTTGTAGGTGGAACGCCTCCGAAAGAATCGAAAACGAATGCTTTGTTATTGTCGTTTTTGTGGTAACATATCCAATGCGTGCCTGGATTTTCTTGACCGTCCAAGTTGACTACGCCGCATTCTCTTCTTTTAACGGTTGAAGGTAACGAGTCGGACATGAAAACTCCTCTGAAGTTTTTGATTCGTAACGGTTCGATCAGAGATTCAATGTCTCGGTTGGTGAGTGCTGCTGTTTCTTTTTTTTAAACTTTTTCATCACGCCCTTCCCCCCTTTCTTCTCCATGGCCAGGTTGTGACGTTTCTGTTCTTCCAACTCGGCCTTGTTCTTCTTCGAGTCGATGACGGTTTTCGCGATGGCGGCGCTACCCCCGGCCAAACTTCCAACGGCCCCCAATGCTGCCAGGATGGCCGGGATGCTGAATATGAAACCTCCGATCTTTTGCTGTTTCCGCGAACGCTGCAAGCGTCTCAATTGAGGTGTGCTGAGAAGTGATTTCATTCCGTGTCCTTTCGTCAAGCAAGAACGTTTCTTCTCGCGTTGTTTCTTGGTGAGTAACCCATCCAGGGCACCTAGATTTTTTAGATTGGAGTATGGTATCTGGTACACGACACCCTTGGGCTTCATGTTGATGCTCTATATGTTATTTTTTTCACGGTATGTTATTTATATATATAAATGTTCTGAGATTTTTCTCGTGTAATTTTTTTTTCACGGTATGTTATTTTATATATATGTATGTTCCGAGATTTTTTTTGTTTCGTGTAATTTTTTTTTTCAAGGTATGTTATTTTATATATACTCCGCACAGCGTCGTTAAACAAATTCTATTACGTGCTTTGTTTTCTTACCAAGAAGTTCCTTTGTCCCCTTGTACACGATTCGAGTTTTGTTCTCGATTAAAATAGATAGCTTCTCGTCGGATAACATGTTAGCGTATCGATCTGGTAAAAATAGACTGTATTGTGCGTTGAGCAACAGACGCACCTTGGGACCATACTGGGTAGAAACGATTGAACCGGAAGTTATCGTGTAAGGTTTGTCGACTTCCAATTCCTGAATTTTTACATATTCGACTGACAAATTTAGCATTTGTTTCAATGCTTGGAGGTCACTCATTTTTTTTTCACTCATATCAAAGGAGAGAAATTTTCAGTGTGTGTTTTAGAGAAATTTATTTTTTTCACAATGTGTGTTATTTATATATACACCGAAGATTATTTTTTTTTTCACGAGATTATTTTTGTATCGAAGATTTTTTTTTAACAGAGGAAGAAAGTTCGTGCTTCGGAAAACGCGATGATGTGCGTGATGATATCTTCCGTCTCTTGTTTCGACTTACGCCAATCATCCGTGTATCGTCTTCTTCCCTGCCTCGCCTCGTGCAGTTCGTCCATTCTCTTGTTTAATTTTTCCCCTGCGGCCGAAAAAAGAGTGTCGAGATCACCGCACCTCATGCCACTGATCTCCCGAAGACGGTCCTTGACAGCCATTTCACAAGGGATGCGAAAATCCGGCGTTGATCTCGCTATGATTAAAAGTTTATTAACATCTCGGTTTACTGCCTGTTTGAATATTTGACATAGCAGTTCGTGTGGCAAATTAGTTATGCGAGCCATGATGTTTTTTTTACTGTATGTTATTTATTTATACACCCCACCCAAATTTTTGTTTCGTGTTCATGGCGATGGTGGTGCCCAGTGCTGCAACTCTTTCTCCCAGCGAAGCGTCTCTGCTGACGAATCTTTAGAAAGCGGCGTGTTCTAACTTTTTGTCTGCTTCGTGACGTGCATC
Source organism: Lepisma saccharinum (assembly GCF_977018435.1). Lineage (NCBI taxonomy): Eukaryota > Metazoa > Arthropoda > Insecta > Zygentoma > Lepismatidae > Lepisma > Lepisma saccharinum. The sequence continues at coordinate 60,602,238 of NC_139245.1, forward strand.
CAGATCCGTGCGCGTGGTGTTGTAAGCGATGTCGTGATCTTTGCATGCGGCGTCCAACGGATTCACACCCTTGTCTCCTCTCTCCAATTTTTTCTCGACTTTGGTACCCGGTCCGCAGTACTGGTAGCCAGGTAAATGCATCTCGAAAGGTAACTTGTTGATGATGTCGTTCACGAGTCCTTTTCCTTCCGCCACGTTCCAGAATCTCGGAGGCAGCGTGTTGATGATTTTGATGAGGTAGCCTATGCCCTTGTCGTCGTTCACGATGAAGTTGGAAAGTTTGGTGCTGATCATGTCCACGATGCCAACCTTCTCGTTGTAGAAATTACGATTGCCTGCATTCTCCTCTCCTGCAATAACCAACAACCTGTCTAGGAGCTTGCGCACGTCGTCCACCCAAACGAATTCTTTGGGTAACGTGTTGTAGAGTTTGTCGCCGCTGCCTGTTTTGACCTGGTTCCATATCGGTTTGATGAGGTTCTTGTATTTTTCGCCGCTGCTGGATTTCACCCTATTCTGCGAGGCGTCGTTGTTTTGGTACAAGGCTTCCGTCATGATCAAAATTTCCTTGTAACTCTTTTAATCTTCGTCGGTGTAATCTTTCGGCTGCTTTTTGGCAACGAGTTCCCACAGTCCCACCGTACCCGGATACCTGGTCTAACTATCCTTATCGCCTAAATTGACTTTAATGTCGTTGCCTTCGAAGATCACCTTCAATTTTCCAATCTTCCACACCACACCACCGCCTTCGTTGCTCTCCATGCTCGGATACAATCCGAACACTTCGTCCTTGTCGAACTTCCCCGTGCTCAGGTAGTCTCGTGCCAAAGGTCCCAACTCGATCTTATCCGAGGACGTGCTACCTATGGCTCGACGTCGTGCCGGTACTTCCTTCAGTTCGAACGGCGTCGAAGGAATGCTCGAAATGGGCGTGGGTACGGTGTAACTTTTAGCTGCGAGCGGTACGAGTTCGTTGATCAAATTTTTATTTTGTTCCGTGACACTTTTAATTTCTTTACCTAGACCGCTGATGGCGTCGATCACAGGTTTATCTTGACGTTTCTTCTCTTCGTAGGATCCGCGATTCTCGGATTTCCAACCTTTGAAGCGCTTCACGAGGTATTTCCGCAACTTGAGATTTTCGTCTTCTTGAAATTGACGTTTTGACATTTTGCTATATACGTTGAAACGTTTTTGAAACGTCGAATTCTCAGCCTATACGTTCGGTTCTCGTAGTTTTCTTGCCTTCACCGCTTGAGACTATCCACTTTTCTAACACTTACTTTTTGTTGTAATGGTTATTTATATATGCTTGTCAGACGTTTGAAAAAAAAGAACGTTTTTCAAATTTTATTTTCTTAGATTCTCACGACCTTTTGATTTTTTGGGGGGATTTTCTTCTTGTTGCAAATCTGAAATTGTCCTCTTGTTAGCCTTTGAGACGTCTAGATAAACGTTTATTTTATTCCTATATTTTCCATGGTTTGCTTTTCGAGTCATGTCGATGGTCACGAATCCGAAATCGTCACTGTTCCAACAGTGGGAGCAGCGTTCCGAAAATAGATTGTAATTCATGTCAGCCCCTACGTAATCATCGTGTTTTAAATTGGTGTGGTCTTGTCGAAACAAACATATGAAATTAGCGTTGTCGCGTAGCAGTTGTTTCGGAACCTTGGAAAAAGTTTGTGCCAGGTAGAAACAATCTAATCCTTTGTGACGACCTCGAGTGAAAAAATTACGAATCTCGTTTTGATTTTCCAAGATCATGTCGTCGAACACCACAACGGAATTCTCGAGACAATCGTCCAGTGGAATGATTTCAGTTGCGAAAGTTGCAATGCCCAGTCCCTCTTACAGTTTCATAAGTTGCTGGTATTTCGGTTGTTCGAGACTTTTCGAAAATACGTAGAGGTGTCTGTTTTCCCAGTCTAACCAATTGGGTGCGAGGATAAAATTATCAATGAGCAGTGTCGTCTTTCCGCACCCCGAAGGTCCTACGATCAGACATCGTATGCTGTCGGGGAGCAATTCGCCGTTCCTTTTCTTCGTTTGATTTTCCGAATCAGGTAGACGTTTCACGACATTCCACGCACTCATAGAATCACTTCGTTTGAATCGATCCAACTCGTGTCCGGAAGTCCCAGCCATTTCACCAAAAGTTTGTCGCCTCTCTTACGCAAAACTTTTTCGATAAGGTACGTGTCGGGGTATTTAGTTTTAGAGAGTTCCTCCTCGTAGAAGCGCCCCAATAAAATTTCACCGCCACTGTCCTTTATTATATACGTGTGACGGTTCCCGGGTAAAACTCGAACCACGGTAAAAAGTTCCGTGCTCCAGTTTCGTGTGAAACCCCTGTCGAACGTTCGCTTCAATTTACTGACCCTCACCTGGTCTCCAATTTTGTATTTAGGTTTTTTTGTAGTGGGCGTGTACTTTGGACAGTAAACGCTAGAAATTAATCGCTGCTCGTCGGACTTGGTAACGTCAGCTGGCTTCATGCCTATCGTTCGTGCACCGTGTGATTATAGTCGTTAACGAGTTCCGGAAGAATGGTGACCCACTTGTAGTTTCCCTGAAGCGTGAAGCGTGACCACATGCGCGATTTCAGAGTGCGATTGAATCTTTCCACGATGCTGGCCTTGACGTCACTGAAGGTCGAGTAATGTCGAACGTCGTGTTTGCGAATAAACTTTTGGAATACGGGGTTGTAGAATTCCTTCCCCTTGTCCGTGTGCAGAAACCGAGGTCGTCTGCCGCCGCTTTCGCGAAAAATTGTCTTGAATGCTTCCGTTACGCACGTTCCCGTTTTCGCCTTCAACGGCAGAGCCCATGCGAATTTCGAAAACGTGTCTATGACGGTGAGGAGGTACTTGTTGCCCTTGTTCAATTTATGTACGTTTTTTAACTTGCCGCTACTCATCTCGACGAGGTCACTTTCCCAGAGGTCGTCGATTCCCTTTGTTACCACCGCCAAACGTTCGTAGTTGCGCCGTGCAGGTTTATGCAATTCTTGGACGATGGCTTGCCTAGACATTTTTAGAGATTACGTTTGAAGAGAAGCACCAGCGTGATGGGATTCAAAGAGGGTGGCACCTCACTTGTCTCCTGCAAAGTAATCAAATCGCTCCTCAACTTTTTAATTCGGACATCCAACATGAGAATCTCTTCTGCGTGGTCCACACGCTTGGTGTTGCCGAAAATGTCGTTAGGCATTTTTTGGTTAACGGTTATTTATAATAGGATAGACGATTCGTAATTCTACGAAGAGAGGAACGAGTTTATCGTAATCTCCTAGGAGTTCCACGTAAAGATAATCTCCTGCTGAAACATCGTACGTAATGTTAGAAAGCATCTTGTCGTGCTTGATTCGAAAAATGTTCTTGCCGGTAGAAATTTTAATATTTTGCCCTTCGTTCTCCGGATTCACGATGATGCGAAGTGTCCCGTCGATCGGAATTTCGTAGAAATGTAAATTGTTGTTGAAGACGTAAAAAATCTTGCCCACATCGTCATCCAATTTTGTCCAAATACTGTTGAGATGAACAATCAGTAGACCATTGAGTTTAGTTAACATGGAAGGTAGAAATTCATGATCTGTCGTCGCACGGTGTACAGTCTCTATTGTTTGCTTTCGGAAACCAAAAAGATTCATTGTCCTTGCTAGTTACTTATTGTGTATGTGAGACAGTTTAAGTTTATTTTTTTTCATTTGCATTGCCTACAATTTTTACTAATTTCTAAACGATAGTGTCCCCAAGGCAACGTGTGGATTCCACAAGACAAAATGCATCTTTTATCGTCATGCGGATCTAATGCTACTTTCCTAACTTTGTTTGTTGTAATCACGTGGTCTACACTTTGGATTCTTTGTTCCATACTTAGTATCGTCGATTGTGAGTAAAGGCAATCGATGTAATCGTGGAAGGTGAGTTTGTTCTCCACCGTATTCTTGCCCACACCTTTTGCTTTCTTCGTGACGCTACTCTCTGTTCTCATGGCATACATCTTCGAACGCAAACCCGCGAACTCGACGATAATATCACCGTTACATTCATTTTTCAGTTTACCTAGGACTTTTTTGTTAAGGGAAGGAATCCCAAATCTGTTGGGTTGAGGATACGCAGAAGTATCGAAATACTCGAGCATGGAAGGATTTTTTATGTCTTCGTATAGGTTAGGTGTTTGTATGCTGTAAATGAAGCTGTCGGTGTCCGTGTACAAAAGTGACATCTTATCATCGAAGAAGGGTTTCATCACGTCATAATGAAATTCGAACATGTAAAGTTTCGACAAGTCGAGAACCGTTGCTCCAACGTAAATTGGTTTTCTGAATTTCATCAATTTTATATCAAGATTGAAAAGTGCCAAATTTTCGTTGTAAATTTTTCTCGACTTGAATTTAGGATCGGCCACCCACTTCATGCATTTATTTTTATCCGAAACCAATTTCACGTCTACGTGATTCCGCACGTTTTCCATCGTCTTGCCGTACACCGCGTTATTCATCAATTTAAAAGAATCTTTGTCTAAATCGGAAGTGGCAACCGTCCTATGTTGCGTGTTTGTTTCAATGTACGGTTTGAGCCGCTCGGAATGTTTAAACCTGAGGACTCTTCTAACATTCGCTACCTTAGCACCCTTCCCGATCAAGAATCGGAGATTCGAGTAATGAACAACGTATCTCTTTTTCCCCTCTAGAGTCAACAAAAGCTTGCATTGATTAGAATGAGGCGAAGATTTGAACTCGGATGCCGGTGGTAAATCGCTGAACAGATCGTGTAAGTGGTCGGGGAATTCGATATCCACCTCTGCGAAGAAGCCATACTCGCTATCGTCGAAATTTTCTATGTCTGTTGATGCCCGTTCGAATCCCCCGTAAGGAAGTTTCTGTACCATGGCATGTCCGTAGAGATTGTTAACGTCGGCGTAGAAGATGTAATTCGATGCTCGATTCGCATCATAATCTTCTTTCATGTGCACGTTGTTGGCTTTTGCATGTCTCTGCACGCACTGTACCATCCCGTCCCGAATCCCCCTCTCGATGAAAAGTAATATGTCCACGTCCGATATCAGTTCCAGCTTGACCTTTGTCTGGAATAACATTGCCGACCACGCTAATCCCGGTAGGCTGTAGAAATACGCTGGATCTAATTTGTAAATATTCGTTGCCGTTTTCCTGAACGCTTGAAAAACATCCGCGAGTATCGTCACGTCCAATTTTAAGTAGGCGTCGTGGTAGTCTCCGAGTGTCCTACATCCTAATTTCTCCCACATGAGTTGCGCGTGTTGGTATTCTTCGTCCGTGATTCCTTTCTCTCTGAGTCTGCTGTAAAATTCTCTTGGAAGTGGGAGAGCGTCGTCGTTAAATTTAGAATTATCACTAACGTATTCGTAAGGATAAATCCCTTTACGTCTAACGAGTTCTATGTCTACGTTGGGAAAACTAGCTTTTGTAATTTTGAATTGTTCGTCTAAAAGTTTGCCGGCAAGAGCGTCCAGGTTGGCAGAGAGAAATCTGTACGAATCCAGAAACCTCATCTCGATGGTATTTTTAGTCTCAGGAATCATAACTTTCTTACTTATAGAGATGTATCGTTCTTCGTTTTGAGCAAGAATATCTACTTTTTGAGTGTCGTATCCGAATTTCCTGATTAAGGGATGAAAGTCGTAATTAGAACCATTGTGAAAAAATATGGGGACGAATTTTGGTTTTTGGATTTTGAGGTTGCATGTATTACAGATTCCGCATACGAAGCGACCGTCCGTATGCGAATGGTGAAACACTTTACGATTGTCGTCCGTGAAGTGGTTATCGCACACGGGACACTTGACAGTGTCGTAGTAATTTTGAAGTTCGGTAGCAGATAACGGAAGCATCGGTTTCGATGTTTGCAGCATGCATCCAATTTTCCCAACCTCCTCGACCATCTTTTCGAAGAAGCGTTCGATTGCATCGGGTCCTCGGTATACGTACGGTTCATCTATTTTATCCCGTCGCACGACAACGTTACCGAAACTGTTTGGTTCGTGAAGCTGGTAAGGTGTGGTGGAAGAAAGTTCGGGATCCGGATCGCAGTACGAGAGTGGTTTGAGGAACGCCTCGAAATCAGCAACGATGATGGCCGGATGTTCCAACAATGCCTTGTGCATTTTGAATTCTTCCACTTCGTTCTTTTCGGGCATCAACATTCGAACCGGTCTGTTGTTGCCGCAATATATTTTATGTTCGGCAAGTTTATCGATAGCAATCTGACGTCCGGTGTATTTTCGATAATCGGATTGTTGTCGATCGTTGAACGTGGTTAGGCATCTCGGGCAAACTTCGATGCAATGTTCATACTTGGTAGTTTGACTTCTGACCAAGCGTGATAGTGAACGAATTAGTGTGTAGTGATGAACATCCTCGTTTGAAATTAGAAGGAGATTAATCACACGAGCATCGTCATCGTCGAGATCGCTTATCCTGACGGGATGCACGACATGTTTATCCAACGTATAGGAATACACGTTGATGATTAAGCGTTTTCCTTCTGCATCTCGTGCTCGTGTTTCGAATTTTAATATATCAGAAATGGTCACCGGGTATTCGATGCCAGCCATTGCATTTTCCAGTTCAGGTTCATGCTGCTTGTAATGATAAACCTGTTCTGGATTATTTGACCAATGAATCGGGTGAAGTTTCGCCAACACACACCAAAGGAAACACTTGTTATCGCTGTTCTGTATATTTAACACAGCCCTCTTGTGTTGAATGTTCGGTGGAAGAGGAACGTAGCTGGAAGCGCGAAGAGGCGAGAATCGGTTCACGTAAACGGTTAACGTGTGAGGACTTCCACACAGAGACCATCCCGACCCTTTAGCCTCGAAATCGTCGTGTTTCTTAACCAGCTCGTTGGAAAGATTGGAATAAAATTTGTTCAAATTATCGACGTCCGCCAAATGAAGAGCCTGGTTTTTTGTTCGATGATAAAAAATACTTGTTGTACCATCGACTTTTTCGTATTCGGAAAATAGATCAACGTATACTTTTATGGAATTATTTTCCAATTTATTTTTTAGAATATTTATCACGGATGTTTTCGTTTCACGCAAGAAACTAAGAATGTCCCGGCCTGGTTCCGAAGTAAAAGAGAAATCCTGAATATGACGGTTGAATGCAGATCTAATTGGTTTGCGTTCATCCGATAATTTAACTTGTTTGGAAGTAGAAGCTTCGGTTCCTGGATCATCGATTTTTCTTTTCAATGTTCCTTGTTCGGTCGATGGTTTGCAAATTTTCAGGTGTCTACTTAAATTTGTAATGCTAATCATCTTTCCGCATCGAGCACAAGACTTAGAAGGTGACGAACGATTCATTCTCGAAGCTGTTTCGTTACATCTTGCTGTGTGCTTGCTAATATTAGTTTTAGATATTAATTTTTCGCAAGTAACACATTCGATCAAACTGGTGGATTCCATTATGCTTTCTCAGATCACACAAACCAAAAAAAAATAATTTCCAGGTATGTTATTTTATATGGAATTTCTCGGGGTGATTACAAAACTCAAAAAAATTCAATCTATACTGTGAATACAATTTTCAAGTATGTTATTTTATATAGAATTTCTTGGGGTGATTACAAAACTCAAAAAAAAAAAAATTCAATCTATACTGCGAATAGAATTTCAGGTATGTTATTTTATATAGAATTTCTCGGGGGAACAGATCTCACGACAATTGTATGGCCCACGGCGAAGGCTTACCTGGAGTTCGTGGAAAGGCACGCAACGCAATTCGATCTGGGGAGGAAGCTCGATCTGTCCGCCCCGTTGGCTAGTTTCAAGAGCGATTGCATCAACGCTCTAGCTTGGCGTCATACTTTTTCGAGAAGGTTTTTTCGGAAAGGATCCGGCCAGGTACCTGCGAACGATTTTTCCCAATACCGTCTGCGACGGCCACGTTCTCAACGAATTCACGTGGACGACCCAGCATCGTTTCCACACGCATTACTTTCTCGGCTGGGGTCTGATCTATCGATTCTGCTGCATCATCCCGACGTTCTTCATCATACACTGCAACATCAATTACCTGGTGTTGCATTACACGGTTCTGGAAAACAAGTTGAACGTCCTGAAAGATTTGTACCAGGACGTGACCGAAACTGACGCATTCAAAACTCAATTTCTACGCCTCCTGAGGACGGAAAAGAGAATATCGAATCAGTACAAAACCTTCGAACGGACGATCCTGCCGGATAATTTTCGTTTCCACCAGATCGTTGAGGGTTGTGACAGCAGCAGGGATCAACATCACAACAACGTGTGGTCTTGGGCCACGTACATCGATTCTCTCAACCTGGACGCGAGCAAAGAACGCTACTTCCCCAAAAAGGATTCCGCGTTCGTTCGGGAGCGCATCGAGCGCGTGAACTGGGTAAAGATCCCCTCGCCGTGCGTCGACGTCGTGCGAACGCTTTTTTCTTACTTTCACATGAAAGACGATCGAAATTTCGGAGCCAGGAGATTATTTGGAACCGAGGCAAACAGCGACAATACCGTGAAAGCGGTCGTTTCTCCGAAGTTGGGATTCAGCTTGATCCTCGACCAGATGGACCAGCAGGAGAACGAAGCGTGCTGCTTGCTCCATTTTATTCCGGGCAACGACATTCGCATAGAATTCTCCTGCTGAGACGTACCTGACGCGTGCTGCGAATTTTGCCACACGATGTGCTTCTTGCAGACGCTGAGCAACACAACCCCTCGACGCTCATTTCTTCGGATTTGAAAGTTATACTCGTAGGCACAGAATCTTCCTCGCTGCAATCCACCACGAACAATTACAGAGTATGCCAAAAATGCCGCGCCTGGTTTAGATCGTCGTCCGACGTCGATGCTGCAAATTTGCAATTAATTCATCATCCTAGTGGATTAGTTTTGGATTTGCGCCGGCCCGACAAAATGGTTTTGAATCCTTTCTTGATAGAAGCCTTATTGTCCCGAGACCGACGACGAAATTGAGATGACGAGCATCGCCAGCACGACGGACACCGCATCTTCGACCACGAGTCCTTCTAATAATTCGAGCGCGAAGATGCTCTCAAACTTCGGTGACGGTGCGAAATATAAATTTCCACACTGGTCCGAGCACACCCTTCCACGCATACGAAAGCATTTCGGCAGGCGCATGTACAATTTGGATTTTACCTCGACGGTGCTGCAGAACGACGATCCTGTCGATAAGGCGCCTCCGATCAAATTGACGCTGCACACTGCGATCGGCGTCCAATGTAAGTTAGTTCGGTGCGCGAATTAAAAAAAAAAATAATAATAACTCGTGAAACTCTATACAAAAGGCGGGCATTGGCTTTGATAGCCATGACCATTTTAGAACTGGTTTGTTGGGCACCACGCACCACCCACCCCCCATCTCTCTCTGGCGGGATATATATTTTTTTCTATTTTTTGATGGGGCCTTAACAAAAATAATTTTGATTATCACACACACACACACACACACACACACACACACACACACATACCGCAGAAGATCACACATGAGTTTGTTTTTTTTTTAAAAAAAAAAACACATCGTAGCAGATTACGCTGAGAGCGCGCAAGGTCGTCGTGGTAGAGATTACACTGAGGGACCTTACAGTAAGAGGAGACAGCAGACTTATAGGAAAATGTCGTAAGTCATTTCAAAAGTGTGTAGGTCAAAGGACGAGGTAGCATATTAGAGCAGGAGGTAAAAAAAAATAGCTTAAAAAAATAATGCCAGAGCTTTTTTTCTGTCACACTTTTTCTTTGGGGGGTTGGTAACACTGAACCTCACTTAAGGGGCGCAGAACTCTCTCTATAAAGTCCACTACACACATCGTTCCCGAGAGAGGTTTACAAAGGTCACGATATATAAACACGCTGTGAAACACATCGTCAGCGCAATAAATGAGAGAAAGTGAGTTTTTTTTTTTTTTTGGTGAGACCCAAATGAGTAAAGTGAGTTTTTGATGTTTTGGTGCTCTTTTCTACGCTGCGAAACATCGTCAGCGCAATAAATGAGGCGCGGAACGTGGAGAGAAAGTGAGTTTTTGAGGTTTTTTCGAGAGCCACTTGATGTCCGTCAACCGGTCCACCTGAACTACTTTGTAGAGGCTCTCGTGTAGTTTAGCAAGTAATAAAAAAGGATAGGTTAAGTTATATCACGTAAGATCGTGGCATTCGTACCAAGTACGAGTGGGAAAAGAATTAGATGCGGTGAAAATTGCACTGAAAAGTCGTCAAACGCTATAAAATCATCAAAAAAATCGTCAAAATATGCTACCACTGAGGTTAAATCCATAAAAAAAAAGAGCTCGTACCAAGGACTACTTTGAAACGATAAGTATACACTACTACCGGGGTATCTGAAATTTGTTGGAAATCTCACGGGTCGAATGCCCAAACCTGTGGGCTTCAATGATCATCCCTCGTTCCTCCTCACCCAGTTCACGTAGTCTGTCCATATTGACTGCTGTAGGTGGTATGAGTGTATTCTCAACCGGCAAGGCCTTTTATAGGTTGTATGATGTGTACAGACGATCCAAAGCACTTTTTGAGGGGTGTCCGGTGACGAATGGCAACATACTGTATATACAGTTTTCATATACATCATATCATGCAAAATCTAATATTGATTATAAATACAATTATTATATCTGGTGACTATATCAAGTTACCAGTGGCAACTCGTGGTGATTGAAAGTGGAGGGGCGATGGCTCACAAATTTGCTCTATTGATTTGCTTTATTTTATTTCGCCTTTTGTGCCACGTTTGGCTAATTTGCGAAGATGGGGATGAGTGATATGATGAAATTGATGAATGGACACCCTGGCCGGGATTCGAACCCGGGACCACTGGAGTCGTAGCGCGATGTGCTAGCCACTCCACCACGGGGGCTGGCATAAAATTGCTCTACTAGTAATGTGAGTTTAAAACATGGATTTCGTGTAACAGCCAACGTGATAAGAAATTGATACGTTCGTGTTTACCGAATATCACGTTTTACACGTTTGCACATATTATAATAAATTAATATTTATTTAACAGTAATGCGAAGAACATGGAAAAAGATATAGTATTCTAACAGATATAGTCGTTTAACGGAGGGGAAAATTCAGAAGAAGGGATATTAATTTTTACACAACTTGATAAGCACAATGACGAATATTTACGTGCATTGATCATGAAAATTTATAGTAAAAAAGTTACACAGAAAAAGTTTCATGTTCAACATAACTAATTGATATGTGAAATAGGGCACCAAAATAAATATCTCACTGGAAAGGTGATATCTGCGTTACCAGAAGCTCTAAAGTAAGAACATCAAACTTACCAGAAATCTTCAGACATGCTTCTAACTGAAATTCATCCTTCTGTCCTTCAACGCGAAATTTGCGATGGAACTCACGACCTTCCTTCTTTGACACTTGTTCTAGATTCAAATTCGGCCTAGGTTTTCTTATGTTTATTTTTTTAATCCAGACGACTTCTAGTAGAAAAACTTCGCACCAACAATTTCTCCACACTGTTCATCGCGACAAATGCACAACTACAGTACACAAGTACCGAGAAAGCTTCCGTTTTCCATGGAAAACGAAGAAACAACAAGTGTCAATACTATCGTCTTCCCATCCAGTCGTTTTATTGCTTCGGGATTGCCAGACAATAGTAGTGTATTTTTGACGATTCAAAGCCATACTTGGTGCGAGGCCTATTGTTTTATTAATTTAACTACAATGGAAAACCTATTTTGATGATGTTTTTGTTGATTTTATACTATTGCAACTCTGTGATTTTTCATCTCGTACTTGGTATGAGTGTCATAATTTCTTTCCAGTTAAAGAACGTAACGCCTACTCCAACCCACACCTACACTTACACCCACACATATTTACTTCCGGTTTACTTCCAGTTTGCTTCCGGTTTATTTCCGTTCTACTTCCGGTTTACTTCTGTTTTACTTCCGGTCTACTTCTGGTTTACTTGACAGACCCCTGTGGGTTTAACTAGTTTTTCATAAGTACATATATTTTGCCGATTCAAACCAACACTTGGTACGAGGTCTATTGTTTCTATCAGTTTAACCACAGTGGTAAACCTATTTTGATGATGTTTTTGTCGATTTTATACTATTGCAAATCTGTGTTTTTTCACCTCACACTTGATACGAGTGTCATAATTTCTTTCGAGTTAAATTACGCAACATTGCGATGGCTCGTAAGGTAAACTATTGAGCAATGTTTACGCAACAAGTTATTACGCAGACCCGTATCTAGCGTGTTGTTGGTTATGACGTAATGGGTGTCTTCTGATTGACTTACTGTTTCGGATGTTTTCATCCGCGCTTAGGTTACTTAAAGGGTTTTCGCATTACAGATCAGTCAGTATCGTGAGAGTGTTTTGAAGAGTACGGAGGTGTTGTTGCAGTGCTCCTCATTTTTTATAAAATTTAAGTTTTTTAACTTATTTTAAAGCTACATACTATTTATTATTTTTAAGTTTAAAAAGGGTATCAAGTGATTTTTTTTTCATAGTAATTTCGATCAGATTAAGTTTTGATGGGATCAAATGTTACTTGTTGTCTCCGGAAATTTTGTATAAATAACGTAGCTGAAAATTTTATCGTAATAGCTACAATTATTTTATTTTGAAGGTGGTTCAAGTCGTTTTTTCACACGGATTGAATTTGTATGAATTTGAATTTGTATTGAATTTTGTATTTTTTCCGAGGAAATATATATATAAATACCATAGCTGAAAAAAATTATTATAATTATAACTATTGTCTTTTAAGTTACATTCTATCAATTGTCGTAAGTTTAAAAGTGTTTTTTTTCTAGTAAATAGAATCTTATTGAATTTTGACTTGATTGTGTGTTTTGTATTTTTCCCTGAGAAGATTTATATATAAATACCGAGAAACGTCTATTTAAATAACACCTCGTGAAAATGACAATTCGTATAACCGACTTAGCACTTCAACGAGCGAGGCTCGTCGACTTATGCAAAATAGCGCCTGAATTTCGTCCACCGTACGATATAATTTTTATGGACAATCTTCGCAAAATAAGTGGTATGAAAAACTTGCAGAATCCCGATTTTTTCTTTTTTTTTTGGCCTGGAGGTAAAAAGTTGGCCGATAGGATGGACGAGCTTCATGAGGCGAGGGAAGGAAGGAGACGATATACGAACGATTGGTATGAGTCAAACGCGGAAACAGCCAGCATCATCACACAACTCATCGCATTGACTGAGGCGCGAACTTTCGAACTTTCTTCCTAACCTCGCATGATATATAAATAAAATACCATCACCATGAAACCCAAAGGAGTCTATCAGGTACCATAGGCGGACCATGGTCGAACCCTGTTAAGAATGTCACATCAATAATACTAGCTTGGGAATGTCATGGCCTTTTTTTTTAAAAAAAAAAGAGAGAGAGTCATGTAACTTGTGGTTTTCTTGGTTAAGGGGTATTTCCTGAGAATTTTTTTCCATTCTAAATATTCCTGTGTGAGTGTATGTGTCTAGAGATTGATGCGCTTATGTATGTGTGTAAACATTAAAGCATTGATCTGTTAAGAATGTTACATCGATAATACTGTCTTGGGAATGTTATGCCCTTCTCTTTTCTTTATAAAAAGAGAGAGAGAGGGTCATGTGATTTGAGCTGAATGGTTGGCTAAGGGGAATTTTCCAATTACTTGTTTTGTTACAAGAATTCTTTGCATTCCAAACATTCCTAAGTGTGTGCGTAGAGATTGGTGCGCTTACAGCTATGTGTGGATATTAACCTATTGAGAATGTTACATCAATAATACTGGCTCGGGAATGTCAGGACCCCTCCCCCCTGTGACGATGTTACGTGAATTGGTGTCTGCATGTATAGTACTATGTTCTGGAGCGGTGTAGTGTGTGGTGTATGGTTACATGGTACGTGCTAACTAATCAAATAGGAAAATAGTTCGACCTAAAAGAGATGAGTGGAGAAGGTTGCATAATTTAGAACTACATAATTACATCAAGAAGACTTAGGTGGTCAGGTCATGTGGCAGGAATGGGAGAGGAAAGAGGAGTTTACAGGATTCTTGTTGGGAAACCTGATGGTAAGAGACTTTTAGGAAGGCCAAGACGAAGATGGAAGGAAAACATTGCGATGGACCTAAAGGAAATCGGTAGGGATGGAAAAAGAGTATATAGATCTTTCTCAAGATAGGGACAGATGGAAGGCCTGTATTGCTGCAGCTACGAATCTTTGGGTTTAAGAAGGCTAGAGATTTAGTTAGTTAGTTATGAAATCACATGCCACTATAAAAAAAATACAATTCCTGGCATAGAATGAACTTTTAAAAAATGAAATTTATTTCCACATAATGAACCTCAACCTATACAATTGTACATTTTTTTTAATCTGCAGTATTTAAATTAAACAGACTTAAATAAGAATTGGGAGTACGTACATAATATAATAGAATCAACAGTTAAATAATGTATAAACCAAGAAATAAGTAAGCAATGGTTTGCATAACCTAATAGAAATAGACTTAGGTGGTTAAGGAACAGCATGTTTAGAAGTAACAAAAAAAGAGATTACTTGAAAAGTAAAATTAAGTCAATTGAAATAAAAGTATTAGAGGTGCAAATGGATTTAGAAAGGGGTGGTATTTCTCGCTATTTATATATAAATCTTCTCAGGGAAAAATACAAAACACACAATCAAGTCACAATTCAATAAGATTCTATTTACTAAAAAAAACACTTCTAAACTTAAGACAATTGATAGAATGTAACTTAAAAGACAATAGTTACAATTATAATAATTTTTTTCAGCTCTGGTATTTATATATATATTTTCTCGGGAAAAAATACAAAATTGAATACAAATACAAATTTATTCAAATTCAATCTGTGTGAAAAAACGACTTGAACCACCTTCAAAATAAAATAATTGTAGCTATTCCGATAAAATTTTCAGCTATGTTATTTATACAAAATTTCCGGAGACAACAAGTAACATTTCATCCCATCAAAACTTAATCTGATCGAAATTACTATGAAAAAAAATCACTTGATGCACTTTTTAAACTTAAAAATAATAAATAGTATGTAGCTTTAAAATAAGTTAAAAAACTTAGCTTTTATAAAAAATGAGGAGCACTGCAACAACACCTCCGTACTCTTCAAAACACTCTCACGATACTGACTGATCTGTAATGCGAAAACCCTTTAAGTAACCTAAGCGCGGATGAAAACATCCGAAACAGCAAGTCAATCAGAAGACACCCATTACGTCATAACCAACAACACGCTAGATACGTGTTTGCGTAATAACTTGTTGCGTAAACATTGCGCAATAGTTTACCTTACGAGCCATCGCAATGTTGCGTAATTTAACTCGAAAGAAATTATGACACTCGTATCAAGTGTGAGGTGAAAAAACACAGATTTGCAATAGTATAAAATCGACAAAAACATCATCAAAATAGGTTTACCACTGTGGTTAAACTGATAGAAACAATAGACCTCGTACCAAGTGTTGGTTTGAATCGGCAAAATATATGTACTTATAAAAGACTAGAAAAACCCACAGGTGTCTGTCAAGTAAACCAGAAGTAGACCGGAAGCAAACCGAAAGTAAACTGGAAGTATACCGGAAGTAGACCGGAAGTAAATATGTGTGGGTGTAAGTGTAGGTGTGGGTTGGTGTAGGCGTTACGTACTTTAACTCGAAAGAAATTATAACACTCATACCAAGTACGAGATGAAAAAATCACAGAATTGCAATAGTATAATATTAACAAAAACATCATCAAAATAGGTTTTCCATTGTAGTTAAATTAATAAAACAATAGGCCTCGTACCAAGTATGGCTTTGAATCCGCAAAATTACACTACTGACAATATTGCTAAATTTTAAGAAATTTGTAGTTCACAGGTTCCTGTAGCGGCTCTTGGTGAGTTTAGATAGTTTAGATGACGAGTTTCTAATTTATTTAAAATCCGCCTTTAAAAGAAATTGGACAACTTTGTCATATTATCAGGAATATTTTCAAACGTGCTAATCACAACATGTACTTAAATCTACATGATGTACTCCACATCATTGTAATCCAAATGTACTTTTCACTAAACTCAGTAAAAATTCAACGCATATATACGATAATTTTGCGTGTAACAAGAATCTATAGCCGACTTTCGTGGCTAACGTACCGCATTACAAAGCCAGGGCTCCTGGGTTCGAATCCCGGCATGGTTATGTGTGTTCTTTGTGAGTGTCCCTCCATCAATTTCAATATATCATCACTCCTCCTCATCGTCGTGATTACAGAAAAGTAGCAGAAAGCGACGGTAAAGAACAAAAATGAAGCAAGAGTCTGTATATTTTCAGTTAGGCCTACCGATATTTTCTTTCCTCATTGGAAATTGCGTTATTTATTGCTCTACTCTTATGTCATAAGTGAATAAGATTATGAAATACAGAATTATTTCTTTTCAACGGTTGGTAATTTTCTTTCTTATGTTAATTCCATTGCTTCTGGCAACTCTTCATTGTTTACCGTTCTCCGGAGAGAGGGCCAGTTTGGCCGGGTGGGTTTCGGACGACAAACCCTCCGTCCTCCTAGCCACAGATCCTGCGCGTGTTATTCCCTCAGTTCCCTCGCCTCTTACCCCTCGCGACCGCGCCTGAGAATGCTCTACGTCTCGTAAAGTGAAAGGACGGCGCCCCGCCACATTTCTCTCCAAGTTCCGTATTCCCCCGCACGGTGCCGTGCAAACTTCGCAATTGTAGCGGAAGAATGAATACAAACCGACTAACCAACGCTCTATAAGCAATGGAATATTTGCAATTCAGACAATGTAAAAGCTAATATATAAATGTTAATGTAATGTTTGTTCACTTGTGGTTACGCACGGCAGTGCGGCGTCCGTATGGTCCTTATGAGCGACCGCCCCTGCAAGTTACACATTTTGAATATTTACAATTTTCATATTTCTGTATTGAAATCATGAAAAATCTAAAAATGATAAATACAATTGTTACATCTGGTGACGTGATTAAAGAGGCTAAAGAAGTTGAGAGAGGTATTCCTTTTTTTTATTAAATTATTGAATAAGATCTCCCTTTGAGTGGTATAAAGTGGACATTGAAATATAACATGATTAGTATCTTCCTGGTCTAGATTGCACTTGCACATAGGCGAATTAACTACATTAATTTTATATAAATGGTGATTTAAATGTATGTGACCTGATCTCAATCTTAGTATTACAACTAAAATCTTTCTGGGTATATTAATTGTATAAAACCATGAAGTCTTATTGTTTAAATTTAGTACATTTTTATATGAATGACCCATATATGTAAATTTTTGTTTGACCCATATATCCCAATTTTGTTGAATTTTGTTTTTAACTCTTGGTAACATATCTGTATATGATAATAATATATTCGTTCTGTGATCCATTATTCTTGCTTCCTTAGCATTTTTATCTGCCACTTCATTATAATGGAACCCTGAATGTGCTGGTATATATGCAAAATGAATTGTCCTTCCCTCTGTAGTTAACTTATCATATAATCTTATTATGTAAAGCACCAATGCTGATCTCTTATATAACTTTCCATATGACGACTGCACACTGTATAAACACTTAGCATCTCTTAATATTAGTATTCTTTTTTCTGGAATGTTATTGATGTACATCAATGCACGATATATTCCATATGCTTCTGCCGAGAAAATAGAACACCCTCCAGGTAGTCTAAACTTTTTAATATTTCCATTAGAAGAGTCAATAAAAGCACATCCTACTTCTTCTTTATTTTTTGATGCATCTGTGTATATGAATCTATAATTCTCCCAATTTTGTAAATATGATTGAATATTTGCATAACTTGTTAATGAAACATTTCTTACTGGTACTTGGTCATATGAAATTTCATAAATTGGATGTTCGCTATGCATTAGTATTGTTGAAAATAAATCTTGAAATTCTATTTTACATTGTAGAAAAGTTGAATATTGTCCCTTTATTTTGTTCTCTTGATATAAAATCCATTGGTCTTGCATAAGTTAATTTACTGGGTGTTCTTGTGTTTCCCAGCACTTGAAAACAAATTTATTTGTAATCCATTTGCGTCTATACTTAAAAGGTTTCTGTATGGATTCTAAATAAACTCCAACATTGGGAGCTGAATTCATGAGTCCCAATGATCTCCTCAAGACTTTCCTTTCTAAACTATCTATCTTGCATAGAATTCTTTCTGTAGCATTTCCATATATGCTGCATCCATATTCTAACTTAGGCCTAAAAACGTTTATGTAAAATAACAGCATTATTCTTGGGGGAGCATCCCAATTAGTATTTCTAAAATCTTTAGCATGCTGAAATATTTTTTCACCTTTAGCTTGTAAATACCTTATATGATCCATCCACATCAATTTTCTATCAAAATTAATTCCTAAATATTTTATTTTATTTTGAAATGGAATACCAGCAATTTGTGTCAACGTATTTGGAAATTTGTTCACTTTTGTTATTAAAACATACAGCTGCTGACTTGTTCTGTGATATGATAAAGTTCATTCCCTCTAGCCAACATTTCACTTCATAAAAATTATTTTCTATTTTCTGAATACCTTCATATGGATTACAAAGTGATCCTAATATACACAAATCGTCTGCATACTGAATTATTTTTATTGTAGAATTATGAAATTGAAATATTCCTATGATATACATATATATATATATATATATATATATATATATATATATATATATATTAAATAATAATGGACTGAGTGGGCTTCCCTGAGGTAATCCGTGTGAAGTGGTATGGGGCCCACTAAGTGTATCCTGAAACCAAAACAATATCTTCCTATTTATCATCAAATTCCATATTACCTTCATAATTATTTTTGGAGTATTTGTCTGATTTAACGTATCAATTAATATATGAGGATCAACGCTATCATATGCACCTTGTATATGTATAAAGTGAACAAACGTATATTGTTTCATATACATTGCATTTTGAACATGCAATGTTAATGTTGCTAATGCATCCATACATCTCTTGTTTATCCTAAAACCAAACTGATTTGGATAAAACTATTGTTCTTTCTCAAAATACCACTCTAATCTTTTAGTAATTATCTTTCAAATATCTTTTCAATTGTAGAAGCCAACGTAATAGGTCGATATGATTCAACTTCTTTTGGATCTTTATTTGGTTTAAGTATACGTAGTATCACATGTGTTTTCCAGTTTTGTGGTACATTCCTCTTCTCAGAATATTATTATAAATATTTACAAGTACATTTAATGCATTATCCGGGCAGTTGATTTTATATTATTTAGGGTTTCTCTTAATTCTTGCAATTTTATTTCCGAATAAAATTCATCACTGGAATATATTATATTATTTATAATCTCGGTTTTTTATTTCTTACATAACAAGGTGTAAACTTGCTTTCAAAATTGTCTTGCCAAATTGTTGTTATAGATGAAACTCTAGTTTTATGTCCTTTCCTAAGATAATTTATTTTTTTCCAAATTGTGTTTCTTTTAACAGATGGTGATAATGATTCACAGAATTCATCCCATGCTTGCCTTTTTGCTTTATTAAATATACGTTTTGCTTTAGCTATTGCTTGTTTTAATTTATCCAATTATTTGTCAAAGGTTGTTCAGCAAATATTTCAGACAATCTTATTCATTCTTCTTTTGGATCTTGATACTCCTCATTCCACCAACTTATAGTAGGAAATTTGTTTTTATTATTAATTTTCTTTCGTTTAGCTACAATATCCATTGCATACGTTATTAATTGTAAATAACGTTGACACGTTATATTTTGTTCCTGTTTAATATCTTCCATTGAGATATAAAAGTCCAAAATTACAGAATATAATTCCCAATCAATGTTTTTAACCTGCCACCTTCTAATTGATAATGAATATATTTTAGGTACTGAGTGTACATCATGTAACAGTGTAATGAATATTGGCAAATGATCACTACCCCTATTCACAAAATCTACTTCCCAAAATAATTTATTTATTATATTATTTGACACAATAGTTAAATCTATGGCTGTTGGGGATTTACCATTCCATGGATAATGAGTAGCTGACCCATCGTTCATGAAATGTAATTATCGATCATCATCCCAGTCCAAAATACTACATCCTAATGCATCTCTATAGTTACAACCCCATGATTCATGATGAGCGTTCATATCACCTGTGATAATGACAATATCCTGGACATAATATTTCATTTAAGTGTGTTACTTTAATATGATGAGATTTATAACTCGATGGAATATAAATTGATACTATTGTACACTCTAATGTGTTCATCTTAATTTTCACTGCTATTAATTCTACATTAAATAATTTTATCAACCCTAATGATTCTGGTAATGTTACTATCTTAAATTTTATACTTTCATGTATATATAAACCTACACCTCTCGTATCTTTAGTATGTAAATTAGATATTAACTCGTAATGAGGTATTTGATAATATTGATGCTGTCTACCACGAAATTCGGACAAACTTAATATACCTGGATGATGCTCATCTATAATTTGTAATACTTGTAATCTTCTAGCTGTAAATTAATTTATATTCCATTGCACTATAAAAGACATACCTATTTTTCTCTTTTACAAGTTTAGCTTTTCTGATAATATTGCAATTATCTTTCCTATAATTTGTTGCATTGAAATTAAGATCTTCTGTTTCTTCCTGGAATCATTTAAATAACAAACTGATTCAATCATGTCTGGTAAAAGGTCCAACAATGACTGGTATATTTCCTTTTGTCTACAAGAAACTGATTTACGATCTGAATATCTTCTGCAATTTATATTGTTTATACTTTGTTCTTGCTTACTAAAAGGGGAGTCTCTCAAATATACTGCATATTTGTATTTTATTTGTTCTTTTTCTGTGTCTGATGAGCATGAAGAATCTACATTCACATCCTTTTTGTTTTCCCGTGGAAGTTGTACAATACTTCTTGTAGCCGTCTTCATAATCTTCTTTGGAGGTGATGTAACAACTTTGTTGTATTGTACTCTCATTTTTTGACCATTATTCTCTTTCGATATTTTCTTTCGTTCCCCATTTGAGTTACAGAACTTTTTTTTTAGGTTTTTTTGTATTATTAAACGTTTTACAGACTTTTTATGTCACACAGAGGCATTTGCTTTGTTTGGTCACGAGAAAATTCAATGACGAACGTGTTTGAAACATACTGTCTGTCGATTTCCCTTCCTCCAAGTCCATGGTGATTTTTCAAAGCTATAAACAAAGCAAAATTTCTGGTTCCACTGTTACCTGTGCAATACAAAGTGGTCTGATCTGTGTGGTCTTCATTTTCGCGTCACTTAAATGCTTTGTGGCATTCACGCCTTGCAAACTAACATTTCAGCATTGAAGTTTGCACCCTCACTATATTTTTGTTGAAAGATTTTCAGAATATAAGATGATCCTCACAAACAAAATTGCGAAGTTTGACTGTGGATAACATAAAAACAGATTTGGTGCCTAACCATACGGCGATGAGTGGATTTTAATAGCAAATTTCAAATGTTAAGTTCTGCCATCGCCGTAGGGTTAGGCAACACACATAACATTATGCAAGATAGTGCATATTTGAGGATATATATTTGTCCCATTTTCATTGCCGGTGACTATACTTAATCAGCAGTATTCAGAAATTTTGAACTATTTTAAGTTTTTTTAACCTACTTCAGGATTTTTCGAGCCTAACTTAAGATTTTTAGGACCTATTTCAGGATTTTTAGGACCTATTTCAGGATTTTTAGAGCTTATTTTAGGAACCTAAAAGCACAATTTTTGAACCTAAAAATCCGAGGTTTAGTTATGAGATAAGGGATGTTTTCCTATAGATGTCCATCTGCGAGCAAGGAAGTTAATTCTGCATTTCGGTGGGGACACATATGTTAAGTTAGCCGGGCCCCTCTGGCCGAACCAGAACGCCCCTGCTTATTATCGAAGATGTATCATACGTATGTTACTGGAAACCAGATTTCTGTCTCGTAAATTAAATTATTTCATAAGCGACACTTCCTGTTGAATTTCTAAGCTATATAAAATTTCAGAAGCAGAGAGAGAGAAAGAATATTGCAGGGCTGGTTCTACACCTCGCCACACCCTGCAATGCCGGGCGGCCACTACGCCACTGTCTCTAATTATCATGATCAATTGAGCTTTCATGGCTCACTTCAGTAGCTGTTATGTCAATCTTCGCAGGTTTCAGTTTCAAAACTTCTGTGGAAAAATAGAGACGCATTGGCTTCGAGGAGGGGGGGGGGTAACCTTGAGTTAGGACTCACTCACTGTCATAATGTTCCCAAGTTTACGACCGCAACCATTACCCCGATGACCAAACTGCTCGAGGATCTGATTCAGGTTTGGCCCGCTCTTGAAGGTCCTGCAGGCTTTTTTTTTCAGCTCTCGTGTTTACAACCCCGCCAGACAGTTTCTCTGTGACGCAGGCCCGTAGCCAGGAATTTTTAGTACAGGGGCAAAGTCAATCCTAGATGGGGCAAATTTTTAATATATTGTGTTGCATTGGAAGATCTCCCTCCCCCTCCTCCAAAAGTGATAAGTAACAGGAAAGGGATGATATCTTGAAACTCCAACGAACATCAAATAACAATATTTCGATAATGACCTTTCCGGACTACCAAAGAATACAAACATAAAGTTTAACATAAATAGACTAATCGGGACTGTATCTACGTTATATTTACAGGTCAATAATGTTAATAGACGATTTATATGTACCAAAAGCTTTGGGCTTCCCTTTAGAACTGATTAAGGAAGACGTTTATAAATCGTGCTTCATCATGTTTCCCTTTAGTTTCCAGTATGCAAGATTTTTACGCACAAAGGTATCTAACGAGAATCCAAGAACATCATTGTGTTGTGTTAGGCAAGAAAAATAGAATTAATTAAATAATAATGGTTATATATTATCTACACTTTGATGAATTGTGTAAACATTTATAATATTTTTTTAGGCCTACTTGCTAAAACATTAAAACATGGGTCCCTTACTACACCATGGATTCTATTTGCTTCAAATGAAAGACTCTTGTATCACTTCAGACAATCTTTGCCTACGTTAACCATTTTGCAAAATATTGTGTTGTTGAAATACCTTCCATGTGTTTGACACCTGACAAACAAATAGGAATCCCTTGATTGATCAGCGACTTCTTGGATTACAGTGTCATCATTAATATTTCAAGTTTTATCAAGTTTTATAGAGGGAAATGCTGTATCCTCTTTACATTATGAAAAATACCTTCCTTAATGACTATGGTACGAAGCCGAACGATATAAGGGGCCTCCTTCGCCTTACCCCATTTCCGCGGCACGAAGTCTCTGGCCGCTTATCGTCACCACTTTTTGAGCAGAAGAGTACAAACCCCAAATGTCAGTGATTTTTATTCTGAGACTAATTTCTGCCAGTCACACAATGGCTTAAGATATATGAATAAAATTAGGAGAAGAGAAGAAGAGTTGACATAATTATTTGTCAAAAAATTAGGTTGTGCCTGAGGTACTTTAACAGACAACGTCTGCTACAGACAGAATGTAATATTATAAATATAAGAAAATAAATAAAACATAATTTGAGAGATTTTTAATCGTATTTATTTCACTGCAGCCTTTTTCCACTTGTCATTTTCTTGAACCTACATTCATAAGGTGCCGCCTGATAACATCGACAACTTTCACAGTGTGTAGGGTAAAGGAGGGTAAGGGTACGCGGGCGGCTAAGAGTACTATTGGCTTTTCCCAAAGGTTGGTAGCACTGATCGAGATAATTCTTCCACCACGCCAGTCGCTGGGAAAGTCTAGTGCAGCAGCACCACAGATATTCTTGCTCCCGCATTTTGTCTACGTATGATATAGGTAAGTGAACATTTTTTTGCTTTTCGTTATAAAATTTCGCATGTTAAAGGTAAGGAATATGACCATGTAAGTATGGCAAATTCACTAAGTGCATGTAATACGAAGAACATGCCTTATTAGACAATGCACAGTTGAGGCAGACCTGTTTCTGTCTAAGCAGTGCACCCCTCTGGTGATTGAAATGAGAAGTAGTGTAGGTGGAGGGCAAGAGTTCGCATTTCCGTGCGTGCGTACTCTTGGGCAACAGTTTGTAATGAAAGATGTACGTAGGTTGTCTAAGGTGAGCATTGTACATACCTTGCAGGTAAACGAGTATGAAATGTTTAATCAGGGTGGCTACAGAGAAGCAGAAAGGAAATTCCCTGGCTTTTCTCGGTGTTCCAGGTCTGTCGCCATCCTGTTAATGTACACGTGCATATGAAATCGTTACATATAATTGTGAGTAAAATTAAATGCAAATTGTATGAAAGATGTCTACGTGTCATACCATGTACGGCTAAGGAAGGTTTTTATTGCAGAGAAGAAAGATGGGAAAGTATAAAAAGAAGACATAGAGGAAATTGCAGTTTACGGAGGAAAATCTCCAGGAGGCAAAGAGAAGAGTAGCCCAAGGTGAAAGCAAGCGGCAAGTCGCGCGTACCATGGGAGTGAATGAGTGCACATTGAGGAAAAGATTGAAGCAGGTATCTAAGCCCTTTTTACGACATCAGTTCCTTCACATGCTCTTACTGCAGAGTCCGGTCAATTATATTTTTAATGAGGCTAAACATCTCTTAAATAACAGCCAATAATAAGAATTTCAATTATATGAAAGTCAGTTATGGAGTCCTCTCAAGGCCTATACGATAAATGTAACTTTCGTTGTGTGATAATGAAATGATCGTTTTATAATTAAATAGGCTACTTATTTATTTCCTAGAATGTTCACAACGAAATATGATTATTTTATGATGGAGTAAATTTTTCTCTCATTGAACCCGATTACCTCCTTCAAATTCCACTGAAAGCCTACTGATATCCAGAATTAAAAAATGTTTTAAGCATGCCCACATCGTCAACGCCACACACATTTTTTTTCTGTAGCATATTATACCGCGTTTGTTACAACCTGTCCCGGTTCCCGCGCTAGTTGCTCCCTTGGCTTTTCTCGGTGCTGGGGAAAGTCAAAGCCAGGCAGCCAATTAAAATACGCAACGTCGCAACAGCGTCTACGTAAGCGCCTCTCTTCTGGCTTCCATTCGCTCCTCGCTGCCCAGCAGACGATTTTTTCCTCGTTTCTCATTGGCACTGAAACTGTCGAGCGCTCCCTAGCGCGGTAAAGGGGACAGGTTGTAACAAATGCGGTATAGGTTGATGATGCAATAGCCTGAACACTTTTTGTGGCACCTTGAATTGCAGAGTTACTTTGCAAGCCAACGTTATGCTTTAGAATTGAGTATTCATTTTACTACATTCTTATTTCCAGAAGTAACTAACTAACTAACTCTCTAGCCTTCTTAAACCCGAAGGTTCATGGCTGCAGCAACACAGGCCTTCCATCTGTCCCTATCTTGAGCAAGATCTATATACTCTTTTCCATCCCTACCGATTTCCCTTAGGTCCATCTCGACTTTGTCCCTCCATCTTCGTCTTGGCCTTCCTACAGGTTTCTTACCATCAGGTTTCCCAACAAGAATCCTGTAAACTCCTCTTTCCTCTCCAATTCGTGCCACATGGCCTGCCCACCTAAGTCTCCTTGATTTAATTATTCTAATAATGTCTGGACATGAATATAAATTATGTAGTTCTAAATTATGTAACCTTCTCCACTCACCTGTCTCCTCATCCCTTTTAGGTCCAAAGATTTTCCTAAGGATCTTATTTTCAAATACTCTCAATTTATGTTCTTCTTTCAATGTAAGGGACCAAGTTTCACATCCAGATAATACTACAGGCAAAATTACTGTTTTGTATATTTTAACTTTTATTTTCTTAGATATTTGTTAATATTACTCCTAAGTATTTGAATTTAGAAACTGGTTCAAACGAGTTGTTATCAATAATTATATTTTGATTATTACCTGACACTTGGTTTCGGCCTGTAAGCATATATTTACTTTTCTCTTTGTTAACTTCCAAACCTATCTCTTTAGCAGTTTTGAAAAATATTTTAGCATTATTCTTAATTGTATTCACATCATCCCCCAGTAAGTCTACATCATCTGCATATGCTAACAACTGAGTCACACCATTTAATTTTAGTCCTCCTTTAGTTTCGTTTACCTTCCTAACAGTATATTCTAAGGCAAAATTAAAGAGCAATGGAGATAATGCATCTCCTTGTTTTAACCCATCATGAATTGTAAATTTTTCAGACATATTAATACCCACACGAATTTTACTTTCTGTTTCACTGGTGCATATTTTTATCATACTAACAAGTTTCTTAGGTATTCCAAACTCTACTAATATATTATATAATTTATTACTTTTGACCGAATCATATGCTTTTTTGAAATCAATGAATAGCTGATGGACATTTTGATTATATTCCCACTTTTTTTCAAGTGTCTGTCTGATGTGAAAAATTTGATCTGTAGTTGATCTGTTGCGATTAAATCCACATTGATAATCACCTATAATTTCATTAGCATATGGGGTTAGTCTTGTTAAAAGAATGTTAGATAATATTTTATATGTTGTTGAGAGTAGAGAAATTCCACGGTAATTATTGCAGTTCATTTTATCACCTTTTTTAAACACAGGAACAATTATGGATTCTTTCCACTGTTGAGGGATTTCTTCTTTATTCCATATTAAACAAATTAATTTATGAATTTGACATATTAATGAATTTCCACCATATTTAATTAACTCAGCTGGTATTAAATCAATGCCAGGTGCTTTGTTATTCTTTAGCCTTTTAATAGCATCTTTAACTTCAGTCAAGTTAGGTTCTGGAACTAAAGGTTCTGCTGTGTGTACTTCATTCACTTCTGATTTATCTCCTACATGGACATTTAAAAGGTCATTAAAGTAGTTCTTCCATCTATTTAGAATATCGCTTGGGTCAGCTAGAAAATCAACGTCTTTATCTTTTATCAAGTTTACTTTAGGTTGCCACCCCTTCTAAACTCATTTACACCTTTATATAAATCTCTGATATTTTTATTTTTGCTGTTTGTTTCAAGTTCGTTAATTTTGCTTTTCAAGTAATCTCTTTTTTTACTTCTAAACGTGCGGTTAACTTCCCGCTTTATTCTATTATAATTGTTTAGATTTGTATCATCAGAGTTATTTAACCACCTAAGTCTAGCCTGATTTCTTATTTCTATTAGATTATGACATTCATTATCAAACCATGGCTTACTTTTTCTCGGTTTGTGGTATTATATACTTTCTTTAGCTGCTGATTCTATTGCATTACTTATGTGCTCCCAATTCTTATTTACGTCTGTTTCATTTATATTTTCATCATCATTTAAATCCTGCAAAATATCAAATCTATTTGACAGTTTAATTTGGTAATATTTCTTAATTCTTTCATCAGTAAACTTTCCTGTATCAAATGTTAGTACTTTTAGATTTTATTGCTTATGATTTATCACTGAGAGTCTTTCTCTTAATTTAGCAATTACTAAATAATGGTCACTGGCACAGTCAGCACCTCTGTGTGTTTGAACGTCAATTATATTAGTATGCCTTCTCTTATCAATGAGAATATGATCTATCTGATTATGAGTTTTACCATCTGGAGAAGACCAGGTATATTTATGGATATCTTTATGTTTAAAAGTGGTACTTTTCACAATTAAATTCTTTGAGGTTGCAAAAGTTATCAATCTTATACCATTATCATTACTTAATTCATGAAGACTTTCTTTACCAATCGTGGGTTTAAATGTCTCTTCTTTGCCAATCTGTGCATTACAGTCACCTAACAGAATTTTAGTATCATACTGAGAAAATGTATCAAAGACCTGTTCTAAGTCTGTATAAAAATCATCTTTAGTATTATCATCTTTATCTTCCGTTGGTGCATGTATGTTTATTAAAATAATTTTACACCACCTACCCTGTAAAACTGCATATGATATCCTACCATTAATAAATTCTACTGTTTTAAGAGCCGAGATAATTCTATTATTTATGAAAAAGCCTGTTCCAAAATTATGATTTTCAGTACCACCATAGAAAAAAGTATAATTTTTAGTTTTACAATTCCCTTCTCCTGGCCACCTAACTTCCTGGACAGCTACTGCATCTAATTTATACTTAACTATCTCATTAACTGTACACTGAAATGCCCCAGGCCGGTAAAGGCTCAGAACATTCCAGGTGCCTAATTTAATATCCTTATTCCTAACGTAGATTTTATCCTTAGTCCAGGGACCTCCCAAAGTAGTCCCCACCCGGAGATCCGAACGGGGGACTATTTTACCTCCGGAATATTTTACCTTGGAAACATCCATGGCCTTATATTGCTGATTCTTGACATGGTTTTTTTACAGTGCAGAGTTGTCAGCTCTACACCTAACCCCCAATATGAATGGAGGAACTACTACAGAAGACAAACACAAACACATTAGACAGCACAACTACTACACAAGACACACACAAACACATCACAACTATAACACAATATAAACACAAACACACCACAACTACTACGAAAATCAATAGACGCCGAAAAACCACGTGACCGGTATTAATTACTTACTGGACTCGAACAAGCCTCAGAAATCACGTGGGAAACCCCTATGGAGCTCTCGCACAAAAAAAAATGCATAAGAATCAGCCATGTGGAAATGCAGGCTACATTTGTCTCAATTCAGGTCGTGAAGATTCTTGCACTTTCATGCAAGTGATCCGGGTTGGGTCGCCGGATATTTCTGGGCAGTTAGGTCTAGGACAGAGGGTTTTAAACATTTTGCTGTCGCGACTCCTCTCCGCTGCGAAAATCTACACGCGCATCCCCATACATATATGTGACCATGAAAGATCAACTCAAAATCTCTTGCTCTGTAACAACTCAAACAATTGTTGATACATTTTCTCCAAACTTCTGACACGAGCGCAAATTTGTCGGTCAAGATTCTTTGCTTCCGAGATGACTTTTCATTGAAACGCAAGTATCTCCTTGTAGCGATTCCTTGGCATTGTGTCTCGGAAGAAGCTGACTCACCAACTTTGAGACCACAGATCTTCGACTGATATTCCTTTTGCACAATAAACACCTCTTACGTACATCAAAGAGAATGCAGCTTCCAGTTCCTCCAATGTTAAGCGCCATTCCTGTGTTCCAAGCTGACGTCTTGCCTCTATTTCTGTGCATTTTTGGATTAGGCGTAACATGGATTCATCAAACAGAAGGCGAAAAGCACTTGAAACTTCCCCTGCACAAATACGTCGTTTGGCGTAGCTTGTATGTCCACCATGTTCTTTCAGTACATTCACGGCAGCTTTCCTGCCTGTCACCGGAATATGACCCTTGACTATCTCCCAAACAGAACTCTCTCTTCCCAATCAAACCTTCTTTTCACTAACCCGAGCATCTCCTCCTGCCTCTTCTCTGCTGTGGGAAGACGTTGTTGCCAGAGGCGGCGCCAGAAATTTTCGACCGGGTGGGCAGAAGCCCCATATTGATAGATTAGGGTGGGCAGTATAAATGTAAGACCATATATAGTATATACTAGTATTTGTATGCAAGACGTATGTATCTCCTCTCTCTTACACTCCCGATTTTCCTATTACTTCTTTTCCCTTTCCTTTTCTTGTTTTCCTCTTTATTCTTTTCTAATCTATTCTCGCATCCTGTTCCATTTCCTTTCGCTTTGTCTCTGATGGACACAATTATTTCAAGGAAGTGTTTACCCATGCGCATCCTTACATTCTAATCACATTCCTTCATGGATGTTAATACAGTGAAATAAATGTGAATTAGGTTTAAGCTTGTGTTGCAAATACAAGGCACATACTTGATTTTATGTATTCGGCGACAGTGATAGAAAGTGCGATGTTAGACAACCGTGAAGTTTCTCGTAATTTAAATGCATGTTCCTGAGCATAGTATTTTCATCGTATGAGTTTTTGACTGAAAGAGTTTTCTTAGTCCTTGGGGGTCACTTTTCTTAGCATACAAGGTTTGTACACTATCTGAATGTTTGTAGTAGCGGCGATTGGGAGCCAACATTTGAAGGGCAAGGACGTTTTCTTGGTAGAAAAGGCTTAGGATAAAAAGGCCATAGTGCGGAGGCAAAAAGTGGCAAAATGTGGCGGGGGGAACTGCATCCTCCACTTCCCTCTCCTCCTAATCACCGCCACTGAATGTTTGGATTAAAATAAACGTCTTATTAGGAATGATTTAAAACACACGCGGAAAACCAATTCTTTGTTCCTTGTCCATGAAGTATTCCTTGGCTAATGAAAGGCTATTTTGACAAAATATCATTCATAAGTAATAAAAAAGTAAGATTGAAAAATCTGTTCAGAATTGAAGAGATTGTTAGCTAAGTTGCTATTCGTTTTCTGAACTGCCATGTTACTAATGCGGGAGAAACAATACACGTATGGTTACATGAACATATTTTTTGAGGTGACAAAATGATTTAGGACACAAGGAATTCAGTTGATCACCGTACCAGTAATAATTCATCTATATTTCATAGATGTCTTGGGTTGTATGGCATGACCATTTCGAAAACACTAGAACCAGAATGTCAACTTCTATCCTATGCATCATACCCTGGAAACTTTATTCTTTCAGGGCAACGAGTCCCTGGCGCCTGGAACCACTGTCAAAGTAATAATTCATGAGGGTTTATATTTTGAGTGTCAGCATGTGTTTGTTTTCGCCCCTTCGTTACTTTCATCTAATCACCATTGAACCTTACCGTCGTTATTATCAAAATTAGCAGAAAAATGACTTATAATAAGATAAATCAATGGAGTTTCCTTAGTTCATACCTCTTAGAAAGTTGAGGTGGTAGTTTCAATTGCACAGCGTTTCATAGTGGAACCAGGCAGCTAATTACGTGAACAATGACATTGTTTTTCGAAAGTCTCAAATCACTTTGAGGCAATCACCCTCTTAAAATGGACGCATCTTCTGTGGTGATAAAATGACACGTTTGGTGCGAGTTCTTTCTGTATATTTATTCCCCAATGGCATAAAGCTGTCGCATTAAAAATGAAGAGGTCCTGTGTTCGACTCCCCCCTCCTCTGGTTTAAGCACAATGCACACTGGTTCGGACTACACGTTAAACTGTAGGCTTAGTCTCGATTAGCCTATCTGAGCATAAAAGTGGTCTTAAAAACAAACTTAACAAAATCGTCTCCTGGATGCTTCGTGACATAACTTGTTTTTTTACTTCAGCTGCATCTACAGATTCTGTTGACATTTTCGGCTGATTCATGTGGCAAAATTTATGTGTGGAACGAAGATTTCTAAATAGGATAAGCCAGTCATTAGCAATTGAAAAATTCTGTAGCTTTTTCCATACATAACTGGTTTATTAAAATTTATTTACTTAGGTATTGTAGTGATTATTGTGATTCCTACTTATTAGTAGAACGAATATAAAGTTGATATTTCGCATACCATATGATATTTGAAAATGACATGTATATAAAAATTGTAATGAAATAAAAAAAAAGGGACGCTTCTGGAATTTCAATGCAGAGCTAATTAAAACTATATTATACTCTGATCACATCACCTCCAGCTTCGGCCGAGATCAAGAAAGTATGGGGCCCAAACTCCACATCCCCTATACGCCTTCATGGCGTGGTGCAAAGCATAGGGGAGCACTTTACATTACTTTTTATTATACTCTCTAGCATACTTAAACCCGAAGGTTTATGGCTGCAGCAACACAAGCCTTCCATCTGTCCCTATCCGGAGCCTCCTAAGCCTACTAGCTGCTTTTAATCATGGAAGTATTCATTTGATCACAATTATTGTTTCAATAAATCTAGTAATTACTTTCACTTTCTAATGACAAAATTGACTTTTTATGGGTTGATAGTATGTGAACATTTTAGCATAGATAATATTCACAAGTAAAATATACATGTTATGAACACCAGAATACACTCATTTATTGAATCATTCATATATCCCCAAGTATATGTACTTATTGAATTTGATTGGGTGGGCAATGGGGTGGGCACAGGAATTATTGGGTGGGCGCTTGCCCACCCGTGCCCACCCCTGTCGCCGTCCCTGGTTGTTGCAACTGTTTCAATGGGCATGTCATCTTCTCGGTTACACACCATTGCATAATAGAGGATAGGGTAGCATTTCTGGACCTGATCCTCCAGAATCTTGACTTGTGTAACTACCTTCTTCCTCAGATAGCTCGAGAAAGCTTTCAATTTGCTGCGATGACAAGTTATTAAGTTATACTATAATAATACATAACAACCTTTTTAACAGACCCTCTATTCGTATCTCTGTCTAGTTGAAAGGATTTTGTAACGTAAAGGTAACTTCCCCGTGCATACTGCACCGTGCCACATTCAGGGGAACTGGGTTAGGGTTCCACACATTCTCGATCTCGGCCATTTTGGAGGTGGTGTGATCAGCACCAGCGCCGCCTTTAACCTGTAGGTTTGCCTCCAGGTACACACTGATTTGAAGCTGGATAGCCCCCAGAGCCGCTTAATTCGGTGACGAGGTCGGAAAATAATCCTACTTTAGATCCCCCACACCGGGAATAAAACTCTTGTATCCCGTGTGGCAGTCAGACGCCAAACCGATTAGAGCCACTAATCGGGGTTAATTGGGACTTGATATAGAGATGAAAATGGGTCCGAATCACTGTAATATAGACATTCAGGGCTCAGCATAAATCGTTTAACTTGGGTACGATTTCAGATATCATGGACGGAATCATTAGTGACTGGGATGGATGTCACTTCAGTTTACCTTTCTACGTATTTCTTTAGGCCATGTTTGAGGCAACAGCCAACTGGTTCCATCAGCACTATGAGGTAGAGGTAAGGGACTCGAAAAAGCCTCTCACCAGTGGCGTCGATTAGGGGTGTAGTTGCCCTCACCCACTTTTTCCAACTTTTGTCCCCGCACTATGCTAAATCTTATGTACCAAGGGAAAGTAAATTGTCCTTGCCCCCACCCCCACTTTTTACACCTTGTCCCCTAATTTTGGAACCCAATCGCCGCCACTAGGCAGTCGCTTCGGTTGGTTGAGTGGTCGACTCGCGATTTCGAAATTGTAATTTAAATTGATTGATTGATTTAGCCTACTTTACCTCGCGTTCCGCGCCTCTTGGCCAATTTGCGAAGACGGGGATGAGTGACGAAATGATGCAACTGATGAACGGACACCCACAAACAACCAAGCCCGAATGGGACTCGAACCCGGGACCCCCGGCGTCGCAGCGCGATGCGCCAACCACTCGGCCACAGGGTCGGGCGAAATTGTAGTTTAAAGGTTCGAGTCTTGATCAGGACATGTTGGTTCATTTGTGAATGAAGTTCATATAAAAATCATGCATCATTATCGATACAATTTCTTTTTAATAGGTAGAAAATAAAAAAAAAATATTAGAAAATAATATTAAATATATAACACAACATTAATAGGGTGAAACCGTTAATTGAATTTGATATTCAAAAGTACGTAATAACCTACTCCTGCTGACGTCACACTTCAAATCGCCGAAACAAGTATAATGGACCCACCTGTATATTACTACCTAACGACGCGCTGGATTGAAAACAAAAGAACAGCGAGGGATCCACAACAACACGGCAACCGAAAAGGGAGTCCAAGTATAGATCGTATTTGCGTTTTTCTATTTTGGCGACACGTGAAAGTACGGAGGATTGAACGGACATTCACAAATATCCATACCCAGGCCGGGACCCAAGCCCGGTCCCCCTGCCGTCGTAGCACGATGCTCCAACCACTCCGCCACGGGCGAGGTGGGGCTGCAACAAAATGAATATTACACGAAAGAAGTTTCAAATGTAAGTTGCAACGGCATATTAAATAGGAAATATTTTGTAATGTTTGAAAAATGTACAAAGTATGTTTCTAGTAAGCTAGGAAGAATAAAGGAATATGTGATATATTTTATTGTACACGAGTTACAACTGTCTGTCAGAACAAATACACTCGTATTTTACAGTGACATGCTGACGGGAAGAGATTCCAAAGAAAAATGTCACTGAATCAACACAGAGACGCAGAGGACACATTGCTGCAATGTTACTACCTCATAACGTCACTCGAAGTTTCATAATCTTGTATATGAAAGGCTGAGAAGAGGTTGGTCTCAACCTTGCCTGCGCCGGCTCCGTGGGAC
Organism: Lepisma saccharinum; assembly: GCF_977018435.1. NCBI lineage: Eukaryota > Metazoa > Arthropoda > Insecta > Zygentoma > Lepismatidae > Lepisma > Lepisma saccharinum. The sequence goes on from NC_139245.1 coordinate 60,636,536, forward strand.
AGTGGCTAGCACATCGCGCCACAACGCCAGGGTTCCCGGGCTCGAATCCCGGCCCGGGCATGGATACTTGTGAGTGTCCATTCATCAATTTCATCATATCATCATTCATCCCCATCTTCGCAAATTAGTCATAAGTGGCACAAGAAGCGAAGTAAAATAAATCAAATCATTCATTCATTCAACCTTGCCTGCTCCCTGCGGTTGCCTATCGCAAGGATGAAGTGTTTCGAGGCAACAAGGTGGTAAAAAGGGTTCTTTATTGTATCCCGCGTTTGAGACAGGGTATCGACATCCACACACGATATTTAAACGTGACTGTATGCTTGCTTTTGGCGCAGGTGGAACTCGTATTTCTCGTGCTTCACTGCAGGGACAAATCCCGAAGTCCGGTAAAAAAAAAATCGCAAAAACGAAAGGCTAATTGTCTATGAACTTGGACGCAAAGAAGCACCAGCAGATTTCTTGGATGACGTGGAAGTAGAGGTCAGGTGACCAACGGTTATCGTGATTGGGTGGTTACAAAGGATGAGATTTAGAAAACGTTTTCTTCTTCGCTCCACTCGCGAAACAAACATTTCTGTAAACTTCACATCAAGTTTATACTCTCTACTTTCAATTAAATATTTATTCAATTATGCACTATTCAATTAATATTGAATTTGTTTGAGATAAAAGATTCTATTGAAATTTCCATTAAGAGACACGATTTTATTCTTGTAAATTTACTGTACTGGATCTCTGAGAAATTAACACTATCAAAAGGTAAAGTGCTCCCCTGCACTTTCTTGATCCGGTCGTGAGTGGGGGTGATGTGATCAGCATCATGCCCCTGTCCCCTGTCATTCGACGCTGGGTGGGCGCCGGGGCCGCTTCCAACGTTAGAAAAGTTCCCGGATTTGAACCGGCCGGGGATCGAACCCGGGACCTTGAGCGTGGTAGTCAGACGCGTTACCGACTGAGCCACCGCGGCCTTCTAAAATTAACACTATCGTCATTTTAAAAAGGAATGAAATAAGTGACTTTTTCCTTCGCTCTCTTTGTTGAAATATAGTATATTCGCAAAAGCCACGTGATGCGACCTCCTCCTCCCCCAAGCAAATAATTCCAACAGAGGTAAAATTTTAGTGAAGTGGGGAAGTGGTTTCCACATCGCGCCGCGACGCCAAGGGTCCAGGGTTGGAATCCCACTCGAGCCCGGCTGCCTGCGAACGTCCACCCATCAACCTAATCACATCGTCACCCATCCCCATCCTCGCAAATCATCCAAGAGGCACAAAACGCGCAGCAAAACAAACCAAATCAATCAATCAATCAATCACATCGCGCTACGACGCCGGGGGTCCCGGGTTCTAATCCCGGCCTGGGCATGATGTTTGTGAATGTCCATTCATCAACCCCATCATGTCATCACTCATCTCCATCTTCGTAAAGTAGCCAAAAGTGGTACAAAAATCGAAGTAAAATAAAGCAAATCAATCAATCAATCTATTGTAGTTGATTGAAGGGTATCCTAAATCTGATCACGCCCAGGGCGCAAGGATCTTAACAGCTGTATTGTGACTGACATTTCAGAACGTTGAAAAAGGTGAAAACTTAGTTTCAGCAATATTTTTTTAGGGTCGCTTCAGTAGATTATAGTGCACACTGAGAGAGTGTGCATGTATGTAGTGAGTGGCTTTGCAAAAGTTCTGCGGATACTGCCTTTGCGTAAACATTTTCTTCCTTTCCTTAGGTGAAGACAATACAATAATAGCTTAATGTAGCTTCGAGAGGAAAGAAACACGCGATAAGAGAAGCTGCCTGTGTCGCTTGTCGTTCGCGTATTGCTCGAATTGGGCTTTTATAATCCTGTTGTCTCAGTCCGTTGTTCGCAGTGAATGTTTAGCTTTAGAGAGATTTCACATTTTGTGACAAGCGACAGACGACAAGCGACACGAGTCGGTTGGAAACGAACCCCCAGTAATCAAGTGAACCTTTCCAACAGAAGCGACAGAACAAACCGCACGTGCCGCTTGAAGCTCTTATTTCCAGAAGTGCAAATGAGATTATTATTTACCTAGCCCTAGTAGTTTTGAGTAATTCATGACTTAACCTTGTAGGGACAACATATCAGGCATAATGTCTCGAAAATGTAACAAGCTAGCTCACTTCAAATAGCATGAGGTGTCTTCAAGGCACGTTTCTTTCCACTTAAAATTCATTGGAGTGTGGTGGAGAGAGTACTTTAGCCCTATGTGCTAAGTGCATTTGTGCATGAGTTTTTCTTGTTTTGTCATTTCAGGGAACAGTTCCATCATCCCTTGGTCGATTTAAAACGGTCTTCAACACTACCCAGGAAAAGGAGTTAGCTGCCCATTGCACAGACCTCAACGCAAGATTCTATGGCTTAACGCGCAGGAAACTGATGCAAGTCGCTTACCAGTTTGCTGAAAGTCATCTGGTTCACACAAGATTTAATGAAGAAAAAAAGGTAGCAGGTAAAGACTGGGTAACCAATTTCTGCAAGAGACAAGGTTTATCTCTACGTACACCAGAACAGTGCAGTTTACGTCGGGCAATGGGATTCAACAAGACTGATGTGAACCATTTTTTTGGCAATTTGCGGAGGTGTTTTGAAGAACGGCCCCTGCCTTCTCCCAGAATCTTCAATATGGACGAAACAGGAATATCCACTGTGCCCCCCAAGTCGCCAAAAGTCGTCAGCCCAAAAGGACAACGAGCGGTCTGCAAAGTGTCCGCAGGGGAGCGTGGCCAATTGGTCACTATCGTTGGTTGCGTCAGTGCTACTGGTTTTCCTGTTCCGCCTGCCATGATATTTGCAAGGAAAAGACTGAACCCTGCCCTCTTTAACAATGCTCCTACGGGAACACTTTCAATGATTTCAGACAGTGGTTACATGACTGCAGATCTGTTCCCTGAGTGGCTCAAACATTTCACCTATCATGTGAAACCCACTGCTCAAGATCCTGTGCTTCTGATAGTTGACAACCATTCATCTCACTGTTCACTACCTGCAGTTCTATATTGCCGAGAAAATTTTATCACGTTACTTTCTCTACCCCCTCATACAAGTCACAAGCTCCAGCCGTTGGACGTAGCAATCTTTGGCCCCCTTAAAACTGCCTATGCAGCAGAAGTCGAAAAGTGGATGGTGAATCACCCAGGAGAGATTGTTTCTCAATATGACATTGCTGGATTATTTCGAGCAGCTTACAGTAGGGTAATGACCGTGGAGAAAGCTGAACGAGCGTTTGCTTGTACGGGGATTTATCCCTTTAATCCGGACATTTTTTCGGAAGAAGACTCTGTTTCTGCTAATGTTCACACCGCACTTACGCCAATCGTAGGAGGTGGTGCAGATTTGATTCCAGGGAGGCTTGGCAGAACCCCAGATAACGAACCATCAACGTCAACGTCTACTAAACCTTGTGGAATCGGCGAATGCCAGTGTGTCTCAACCAGGGGAAGTGGGTCTGTCACCAATAGAAAACCCTGCACAGAAGACTCCTTCCGGATCTAGGAAAGGGGGGTCATCTGAAATTCTCTCGGGATCACCTTTTAAAAATAAGTTAGTGGATAGGCAGAGCACCAAGAAACAGCAACCCCTTCAGAAACTAACAAAAAAGCCATTAAAGATTGTGCAACGTCAACAAGATAACACACAGGCGGCTGCAGATGAAACCGAAACTATCTGCGCTGGGTGTGGAGAGTCCTTTGCTGACGACTGGGTTCAGTGTGGGGTGTGTCATGAGTGGTGGCATGAACAGTGTTCTGATTACATTGGACATGGACCATATGTGTGTGATAATTGCTAATGCGTACTCAAGAACGACCTGTTTAGTACTCTTAGCCGCCTATGTGTCCAAGAGTACGCATGTGCTATCCTTTCATAAAATCTTTTCTGTAGTTTTTCCTTTTACAGTTACTTTCTTTGATTTCTGAGCAATGATTACTAAAGGGTTAATAAACATTGTGACAAACTTTCATATGTATCTGTGATTTACCTTACTATTTACACGGCCTCAAACGTTAGGTGCGTACTCTTGACCTCCTTTACCCTACAGGACATCAAGGCAAGCAACTTTTCTCAGTCACTATTTGCGCCTCTAATTCATCTTTCGATGTTACAAGCAATCAAAATATGGCATCTTTTGTCCTTAATGTATGCAATCCTATTGTAAGCTTCGTAGATGCAAATGTCATTTATTTTTACTGCCGTTTAAAATTCTGAGAGCAATATATAACGTGAAACGATATCATGCAAACAGTCAGGGTTAAAACTTAACTTTTCCTTTATAAAATGAATATCATAACACACACCTATGTTGCTTACCATATTTGATGCGTTTGCATAGAGAAATGATTCATAAGATATGAAATTGATATTTACACTCCATAAGATGCTTAGTGTAACCCTATCAAACTACAGCCTACCCCATGGCGCAGTGGTAGCGTCATTGCCTTGTAATCAAGGGGTCCCGGGTTCGATACCAGGTGGAGGCACAAGTTTTTCAGATCCCACTTTAAACTGTAGGTCCAGTCCCGATTAGCCTTACTGGGCATAAAGTGGACTTAAAACACCAAACCAATACTACAAATTTTATCACTTTTTAACGAAATAATAATTGTGAAACACTATCACATTTTCATCGTGTTGGATAATAATTTGAGCCAGTAAGCTGTCCTACATCTTTCACTAGCTGACCTCCATGGTGGGATGGTTACATAACACACTACGAAGCCAGGGGTTCCAGGTTCGAGCCTGGGCATGAGTGTTCTTTGTGAGCAGTGTGAAACCACAATTTTTTTATCTAACCCGAGAAAGCCCAATGTCACCTGTAGGTGACAGCTTTTTAATATTTTTTTTTTTATTGTATGGTGTGGCAGGGCATATATTTTTTCTATGTCAAACTGTTCATTCACTTTTTTTCAACTGAATTGTTGCACGTTTGAACTGAGGGACATCTTGTGGAACTTTCTGGAACTATTGAAGTAAAGATGGCTGCCCTTAGTTAGGACGACACATCACCTGCTCCTGGAGAAGGACATTCAAAAACATCAAAATGGTAAGATGATTAGAAGTTTATTACTTTTACTTACTCTTAAAGGTTTAAGATTTATGTCTGTTTAATATAAATTTTCTCCCTGAACAATTAGTTGGTGTAGTTGTTGATTAAATTTGTGGTGTCACCTGTAGGTGACATTGGGCTTTGGAAGTCATAAATGTATAAAGGACTAGGATATAATTGCATTTAGCGTTAATTTTAATAATTATAATTGTAGTAATGATATAATTACAATATAATATTGTAACAATGATGTAATAATAATAATAATAATAAAATATAATTTTAATAATTCTAGTCCTCCAATGAGTAATGATTTATAATTATTGTAGAAACAAGAATAAAAACATTGGGACTTGAAAAATAAACACAAAGAAAATGCTTTCCTCATCAATAATAATAATGATAAATCTTGGGGGAAAAACAATGTTATAGTATCTTATTCTGATATTCTGGTATGTGTATTACAGTCTAGTACTAATAAAAAAATAATTTTGAACTTGGAATCTACTATCATTTCAGGTTGAATTTGGATGAAGCATTACAACTTATTGAAGAAAATGACGATGACATTGATGAGGTTCTTTTCCCACCTGATGATGATGGATTCACATATGAAGACAGTGGGGATGAGAATTGCACAGATGTCAATCGCCTTCCTCCAGCAATTCTTCTCACCGAGGCGGAAGTTGTCACAAGAAGTTATAATGATTCACAAGAGACCGCAACAATTGAAGAGACAACAATTGATGCTAGTGGAATCGGGAGGGCATGTTCATGGGTGGCGTCGATCGTTTCGACCAGAACATTCACTCCTTGAGGGTCAGTTTCAGGGGTAAAAAGTGGTGGTTCTCCTTGTTTGCCTTTGGAATAGATGCAGCATGCCACAATGCATGGTTGATTTACAAGAAAGTGAATGGCAAAAAATGTGACATATTGTGATTTCCGACGATCACTGGTGGAATCATACTACCGTTTACATGGAAACCCTCCTTACAGAAGTCCCCAAATTGGTTCTGTGTCCTTGCGTGTACCAAATGAAGTCAGACAATACATCAACATTGCCGAACACGTACAGGTAGAGTATTCTCAAAGAACATGTGAACACTGCCACAAGAGGACACGGATAATATGTATGAGGTGCGGTGTAGCATTACACATACACTGTTGGTACGAATTTCATGCACATACAAGAACAGGAAAAAGTGTAAAGTGTTATGTCAAGTTCTCACATTGTTAATATCAACTGTGTTACATAAAAATGAAAAGGGAGGTATAAAACAGTGATGTTCCATGGTATAAGTTTCACGTTATGTTCATTTTGGTACCTTGAATGCCCAATGTCACCTACAGGTGACACCCCTGTATTTTCGAGCAGGATAATAAAATCTTTATTTTTTCTTCATTTTATTCCATTTTGATGCAAAACCAATAAACCCTGTTAATATGATCACAAAACTCACAGAAATAAAGTCATGGGCTTTCTCGGGCTAAAGAGGGGGTCAAGTACCAGGATAAACGTGCCAATAATAATAATAGTAATATAGTGGTGGTAGTGGTAGTAATAATAGACGTTATTATCGTCGTAAATCATGCAAAAGGGGGTAGAAGTCGGTGCTAAAGCATTTGTGTTTGAACAAATTATTTGAAATATTTTTCCAACACGTTCAATTTCATATTAGCTAATAATGGAAAAAAAGCACACAAACTGCATTTTTCAAGGACAGAATAATGACGAACATTATTATTTTGTACATAATTTTCATGTATACAACATATATTTTAAACATATGTAACATAGAGCGACATAAAATAAGAAAATACATATGCAACATGTTAACGCTAAATTGTGTATGTATTCAAAATGTCTTTAATATATATATATATATATATATATATATATATATATATATATATATATATATATATATATATATATATATATATATATTATTTAAATACATTACATGATCAATTCATCCTCCAATTGTCTCTCAAATGTGAACGCTCCATTTCCTCAAAAGAATTGTTCATGCATTTAAGCAGCAACAGTCTGAAGTATATGTCTGGCCTTACCTGTCTCTCGGGTAATTTAGAATGCATTACAGAAAATAATCATATTCGGATCGAAGCGAGCAGGAAAATCTTTAGAACCAAATATTTGCAAACTGAAAACAATATTTTAATAGGGCGCAACAAATTTCACGGGGAACATGGCATTCTCTTTATTTAGATCGTTTTGGCTAACAGGGCTGACTCCTGCCGCCGCCTAGCTATAGGTCTGAACTTGGGACTATAAGAATAGCAGATAATGTGTTTGCGAGCGAAGAGAGCAAGAAAATTTTACGAAATGTACTTTTATTTGTAAAAAAAATTCAAATCGAGTGAGCAATTGCCCCTCTTTGTCCCCTGCAAGTGCCCTTAGCCATCTGGAATAAAATAGCAAGAAACACTTGAAAACTAATTCCATCTTGAGTATCCATTTTGTTCTACTATTCTTAGATTCTGCTAGTCATGTTTCTTTACTTCAATGTTTGCTCCCTCCCAGATTGGACTTCCGTTCAAGATTGGGGGGGGGCAATGTCCCTGCCCCCTGTGGTTGCAGCACAGTTTGTGAGTGTCTCTTCATCAATTTCACGTCACTCCCTCTCTCTATCACATGAATCGCTATTACCAAAAGGTAGACTTGGGAAACAAAAAAGTTATGCAGTTCAAACTTCATAGCAACACATCCAAGAAAAACATACAAATACATTAGGCACTTTTAATACAAGACTACTCAAAATATCACAACTATTCTACATACTGAAAATTGAGAAATCATTTCCCGAAGTTTGAATCTGGAAGATATTTTTTTCCCCAAATCCTGATCCGACATTATATGGAATCCCATACACCTTCATAAATCACAAAATCAATTCTTTGTTATGTTGCTAGAGTAATAAAGGATCAAATTGTAAAGATTAGTGAGAATTGCAGGTAGATATGTATTCTGTATTTTTTACAGGGGGGGGGTCAAAGCATGCTCTCTGAAGGGGCAATTGCCCCTCTGCCCCCCTATAGCTACGGGTCTGCTGTGACGTCACCTACGTAGGTGAAACTTCTTCCGAGGGTCGCCATTTCAACACTGATTTGAAAAAGGGGGGCGTATGTCAGGCTCACACAAAGCATTTGTGGGGGTGGGCAGATTCGAAAGTGTTGAATGCTCAATTGATTGAATTAGGTTATTTTCGTCGTTTTCTGCCACTTTGGCTAATCACGGCGATGAGGATGAATGATGATATGATGAAATTGATATGAGAACATTCAAAATGAACATCCATACCCAGGCCGGGCTTCGAAATACACGTACAACGAAACAATTTAATACAGTCGGAACGCGCTAGCAACCGGCGTGGAACCACCCGCTCTTGTAGTAACGCGCCGTTGCCGGATTTACCTACTTCAGGATTTTCGCGAGCCCACAAAAACACGTGTAGGATTAAACATCTGGTTAAACAGTCAACAACGGGACTCTTCCATTGTTCTCATTCCGACTCTGTTCATATTTGAAGGAACAACGTTAACTACTTCTGTTCTCTCATTCATTTTTTATGTTCTTACATACAGATAGCTCGAAGCATTAATAACACATGTACCAAATGTATCATTTGTTCTTGATATACTCTCCTTAGTAATACAGTAACTCAGTTCTGTGAAATTCTGTTTTAGAGGTGAATTTTTGTAGGTTACGCAAAATATAATTTAAAAACGTGTTAACAAAACCAAGTTCTACGTAATTTGTTTATACGTAATTCACCCTAATTTTCAAGAAATACATTTCATTTGTACGTTCTGAAGCTTCAACAATGTTACAGAAGTATAAATTCCATGTCTTTACAAAACAAAGGGCGAGTTTCGTACACAAAAACAATAGGCGGGAATAGCTGCGGTCGGTATCTAGTTGCGAAAATGACGAAAATGACAAAGAAGGCAAAGAGAGGCGGCATGAAATCAAACAAACGAACTCAAACGAGCTTGCCAACAGCTGATTAGCTTGTCCGCCTGTTTGTGCGAACGTGTCAACGCAGAAAACCCCCAGTCACATGGCAGCCAACGAGGAGACAGAATTTGGTCACGTTCTGCCGTTTTGAGTTCTGATTGCACACCACTTCTTATCGCGGCCCGACTGTAATGTGCAGCTGGAAAAAAGGAAGGGGTGGGCTGACATCTGATTGGTGTCGTACTGTCCGAGTCACCAAATAGCTATCCAGGTTATTTATTCTGGTAGTGAGAAATTGGAATTTCAATAATCTTAAATCCGTTGTAATGTGATAACTAGGGCTAGGATTTTGATGCAAATACATATTTTTTTGGTATCTCAGAAACATTGCATAAGTAGATAGGAATGTATTTTAGACGTAAGTGAAAAAATTGGGATTCCTTTGTTTGGGCATTTTTATTGCAATTCTTTGACCCTTTTTGGAGTAAATGTCATTTTTTAGACTTTTTAAACCGTTTGTCATTTTTCGGCCTTTTTAAAGTTTTTTTTATGCATTTTCTACATTTTGGTGAAAGAAGGGGCATTTTACATGCAAATGTAACCCCTTCAAGGAGAGAGGTTCCCGATTCCCTTCTCATTACCTTCAGCGCAGTTCTGAATGATTGTGTTTGAAGAAACAAAGAAATTCTGTGCAGGATTGTTGACACAAGGTGTTGTATAAGAATTCAGCTCAAACAATGTGCGCTTCCACGTGAACAGGATATCACAGGAAGGAAAGTTCTTCGAGCCGATGAGACGATGACGTCACAGAATTTTCAGACCGCGAGGGTTGACAAAATCCCATTCATTCTCTTTGCAAAAGGGGATGAGGCCTTGCTCGAAAAAGGTTTTATATCCCTGCAAAAGAGGACCTTCTCAGGCAGTGGGCAGAGAACACAACGGAACTTGCCTGCGGGACAGAAGGGATGTCTTCTTGCGAGGCATAGAGGACCAGTCGTCCTTGAGCGAGGGAAGATTGGGGGAGAGACGAATCTATTGACCATAGTTTGATGTCGTGCGTCAACGATTTCTTTAAAAACAACTCGCAAACTCCGTGCTGTGACTTTCCTGCGTGATGTAGGCTTTTTCTTGATTGGGACCAGAGGCGCAAACACGAATTTTTTTTCTGGGGGGGAGGCAAGTACCAGGATAATCGTACCAATAATAATAATAATAATAATGTTAATAATAATAATGTTACTAATAATGTTATTGTATCATTATTATTATTATTAGTAGTAGTAGTGCAGGTGCCCGGGTTCACGGACATTAAGTGAGGATAAAAAAACCTTAAAAACTCACTTTCTCTCCACGTTCTGCGACTCATTTATTTATTTATTTATTTATTTATTTATTTATTATATTGAACTCAACAGGTTTACACCAATTTACAGAGTTCACATTGTAATAGAATAGTACAATTTCTTATACAATACATAGAATAACAATATTGTAGAGTTTCATAACATATTTCCATCTATTTTTCTAGCCAATGTATTCATAACTGATTTCTTGAATTTGGAATACGACATTGTGAACAAATCGACGGTTTTATTCTCTTTCTCCATAGCATTGTAGACCGCACTCATTCTCCAAATAGGTGACCTTCTCATGATATTTGTTCGCGCTTTGCTCACATAGAAGGTTCCATGCTTGGGTCGCGTTTTTATGTTCGGAATGCGTATTTTGAATTGCGAAAGCCACAGAGGAGATCGAAGTTTGCCGTTAAAAATTTTCCAAAGTAGCATAAGGTCTCGGGCTGTCCTTCTGTGGTCAAGTCTGTCCATATGAAATTGCTCTATTAAGTTGGTATACGATTCGAACCTGGGGTATTCGCCTTCCAGTTTGAATTTCATGTATCGCAATAATTTTGACTGTACACGTTCTAAATTTGCTGTATGTTTTTGAACTTCTGTGTTCCATATGACAGAGCCAAATTCGAGTTTTGTACGCACTAGAGAATAATATAATATTTTTAGTGTTTGTGTACTTCTGAAGCCCCTGCCCGTGCGAATAATAAATCCAACAAGCTTGTACGCTTCGCTTATTACTTTGTCCAGATGATAGGTGAACGTTAATTTAGAATCAAAAAGTATTCCAAGATCTCTTGCCTTTTCCGCTTTCTTAAGGTTAACATTATTTATTTTATACTGATAATTTATAGGCGTCTTTTGCTTGGTGTATGTAACAGAGAAGCATTTTTTAACATTTAGGGAAAGTTTGTTATACGAGCACCACGCACTCAACCTATTTATGTCGCGTTGTAAGGAGGCACAATCGTCTGCACTTGTTATTCTTTTGTAGAACTTTAAATCGTCAGCAAACAAGAGTTTGCGAGAATCAATCAGATGTTCGGGTAAATCATTAATTAACAACAAAAATAGAAGAGGCCCTATATTGGATCCCTGAGGGACGCCCGAGCTCACCAAAAATTCATCGGATGAGGAGCCTTTGTAGGTGACATACTGTCGCCTGTTCATTAGGTACGACGCCATGAGTTTTCGTAGGGAGTGTGACAAATTAAAGCTACCTAGTTTGCTCAGTAGTACGTCATGGTCTACTGTGTCGAAAGCTTTTGAGAAATCAGTATATATCACATCTACTTGCCCCCCTTCGTCTAATACTGTACTTGTATAATGCAATTTCTCTCCAAGATTAGTTTCGATCGAGCTGTTAGGTAGGAATCCATGTTGAAATTCGGATATGGAATTTTTCACATGGTTAAAAATATGCATGTATAGTATTTGTTCTAGTATTTTCGCAGGAGTGGATAAAATAGAAATAGGACGGTAGTTTTGTATTGTATTGTTTTCACCCGACTTTTGGATTGGACATATAGTAGTCACTTTCCATCTATCAGGAAACTGCATAGATGATAGGACAGAGTTAAAGATGATAGACAGAGGAACCTTTAAAACATCAGCGCAACCTTTGAAAATGTATGGTGGGATTTTATCAGGTCCAGCAGACTTCTTTGGTTTTAACTTTTTGATAGCATTTTCGATTTCATTTATACTGATTTCTTGAATATTCAGTATGTCTAGCACTCTACTTTGTGGATGCTCTGTCATAATTTCAATATTATACGTGGACCCATTGCCTGTGTACACAGACTTAAAGTGTTTCGCAAATTCTTCTGCAACCGCGTTTACGTTTGGTAGGGGCTCACCATCCTCAGAAACAGGGTGTTTTGGTTTGTCGCGTTTTTTTACTATTTATATACGTCCAAAAGAGAGAAGGGTCATCCTGCATATTCTTTTCAACATTTAATACATAGTTATCATATGCAGCTGATATTTCTTTTTTTACTAGTGATCTAATTCCTCTAAATTTATTAGCATGGTAAGTTGGGTCCCCTACACTTTGTTTCCACTTTTTGTGGTGGTACGCCTTTGATTTAATTTTCTTAATTATACTAGTCGTAAACCAGCTAGGATATTTTGGTGCTTTAACGTGTCTTAAAGGGACGCATTCATCGAGAAATTCGTACATTACATCATAAAACATGTCTACCATTCTATTAACATCATTGGAAAGCTTTAAGATCTCCCAGTTAACAGCAGATAATTTTTGGTACAGTTTCTGAAAATCAGCCTTTTTAAAGTTGTAAGATAAATTGCCCTGTGAGTGTTTACAGCGTGTTTGCTTTACATGTTTCGCTTCTAAAATGAGACACGGGTGGTGTTTGTCCTCGGGTACCAGGGGGTCCGGTTCTCGTGCCAGTTGCAGGTTGGGAACGTTTGTAAGTACGAGATCTAGGGTTTTGTTGTTGCTATTTTGAATATCGTTTATACTACGCAATTGATGGAAACACATAAAATTATACAGGTCGCGACAAATGGGAGTTGACTCAATAAGATTGTAGTTATTGTTTGTTATGCATGGAATGTTAAAATCACCTATAAGGAGAATGTTATGCGCGGGTCCACAATGTCTTTCAATAAAAGCATAGAATAAATCGTACGAATTACTATTGCAGCATGGTGTGATATATACTACACAGACGTATAGTGATGGCAGTCCCTGAATTTTAATTTTCACGATCACAGAATCAATATCAGGATTTTCATCATACTTACATATAAGCGTTGCCGTGTATTGCTTCTGAACAGCCAAGAGCACACCCCCACCCAAATTTTTCCCTGAGTTACAAGCACTTCTATCGCTTCTAAACACATTGTATCGATCGTCAAATATTTCAGCATTGGCGTGTTTGTCGGTGAGCCATGTTTCAGTAACAGCCACGGCATTATAGTCGTTACACAATATATTATTAAGAAATAACTGCATTTTAGTGCGCAGCCCCCTAACATTTTGATACACTACGTCAAAACATCCTACCTGGTCCAAACTGGCAAGTGCACTTGCTTGTTTACATTTCCAGAGTCCGCGTTCCTCCCTTCAAATTCTCTGTAGGTTGTTGCCTTGGCGCCTGGGGTACCGTTGAACTAGAGGAGGGGTGGAATCTTGACCTATTTGTCGAAGATGGCCATTGTCCTCTTCCTTTCTTGTCACAGGTGGGTGATTAGTGGAGGGGGGAGCCTGTTGCTTGCACTGATTTGCAGACGGAAGCGTGCACGCTGTCGTTCTTGCTTCCTCCGATGTTGTCAGATTTTCAATGTTGAGGGGGGAGGGGAGAGCCTGGTTCTTGGAAAACGAAGTGTCCGAAGAAATTTGTGTCTCAGGAACTCCTACATAATCGCTCTGCTTGTCTTCCAGGTCCCATATGGAATACTTTTTACCGTTTACATTAAGGTACTTGTACGTGAGATGGGCTTTGCATCCTTGTTGCCTGGCTTCGAAGAGATGCTTCTTCAGTCGCTGCCTCTGTTGACGAACAGCAAAGGAGTAGTCCTGTTTCGCAGCGAAGAAAACAGCACCAAAACATCAAAAAATCACTTTAATTCACTGAAGTGAGCCACAGTGTTGCAAACCTACGAAAATTTCATCAAAACCTAAAAAAAAACTCACTTTCTCTCTACGTTCCGCGCCTGTCGATGTTTTACAGCGCAGAAAAAAAAGCCGGTACGAGTAAATGCACTTTCTCATCCTTCAAGGATGAATGTACCTTATCATAATTTTTTTTTTCCAAGTCCCGGCCAATGTTTATATATCGTGACCTTTGTAAACCTACCTCTCGGGAACGATGTGCCACACACACACGCGTGCCTCTTATTATTTCCGTATTGTGACGCAAGCACATCTAGAAAAAACTACAATTTCGTTCCCTCTCTCTCTCTGCGTGTGCTATCAAACGTTGACACAATGGCACAAATTCAACAAATAGGTAGGCCACGATCTTCAGTGATATAACTTAACCTATTATTTTTTTTTATTTGCGCACCGACATTGGACCCCGCGTTTGTTTTAATATTTCAGTCGAGAACATGAAGACGATACCTGAGGAAATAGTTCTAGTGTTTGCTACTAGATGTCGCCACCGGCGATGTGGACGCAGTGTTGCCACACTATGAGGGCCTTCCCAAGGGGCAAAATTTACCTTTTTGGACCATTTTTTCCCTTCACCTAAGCAAATGACATAATAGAATAATAATTAGTTGTGGTAGTAAAAGCAGCATTACTAGCGGTGGTGCAGTTGCGGTATTGTGGTATTTTTAATCGAAATTTCCTTTTTGGCTAAAAATCTCATTCATGTGGCAACACTGCGTGGATGCATAAAAGAACAATTATACACGACCTCTCTCGGTCCTCCTCCGTAGCCGTGCTTGTTAAGGCGTTCATTCGTTCTTGACATCATGCGCGTGCTATAGGTTCGAACCCGGTTGTGGTCGGTAGTTTTTCAGTGTAAATAATGGCCCCTTACTTTAGCTCATGTTCCTGGTCTGCAGGCTGGGATTAAAGGAAACTCATGAGTCCTGAGTGAGCGAGTTTGACGGGTTTGTTGTTTCACTGTCTAAATATCGATCATCGCTACGGAGGAGTGACCCCCCTGTCCCCGGGGGTCCCCCCTGTCCCTGGACCCCTGTCCCCGGGGTCCTATCCCTGTCCCCCGCGCTCGTGTTCCTGGGAGTCTTCTTCCCCTTGTCCCTGGACCCCTGTCCCCGGGGTCCTATCCCTGTCCCCGAGCTCGTGTTCCCGGGAGTCCTACCCCTTGTCCCTGGACCCCTGTCCCCGGGCTCGTGTTCCCGGTTAAGTTAGGTTAAGTTGTCTAATGTCTATGTCTATGTGTAATGTCTATGTCTATATGTAATGTCTATGTCCATGTCTCTGTCTTTGTAGTGCTTTTTTTTATCCTAAGATTTTTTTAACGCAGGACTTGGAAAAAATTTTCGATTGATGAAAAAAAAAAATGGGTTCCATGACGACCTATGTTTATTTTGGTATGGGAGGACAGAGGATACCGAGACTCGACCGACACACTAAACCCGACCTCTCTACGCGTATTGGCACGTTGGAACGAGACGCGCAACATATATGAAATACACGAAGACGAAGATCTTACCGTTTTCGACGTGAGTGCCGGCGATAAGCTGATCTTTCAAAACACGAGCGAGGTGCCACCTTCTTTGAATCCCATCACGCTGGTGCTTCTCTTCAAACGTAATCTCTAAAAAAATGACTAGGCAGGCCATCGTCGAAGAATTGCATAAACCTGCACGCCGCAACTACGAACGTTTAGCGGTGGTAACCAAGGGCATCGATGACCTCTGGCAAAGTGACCTCGTGGAGATGAGCAGCGGCAATTTGAAAAATGTACATAAATTGAACAAGGGCAACAAGTACCTCCTCACCGTCATAGACACGTTTTCGAAATTCGCATGGGCAGTACCTTTGAAAGCCAAAACGGGAACATGCGTCACGGAAGCATTCAAGACAATTTTTCGCGAAAGCGGCGGCAGACGACCTCGGTTTCTGCACACGGACAACGGTAAAGAATTTTACAATGCCGTATTCCAAAAGTTTATTCAAAAACATGACATTCGACATTATTCGACCTTCAGTCACATCAAAGCCAGCATCGTGGAAAGATTTAATCGAACCTTGAAAACACACATGTGGAAACGATTCACGCTTAGGGGAAATTACAAATGGGTCGACATCCTACCGGAACTCGTCGACACCTATAATGATACGGTACACAGAACGATAGGCATGAAGCCAGCTGACGTTACGAAATCTGACGAGCAGCGTTTAATTTCTACAGTTTACTGTCCAAAGTACACTCCCACGACTACCAAGAAATCAAAATTCAAAATTGGAGACCAGGTGAGGATCAGCAAATTCAAACGCACCTTCGAGAAGGGATTCACAAAAAAAATGGAGCACGGAACTTTTTACGGTGGTTCGAGTTCTACCCGGAAACCGACACACGTATATAATAAAAGATAGTAGCGGCGAGATTTTGAAAGGAAGATTTTACGAAGAGGAACTCTCTAAAACCAAACACCCCGACACGTACCTCATCGAGAAAGTATTGCGTAGGAAAGGTGACAAACTGTTTGTCAAATGGCTGGGACATCCGGAAAAGAGTTGGATCGACGCGAACGAGGTGATCTTGTGAGTACGTGGAACGTGGTGAAGCGTCTACCGGATTCGGAAAGTCAAACGAAAAAAAAGAACGGCGAGTTGCTCCCCGACAGCATCCGTTGTCTAATCGTAGGTCCTTCGGGGTGTGGGAAAACGACACTGCTCGTGGACAATTTTCTCCTCGCACCGAATTGGTTAGATTGGAAGAACAGGCACCTGTACGTGTTCTCGAAAAGTTTGGAGCAATCCAAATACCAGCAACTGACGAAACTGTACGATGGTCTGGACATTGCAACGTTCGCTTCGGAAATAAAACCACTCGACGATTGTCTCGAGAATTCAGTCGTTGTGTTCGACGACATGATCCTGGAAAATCAAAATGAAATTCGCAACTTTTTCACGCAAGGTCGTCACAAAGGAATGGGTTGCTTTTACCTAGCTCAAACGTTTTCCAAAATTCCAAAACAGTTACTACGCGACAACGCTAATTTCATATGTTTGTTTCGTCAAGATCACACCAACCTCAAGCACGCGTACGATGACTACGTAGGCGGAGACATGAACTACAATCAATTTTCGGAACGCTGCTGCTCCCACTGTTGGAACAGTGACGATTTCGGATTCGCGACGATCGACATGACGAGGAAACCCAACGATGGAAAATACAGAAACAAAATCAACGACTTTCTAAACGTTGCAACGTTGTGAGAAACGACGTGTATAAATAACGTTATGACGAAACGAAAAATCGAAGACGAAAATCTCAAGCTTCGCGATTACCTCGCGAAACGCTTCAAAGGTTGGAAATCCGAGAATCGCGGATTCTACGAAGAGAAGAAACGTCAAGATCAACCTGTGATCGATGCTATCAGCGATCTAGGTAAAGAAATTAAAGGCGTCACGGAACAAAATAAAAATTTGATTAACGAACTCGTACCACTCGCAGCTAAAAGTTACGTTGTACCCACGCCTATTTCGAGCATTCCTTCGACGCCGTTCGAACTGAAGGACGTACCGGCACGATGTCGAGCCATAAGCAGCACGTCGTCTTCGGATAAGATCGAGTTGGGACCTTTGGCACGAGACTACCTGAGCACGGGAAAATTCGACAAGGATGAAGTGTTCGGATTGTATCCGAGCATGGAAACCAACGAGGGTGTCGTGTGGAAGATTGGGAAATCGAAAGTCACCTTCGAAGGCAACGACATTAAAGTTAATTTAGGCGAGAAGAACAGAAAATCTAGCAGGCCGAGGGCTATAAGGGAGGCAGCCCCTCCCACAAGGCTTTGGAACTAGGGCTGATAACCCGAGTGTCCGAGATGAAATTATTAAAAGAAACTACAGAGGAGAAACCGGACTGATTAAACTGTTGACGACCAAGAGAGGGAAAAGGATAATGAGAGTGGCAACCTGGAATGTACGTGGACTTGCTGGAAAGGAGTTTGAATTAATGACGGAAATGGTGAGAGCAAAATTGAATATATTGGCGGTGACAGAGACCAAGAAAAAAGGAAATGGATATGAACAAATAATAGAACCAAATAGTGGTGAAAGGTTCCTAATGTTTCATTCAGGCGTAGGCAAAGAACAGAGAGCAAAAGGAGGAGTGGCTATAGTAATCTCCGAGGCCTACAGACATTATGTTAAATGCTGGAAATTCATCAATGAAAGAATAATCTTGGTAACTTTAACCTTTAACAGTAGCATAAATGAAGACACTACTTTTATTGCTATATATGCACCAAATGAAGATGATATAGCAGAAGAGAAAGATAGATTTTACGAAGAGCTGCAGAGGACAGTGGATGACACCATGGGAGCTGTTTTTGTATTAGGTGACTTTAATGGCAGAGTTGGAAATAACATAGAAGGAATGGAAGGGCTGTTAGGGAAATACGGCGAGACGCACCAGAATAATAATGGGAGAAGATTACTAGATATGTGTGCAGGAAATGATTTTGTAATTACGAACACAATGTTCCCACATAAAGAAACACATAGATATACAAGAGAAGTCCCCAGCCGAAAGGAAAAATCTATTATTGACTACATATTGACACAGAGGAAAGAGTGGAGATTTATCTTAGATGCAAGAGCATATAGAGGTTACGAGATTGGAAGTGACCACTATTTAGTAATTATGCAGTTACATGTTAATGTCAAGACCAATGACCCTGGTGATAACAAAAGGAAACCTAAAGAAAGAATAAAGGTATATAAATTGAGAGAAGAGGCAAGACAAAAAGACTATCAAGAGGCTGTGAAACAAAGGCTGGAAACATTGGAATGGCCCACTATGAGAGAAGATAAATTGGAAGAAATATGGAGTTTATATAAAGAGGCAATCTTAGGAGCAGCGGCCGAAATCTGTGGAAAGTCCAGCGGAAAGCAACAACAGAGAAGAACAGCATGGTGGACGGAAGAGATAAAAGAAATGGTAAAGGAAAAGAAGCAACGGTGGAAAAAATACCTACTCACAAAACATTTAAGTGACTATGAAGCTTATAAACATCAAAGATTAGTAGTGAAGAATATAGTGAAAGATGCAAAACAACAGTCATGGGAAAAATTTGGAGAAGCAATGGAAGGAAACCTACAAAATAACCAAAAGCTGTTCTACAAAGTATTAAAATCGATGCGAACAGAGAAGCAATGTCCTCTTAAGTTCATAAAAGACAAAAGTGGTAACCTCCTCCGAAGTGAAAATGACATTATGGAGCGGTGGAAAGAATATTTCCAAGAACTGCTTGGAGGAAATATGGAAATTGGAGAAAAGGAGAAAGAACAGACTGAGGAAGAAAAACAGCAACACCAAGAGGAGGGAGAAACTGAAGAAGAAATAACTATGGAGGAGCTAAAAAGAGCACTAAAAAAAATGAAACTAGGCAAAGCGGCAGGACATGACCAGATAGCACCTGAGATGCTTAAATTCATGGGCAAAAGTGGTCAAGACATACTACTCAAGATTATTAATCTAATTTGGAAAGCAAAGAAGATACCAGCTGAATGGGAGTGTAGTGTCATTGTGCCAATATTTAAAAAAGGAGATAATAGAGACTGCAAAAACCATCGTGGGATATCGCTATTGAGTGTGCCGGGGAAAGTATATGCGAGGATACTAGAAGATAGAATAAGGCAAGTGGTAGAGCCACAGCTAGACGAAGCACAGTGCGGATTCCGACCAGGAAGAAGCACACAAGACCTCATATTTACCATCAGACAGATCAGTGAAAAACTGATGAGATATGGAAAAGAGGCACATATGGCTTTCATAGATCTAGAGAAAGCCTTCGACACCATTCCGAGGGATGAAATATGGAAAATACTAAAACAAAGAAAGGTTAGCAATCAATTAATTACAGCAACGCAGAGTCTGTATAAGAAATGTAGAAACTATGTCCGCACCTGCAATGCAGAGTCTCAAGAATTTGAGACTATAGTAGGACTTAAACAAGGATGTATCCTTAGCCCACTCCTCTTTATCACCTTAATGGATGATGTTATTAAATCATGCAATGGGAAGGTACAGAAATTCAAGCTGGGGTATAGGTTTTTAAAACCAATATATATAAACCATTGTGCCTTCGCCGATGACATATTAATATTGGGAGATTCCGAAAGTAATTTACAAAAGAACGTGAGAATCTGGGAAAAAGAGTTAAAAAAGAGGGGTATGAAGATAAATGATAAAAAGACTCAGACCATGATGATGGCACGACAGCCAAATATACATCAGATTGCTTTGAATAATGGAACGACATTAGAACAGACTACAGATTTTAAATACCTCGGGGTTATAGTGCAGCAAGATGGTAGAATAGATGGTGAAATTATAGCTCGATCCCAAGCCTCAGGGAGACTCTTTAATGCGCTAAAGAGAAATTTCCTAAATAATCCATTAGTGACCAAAAATACGAAAATCCGTGTGTATAAAGTTATATATTTACCTACATTACTTTATGGTAGTGAAACCTGGACATTGACAAATAAACATAGGAGTAAAATACAGGCTTCAGAAATGAGATTTCTCCGTAAAATAGAAGGGAAAACAAGAAGAGATAAAATTAGGAATCAGACCATTAGAGCTAGCCTGGGCGTATCACCAGTGCTTGAGAGAATCGAACAGAACCAGTTACGATGGTTTGGGCACATACAAAGAATGGAAGACTCCAGAATAGCTAAACAAGCCTTGAATGCAAAGATGCAAGGAGCAAGACCACGCGGGAAACCCAGAAGAACATGGGAAGAAGATGTGAAGGCAGCTGTAGAGGCTAGAGGAGGAGAGTGGAGGAGAGCAAAGGAGCTGGCCCGAGACAGAATCCGATGGAAGACCCTCTGGGAAACCTCAACACCGCAAGGTAGAAGAGGATCGACTAAGTAAGTAAGTAAGTAGGCGAGAAGGATAGTTGGAACAGGTATCCGGGTACGGTGGGACTGTGGGAAATCGTTGCCAAAAAGCAGCCGAAGGATTACACCGACGAAGATTACCAGAGTTACAGGGAAATTCTAATCATGACGGATGCCATGTACCAGAACAACGACGCCTCGCAGAATAGGGTGAAATCAAGCAGCGGCGAGAAGTACAGATATCTCATCAAACCGATATGGAACGAGGTGAAGAGTGGAAGCGGCGTCAAACGCTACAACACGTTACCCAAAGAATTCGTTTGGGTGGACGACGTGAGGAAGCTCGTGGACCGATTGTTGGTGATAGCCGGCGAAGAGAATGCAGGCAATCGTAATTTCTACAACGAGAAGGTTGGCATCGTGGACATGATCAGCACGAAACTTTCCAACTTCATCGTGAACGACGACAAGGGCATAGGTTACCTGATCAAAATCATCAACACGCTGCCTCCGAGATTCTGGAACGTGGCCGAAGGAAAGGGACTCGTGAACGACATCATCAACAAGTTACCTTTCGAGATGCATTTACCTGGCTACCAGTACTGCGGACCGGGTACCAAAGTCGAGAAAAGATTGGAGAGAGGAGACAAGGGTGTGAATCCGTTGGACGCTGCATGCAAAGATCACGACATCGCTTACAACACCACGCAGACGGATCTGGATGCACGTCACGAAGCAGACAAGAAATTGGAGCGTGCCGCTTTCGAAAGATTCGTCAGCAGAGACGCTTCGCTGGGTGAAAGAGTTGCCGCACTGGGCACCACCATCGCCATGAACACGAAACAAAAATTGGGGTGGGGTATATAAATAACATACAGTAAAAAAAAATAATAACAACATGTCTCGTATAACTGATTTGCCGCCCGAGCTACTAT
Organism: Lepisma saccharinum; assembly: GCF_977018435.1. NCBI lineage: Eukaryota > Metazoa > Arthropoda > Insecta > Zygentoma > Lepismatidae > Lepisma > Lepisma saccharinum. Next base: position 60,658,393 of record NC_139245.1, read on the forward strand.
GTAAAATATTTAAACACGCAGTAAACGGAGATTGTGAGGATGTAGGGAAACTTGTAATCATAGCAGAAACAACGCCGGAATTTCGCATCCCTTGTGAAATGGTTTTGAAGGACCATTTTCGTTAGATCAGCGGCCTGAGGTGCGGTGATCTCGACACTCTTCTTTTGGCCGCAGGGAAAAAATTAAACGACAGGATGGACACGGATGATTGCTGCAAGTCTGAACAGAAGATGGCAGATATTATAACGCACATCATCTCGTTTTCCGAAGCACAAGCTTACTTCGTCTTACACACACTGTGAAAAAATATATACATGTCAAAAAAATGTACGTTTCAAAAAAATTATGAGACAAAAGAAATATACGTAAAAAAATGTAGATGTAAAAAAAAAAATTGCCATGGAAAAAATTTTTATCGTCAAAAAAAAATTTGTCTCGTCAAAAAAAAATTGACGTGGACATCGTCAGAAAAAAAATTGCCTTATCGTAAAAATTTGTTATCGTCAAAAAAAATGTCTCGGCAAAAAAGTTGACGTGGAAAAATTATTACCGTCAGAAAAAAAGTTGCCTTATCGTAAAAATTTTTTATCGTAAAAAATTTGTCTCGTCAAAAAAGTTGACGTGGAAAAATTATTACCGTCAGAAAAAAGTTGCCTTATCGTAAAAATTTTTTATCGTCAAAAAAAAAATTGTCTCGTCCAAAAATTTGACGTGGAAAAATTATTACCGTCAGAAAAAAATTGCCTTATCGTAAAAGATTTTTATCGTCAAAAAAAGTTCACGGAAAAATTATTACCGTCAGAAAAAAAAAAGTTGTCAAAAAAAATGTGCAAGTAAAAAAAAAAACTTGATATATAAATAACACATCGTGAAAAAAAATCTACGAGATCTCAAAAAAAAATTCTTCGGTATATATAAATAACACACATTGTGAAAAATTAAAATTCTATAACTCTGAAATTTCTCTTCGATGTGACGACTGAAAAAATGAGTGATCTCCAAGCTTTAAAACAAATGCTAAATTTGTCAGTCGAGTATGTAAAAATTCAGGAATTGGAAGTCGACAAACCTTACACGATAACTTCCGGTTCAATCGTTTCTACCCAGTACGGTCCCAAGGTGCGTCTGTTGCTCAACGGACAATACAGTCTATTTTTACCACATCGATACGCTAACATGTTATCCGACGAGAAGCTATCTATTTTAATCGAGAACAAAACTCGAATCGTGTACAAGGGGACAAAGGAACTTCTTGGTAAGAAAACAAAGCAAGTAATAGAATTTGTTTAATCACGGACATCCCAACCCCCGGAATTTATATATATAAATAACATACCATGAAAAAAAAAAGTCAAATTCTATAACTCAACTTCCTCCCGAAGTGTTGCACAAAATATTTACGTTCACGTTCGACGGGGATGTAACTAAACTCATAGACTTGTGTAAAGTAACGCCAGAATTTCGTTCACCGTGCAAAATGATTTTCATGGATCACCTCCGAGAAATAAGCGGAATGAAAAAAAATGTTCCGATCACCAGAGACTCTCTTTCGAGCCGCAAACAAAAAAATTGACGATAGGTTAGACGAGCTGCACGAGTGGAGGCAGGGGAGAAGAAAATTTACCGAAGACTGGTACGCGTCGAACATTGAAACTGTCGATCTTGTAAACCACATGATAGCATTAGGCGAAGCAAAAACTTTTTTTCTTTCCCAGAATACATATATATAAATAACACATCGCCACAGTTGTTTTGAGTGAGACGATATAAATAACATACATCGTAAACCTAACGGGGAAAAAAAGTTGTTTTCTTTCCCAGATAACATATAGCATCAAAAAAAATGAAGCCCAAGGGTGTCGTGTACCAGATACCATACTCCAATCTAAAAAATCTAGGTGCCCTCGATGGGTTACTCACCAAGAAACAACGCGAGAAGAAACGTTCTTGCTTGACGAAAGGACACGGAATGAAATTACTTCTCAGCACACCTCAATTGAGACGCTTGCAGCGTTCGCGGAAACAGCAAAAAATAGGAGGTTTCATATTCAGCATCCCGGCCATCCTTGCGGCATTGGGGGCCGTTGGAAGTTTGGCCGGCGGAAGCGCCGCCATCGCGAAAACCGTCATCGACTCGAAAAAGAACAAGGCGGAATTGGAAGAACAGAAACGTCACAACCTGGCCATGGAGAAGAAAGGGGGGAAGGGCGTAATGAAAAAGTTTTAAAAAAAGAAACAGCAGCACTCACCAACAGAGACCGAACCGTTACGAATCAGACACTTCAGAGACGTTTTCATGTCCGACTCGTTACCTTCAACCGTTAAAAAAAGAGAATGTGGAGTAGTCAACTTGGACAGTCAAGAAAATCCAGGCACGCATTGGATATGTTACCACAAAAACGACAATAACAAAGCATTCGTTTTCGATTCTTTCGGAGGCGTTCACCTACAAATTTAGTTCATTATCTGAAAACAAACAAAACCTCTGTATACTACAACGACGAACGCATTCAAAATTTCGGAGACGAGAACTGCGGTCATCTCTGTCTCTCCATGCTCACGTTTCTCTCTAAAATAAATAAGCCACCAGAGGTGGAAGATTTCCAGAAAGCATTGTGGAATCTTAAACACGATGGGCGTGTTCCATCTCACGAGCGAATCTTCGATCTTGAAACTCACGCTGCACGACGACATCGTCTATCCTAAATCCGTAGCTCTGCGTGCATTCTACAGCATGTACCTCATACCTAACGTGACGCATCACAACAACAAAATTAGCGTCGGAAGCGAACACATCGTCGTCACGCCAGGCCAATAAAATCTTTCTACTTTGCAAGCTCAGTTACCCAAAGGCACGTACCTTTCTCAAAATTCGGTCACGCACAGAGTGGAAATCGTGTCCGCGACGGAGACCGTGGACCTGGGCACCATGGGAGAACTTTTAGGTTTCGAGAACGACACAAAACTCGAAGCTGGCATCAAGCACACGGCAGCAAACATTCCTAAATTCTTAGCCATCGAAACTTTGAACGTTCACTGCAACGTGGCGGAAGGAATGATGACGAAATCTTCCGACGGATTGTTAGGAAGTCACAAGCAGACGGGAATCATCGCCACTTTCAAACCCAGTTCCGAGTTCATGGAACCGATCATCTACACGCCCTCTTCGCCGATCTATTTTCCAGTATGTCGCAACCGCATAGACGACATAGAATTGGTGGTGACGAACGAGAAAGGAGAGGTGGTGGATTTCGCAGGTGCAACGACCACTGCCATCGTGGAGATCAACGTATAATAAATAACCATACATCATGGAACAAATCGAAAGTTACGAATTGCAATCTTTCCCTCCCAACCGTCGCACGTTCGCCAATCTCAACGAAGCGAACAGGGAGATCGAATACGACGTGGACGTAGGGGATGGGTTCGTTCATCCTCACAGAGCGGACCTCTACCTTCAATTCGACGTGGTGAAGAAGGAAAGCGGAGAAGCCTTTCCGCCCAATGCCAATTTGAAACTCGTGGACAACTTCGTGCCTCACCTGTTCTCGCAGATGGAAGTGAGGAAACACAACACCGTCATAGACAGAATCGATTATCCAGGCATCACGTCGACGGCAGTGGGAACTTTGAAATTATCCAAAACGGACGCAGCATACTATCAGGCGGGAGGATTCGAAGCAGGGAGCAAAATATCGACGAGAAGTCACACGGTACTCTTTCCCATGCGTCTGCTGCCGGGATTCTTCTCGGACTACAAGGAGATCATGTGGAAGGGAGGACTGAGGATCACGTTTCGAAGAGCGGCCAACGACAACGACGCACTGATGCGATACACCAACTTGAACGCCGACGGCACGCCGATAGCCAACACATTACCCGAAGCAGCCAAGTGCGTCATCCGGAGCATGGAGTTGAGAATGCCGATCGTGGAATACGAAACGAACTACGCCCTCAAGTACAAAGCGGAGATCTTGAAGAATCAGCAGGTACCGATTCACTTTCACGGTTACCAGTGCGTGCAGAAGATGGCGTCGGGAAGTCACATGGAATTCGACGTGACGACGCAGTTCAACAACATACAGTTCGACATGCCAGATTTCGTCGTAGTGTTTTTTCAGACCGGGAGGGACAACAATCAGGAAAAATATTCCAGTAAGTTCGACGACTGCAAGATCAAGAACGTTTATCTCAAGAATGGAAGGAACGAAGTGTTCCCGCGAGAAAATTACAACCTCGACATGACAAAAGATGATTACCTAAAACTTTACGAAGCTTACACGGCTTACAAGCGCGTGACCGAAGGAAGCGTGGACATGTACTACACTCCCAGCGAATTCAAAATCCGCAGGCCGATGTTCGTCATCAATACCACGAAACGAAAGCAGGTGGTGGTCAACGATCGCACCAACATCAAGGTCGTCTGCGAGTTCCACGATGCCTTGCCTGCCGATACTCTGTGCAGCGTCATCTTGATTGCAGAGAAGTCTTTCGCGTACGACGTGAAGAACGAGAGGGTCACGGAGCAGTTTTAAATACAAGAGGAAAAAATTGCATAATTCTATAAAAATTATACTGACCGTAGGTTCAAACGTTAGATTAACTTGCAACGCAATGTTTAGGATGTACTGCGAGGAACACCTTCTTACATTTGTGAGAATAATCTGGAATAAAAAAAATAATAAAAAATTAATTTTGATGCATTTTAGAAATAAATCACACTTGAACGCACAAAGGAACTTCCCCTTTGGCCCTGCGTGTGCCCTATATTCACCCCGTAGGGCGCGGCAGGGAGTTAGTCCCGCTAAAAATCCCAAACCTCCACCTGTTTTTTTTTGTTTTTTTTTTGCATTTGATGATAAACACTATTGTTCTAGTATCTTGACTATATTAAATTAGAACTTCTGTTACATGAATTGTTTTTTTTTCATACATACATACTATTTACTACATTTGAGGCATATCTTACTAGTTTCTAGATGATGGTGGCCCCACGGGAGCGTGTGAATCCCACATTTCAGAACGCACCTCTTGTCGTCGCGTGCGTCCAGGGCAACCTTTCTCACCTGGTATCTTGTTAACACATGGTCGACAGTCTGGATGCGCTGCTCCACTCCTGGAATTGACGTCCTAGTTTGAAGGGTTTTGACGTAATCCTCAAACTTGAGGTACTCTTGGACGACCTGCCTGCCCACACCCTTAGCCTTTTTCGTGATGGATCCTTCTGGCCGAATAGCATAGGCTTTGGCGCGAAGACCGGCAAACTCGAGAATTACATCACCGTCCTTCTCGTCTTTGAGTTTGCCAGGCACCTTCTTGTTGCGAGCCAGGATTTTGTATCGGTTCGTCTGGGGATAGCCCGAGGTGTCGAAGAGGTTAACCAAAGATGGAACCGTGGCTATATCCCCGTATGCGTCGGCTGAACGTACGTGGTACACCAAGCTGTCCGTGTCCGTGTAGAGTAGGCTGATATTGTCGTTATAGTGCTGGCGTAGTATCCCATAATATATTTGAAACATGTGCAGCTTGCTCAGGTCTAATACTGAGGCACCAACATAAATTGGCTTGTTGAGCATCACCTCGTTCTTCCTCATATGCACCAGAGCAAGCTGCTCATTATAAATGGTCCTCGATTTGAATAACGGGTTTGCTACGAGCCAGCGACATTGTGCTTTGTTTGATATTAGCCTCACATCTACACGATTTCGCACATTCTCCATAGTTTTCCCGAACACCGCATTGTTCATTAACTTGAAGAAATCGCGATCGAAATCAGAAGTGGCGACTGTGCGATGTTTTTGGTGTTGAGCTCGATGTATGGCCTCAACCATGGAGAATGCTCGAACATCAAAACTCGATGTACTGTGCGGACGGTAACCCCTTGCTTCATCAACCACCGGAGGTTTTGGTAGTGCAGGACATAACGCTTTTTGGGCTCGAAGTCCATGACGAGCTTTTGCTTGGTTCGAGCCAGGCGGGCATTTGAATTCCGGGACTGGCGGAAGATCGCAGAACAAATCCTGCAGCTTCTCGGAGAACTCAAGGTCCAAATTGGCAAAAAATCCGCATTCCACATCGGCGAAACCTTCAACGTCAAATTTGGAGGGATCAGCCCACTCGAAGCCTCTAGAGGGGAGTGGCTGCATCATGGAGTGTCCGTAGAGGTTATTGACGTCCGTGTACATGATGTAGCTGGACGGTTGTGAGGGGTCGTAACCGGTGGCCATGTGGTGATAGTTGGCGTGCGAGTGTCGCTGCGACACCTGGACCATTCCACCCCGCACGGCACGTTCTACAAACAGCATCATGTCCACGTCCGAAAGAAGCTCAAGCCTGACTTTCGTAACAAGAAGCATGGCCGACCATGCCAGTCCGGGAAGACTGTAGAAGTATGCAGGGTCCAGCTTGTAGATGGTCTTCGCAGTTGCACGAAACGCCTGGATCACATCAGCGAGGAGCGTCACATCAAGTTTGAGGTACGCATCGTGGTAGTCCCCAAGATTTTGGCAATCCAGCTCGCGCCACATGGACTGAGCTTGGTTATAGTCATCCTCAGAGATGCCCGAGCCTCGCAGCTTGCTATAGAAGTTTGCTCGAGGAGGTAGCGACGTCTCCGCAAACTTGGTAGAGTCGGTGACGTATTCGTAGGGGTAGACCCCCTTACGCCTGAAGAGACCGGCGTCCAAGTTCGGAAAGTTTGCACAGGCAATAAGTATTTGCTCGTCGCTGAGCTTTTTCGCCAGGGCATCGAGGCTGGCCGGTAGGAACCTCAGGGAGTCGAGGAAGCGAAGCTCGACGGTAGAGCGTGATCCTGGGATTCGAACCCACTTGCTCAAGCTAATGTAACGCTCCTCGTTCTGCGCCAGGACGTTGATTCGTATGTCGTCGTACCCAAAGTGAGGCACCAGATGGTGGAAGTCGTATCCCGAGCCATTGTGAAAAAACACAGGGATGAAGCGCGGGTCCCGGGCCATGAGGTTGCATCCGTTGCACCAAGGACCAACATACCTACCGTTAAAGTGATCGTGGTGTTGGACTTTACGGTTGTTGGCGGTGTACTCCTCGACGCAGACAGGGCAAGCGATGGCCTCGTCGTGTCTACGTTGATCGTCGGGGGACAGTGGGAGCATAGACTTGGGGGCCAACAGTACCTTCCCTATCTCGTTGGCTTCCACAACCATCCTCTCGAGGAAGTGTTTAACTGCGTCGGGACCGCGATACACGTAGGGCTCGGGGGCGATGTGCTGGTCTCGTCGCACCACAACGTATGCGAAACTGGATGCCTCGTGGAGTTGGTAAGGGGTGGTGGAGGAAACTTCGGGATCGGGATCGCAAGTGGACAGGGGTTTGAGGAAGGCCTCGAAATCCGCGATGATGATAGCGGGGTGCTCTACCATGGCACCGTGCATGTGAAATAGTTCTACAGTGCCAGGTTTGGGCAAGACTGCCACAGCCGGTTCGTTGGCATTGCAATAAAGTTTGTGGCGAGCGAGCTTCTCGACAGCGATGTTGGGACCTCTGATGCGCTGGTAATCTTGCTGTTCTCGATTATCAAATGTAGACAAGCACCTGCGACAAACTTCTATGTGGGTTTTGTCTTTGCTCCGTTGGCTCGAAACAAGCCGAGAGAGCGAGCGAATAAGGGTGTAGTGTTGATGGGTCTCGTCCTTGATGAGCAGAAGGTTAATTTCCTGCGCACCATCGTCGTCTACGTCGCTCACCCGGATGGGGTACACCACATTTTTGTCAGTGAGGCCATAAACGTTGATGGCCAACCGAGGGTTGTGTGTTCGGGCATCAAACTTTCGAATGTCCGGGACCTCCACGGGATAGGCGATCCCAGCCATCGCATCTTCCAGCTCTGGCTCGTAGGGTAGGTAGTGGGTAACGCGTTTTGGTTGGTTTTTCCAGTGGACAGGGTGCATCGCTGCAAGCACCGACCAGAGAAAGCACTTGGCGTCACTGTTCTGAATGTTCAGGACGGCCTTCTTTGCAGCAATAGTAGGTGGTAAGGGAACGTAGCTGGAGGCGGAGAGAGGCACAAACTTGCAAAGTTTGACGCACAGTTCGTGAGGCTCCCCACACAGCGAACCCCCCGAGCCCTTCGCTTGATGTTCCTCCTGCTTTGCCACCAGCTCCTCGGTAAACTTGTTGTAGATGACCTCGAGGTTGTCGACATCCGCGAGATGCAGCGTCTTCGCCTTGGTGTTGTGGCAGAAGCTGTAAATTTCATCAGACGGCTTCTTGTACTGGCAACGTAGCGATGCGTAGAATTTGGTGGAGTGCGTTGCAAGCGCATCGCCGAGGATGGAAATAATTTTGGCTTGCACGTTCTCCAAAGAGCTACGCACGTCGCATGAGCCCTCCGAAGTGAGGATAAAGTCCTCTAACAAACGCTGGAATGCAGACTGGTTCGCTTTCGCCACACGCTTGACACGTTTGGCGGATGGTGGCGAGTCGGCTTCCGCTTTCCTCTTGGTCGAGCTGGTCGACGGTTGTGGAACAGGTGCTCCGACGACTTTGCATGCTGTTATATGCTTTTTCAAATTATTAATGGAAATATGTTTACCGCACCTGGGACATGATTTTTTAGCGGTCACACGCTTACCAGGTACGCAGGTACGACAGTGCCTTTGGAAATTTTTAGCTGAAACACCAGTTTCACAAGTGGGGCAAATTTGTACTGATTGCATCTTGTTGAAAAAAATAATATTTGTGGGGTATGTTATTTTATAAATATATATAGTAGAGTGCCACAAAATAAATGCTGTGCAATAAAAAAAAACCTTGGAAGGCTAATTCGCTATAATGAAATATTTGTGGGGTATGTTATTTTATATATATAGTAGAGTGCCACAAAATAAATGCTGTGCAATAAAAAAAAACCTTGGAAGGCTAATTCGCGATGGTGCTGGGTTTGGTGTGTGCTATTTATGTATATGCTACTTCTTGCTTCTTAATGAATCCTGTAAATAATTGAAGAAAAAAAATAATTAAGCTTGTGTATAGAAAACACAAAAATATTATGTGTACATAATTCTACCAAACAATCTTCTTTTTTCTAACCCTCAGCCCTCTTGGCGTATGAAGTATAAATCATAATTTCAGAAAACAGAGTTATTTTAAGGTCGCCATTTTTTAAAATTAAACCATAAGCTTTGTTTATGTTTATAGTATTCGTCGAGCAATAGCAGATAGAGCAAGAATCGTTTTCCTACAACCCATAGTTTATGAATTACAAAACATCTTAGAAATTACATCTTGAAATTTTAATCCAAAATAACTCGAAAAAAGCAGGCACTAGTCATCATCCCTCCAATAGGTTGTAGAGTACTTCTAATTTTGTATCGAATGCTATTAAAATTTTCGAATTAGAGTAAAAACTAAGCCGGTAAATCAAGTTTCTCAAAAAAATAAAAAATTGTCTTGAGGGGGTGGAATCGATTTTATTTGCTAGTCGAATAGTTCTCGTCGAATCCTATCCAACAAACCTAAAATCATCATCCTAGCTCAATTAGGAGCCGAGAAAATCAATGTCTTGGATAACGTCTTAAGATTTTTGTCTTAAGAAAATTTTCTTGACAGACCGGAAGTAACATCTTGAGATACCGGAAGTCGACTTTCTTAAAGATTAAGATATTTGTCTTAAGACGTTTTCCAAGACATTGATTTTCTTGGCTCCTATGGGGCCTAGAACCATGTAACTTTGGTCTATGTATATACCAGTACTTGCCCGACCCTGTGGCCGAGTGGTTAGCACATCGCGCTGCGACGCCAAGGGTCCCGGGTTCGAATCCCGGTCGGGCTTGGTTGTTTGTAAGTGTCCATTCATCCATTTCATCACTCATCCCCAATCTTCGCAAATTAGCCAAGAGGCACAAAACGCGAAGTAAAAATTAACTAAATCAATCAATCAATCAATCAATATACCACTACTTTTTTCCTACATGTTCACTCACCTTACAACCCACCCGATCAAAAAAAATAAAATTTACCCCCTGCGCGCATGCGCACATGTATAAATTTAAAATATAGGCTCGAAATTAAAACAAAATATTATTTTTTTCCCTCCTCCTCCCTCTCTCTGGCCAAGATTGCAAATAATTGCAGGAATAATAATACCATGATATTTTTTTAGACTGCAGGTCCAGGTCACCCGAACCAGACAACATTTGAGTTGGTGTTTTTTTAAGTCCACTTTATGTGCAGTAAGGCTAATCGGGACTAGACCTACAGAGTTTTAAAATGTTATCCGAACCACTTGTGCCTCCAGCGGGTATCGAACCCTTGAATACAAGCCTACCTACCACTGCGCCATAGGGGAGGCCCCAGACGACATATTTGCACTACAACAAGCAAAAAAAAATCATATCTGTGCATATGGGAAGTCCAATACATAGTTGGTAATGTGTGATGTGATCAGCACCAAACATTTAATTTTTTATGTATGTTCCGTGTTTGCCCGACCCTGTGGCCGAGTGGTTAGCACATCGCGCTGCGACGCCAAGGGTCCCGGGTTCGAATCCCGGTCGGGCTTGGTTGTTTGTAAATGTCCATTCATCCATTTCATCACTCATCCCCAATCTTCGCAAATTAGCCAACAAGTACAAAACGCGAAGTAAAATAAACTAAATCAATGAATCAATCATTAAGTTCCGTGTTGCAATCATGAAATTAAATTTTAATTAACTTTTTTTTTCCTATCCATCTCTCTCTCAAATCTATATAGCCTGTTCATATTTGGCATGTCGGCCATTTTGTTTACGTAGCAAAAAAATCTCAAGCCAATTTTTGCGAATGCTCGTTGTAGCCATAAGTATAATTGGATATAATTGCCGGATTTTATTTAATTTTAGGTTTAAAATCAATAAGCGTGCATAAAAAAAACTAAATATTTTAAATAAATAAGATTCGAATAACTATGTACTTCCACTAGCCTTTGCTATGGCGCAGCGGTAGCGTTGTAATCAAGAGATCTCGGGTTCGATACCCGCACAAGTGGTTCTTGAAATTGTAGGTCCAGTCCCGATTAGCCTTACTGTGCATAAAGTGGACTTAAAACACATCAAATCAATCAGTACTTCCACTAGCCTCTGCGATGGCGCAGCGATAGCCTTGTAATCAAGGGTTCGATACCCGGTGGAGGCACAAGTGGTTCTTGAAATTGTAGGTCCAGTCCCGATTAGCCTTACTGTGCATAAAGTAGACTTAAAACACATCAAATCAATCAGTACTTCCACTAGCCTCTGCGATGGCGCAGCGATAGCCTTGTAATCAAGGGTTCGATACACGGTGGAGGCACAAGTGGTTCTTGAAATTGTAGGTCCAGTCCCGATTAGCCTTACTGTGCATAAAGTGGACTTAAAACACATCAAATCAATCAATCAATCAGTACTTCCACTAGATATCAAAAACACGCAACTCTCCTCCATTTTTTCTTGCCTTCCTCTAACAATTTAACACATTTATTTTTTTTGAAATATGCCCCGCACACATATTTCCTACCTACCAACAACGGCACACAGAAGAAAAAAGATATTCCAGCTACCAAGATGCATGCTTCAAATATATAAAAGCAGAGAGAGACATGAAACATCTTCTATATTCTCTCTCTTTTTGCATGTTTTGTGAGTATATTTTCTTCCACAATACATAAGAGCTGTTTGGTTTTTCAGGAAGTTACCTTCCTTCCACAATCTCTTATATCTGTTTGGCTAGTTTCAAGAATCAACTCACGAAAGCAATGCCATACTTATAAATCAAAGCCAACTCATGCAAGCTAAGAAACAAAGTTACTTACTTTTGGAAAATCCTGCAGAAATGCTCTTCACTGACGTTGAAAATGAAACAGAACTTTCTACACCAGCGCTTTAAGTTTTATACGGTTTTCTAATTAGGTCAAAAGTGATATGTTAGCCAACGCAACGTGGACCAATAGAAATCCGAGACAATCTTCTCTAGAACATTCTTCCCCTACATTTCAGCCACATCATTTTGCGAGTTCGAAAATTCACAAGTTAATGCATCGCATCGCATCACTGCTACCTATGCTGTTAACTGACGTCACTATTTCTCAACAGTTGCCAGAGCTGATGTTAACAACCTGTTGTAACCTAAGCATCATGTGTATTGAAATATAAACAAAACAAATTGTATACGTCAGTAGGGAATTCCATCGTTCGGCTATTGAAAAAAAAAAACAACAGGAAGTATAACTTCCGTCGTCCCAAGGCCTACGTATTGTTGAATTTGTGCTATTGTGTCAACGTTTGATAGCACACGCAGAGAGAGAGAGGGAACGAAATTGTAGTTTTTTCTAGATGTGCTTGCGTCACAATACGGAAATAATAAGAGGCACGCGTGTGTGTGTGGCACATCGTTCCCGAAAGAGGTAGGTTTACAAAGGTCACGATATATAAACATTGGCCGGGACTTGGAAAAAAAAATTATGATAAGGTACATTCATCCTTGAAGGATGAGAAAGTGCATTTACTCGTACCGGCTTTTTTTTTCTGCGCTGTAAAACATCGACAGGCGCGGAACGTAGAGAGAAAGTGAGTTTTTTTTGAGGTTTTGATGAAATTTTCGTAGGTTTGCAACACTGTGGCTCACTTCAGTGAATTAAAGTGATTTTTTGATGTTTTGGTGCTGTTTTCTTCGCTGCGAAACATCGTCAGCGCAATAAATGAGTCGCAGAACGTGGAGAGAAAGTGAGTTTTTAAGGTTTTTTTATCCTCACTTAATGTCCGTGAACCCGGGCACCTGCACTACTATTATTATTATTATTATTATTGATTTACTTTATTTTACTTCTCTTCTTGTGCCGATCACCGCTACTAGTTAGCAGTCTTAAAGATATTCCCGAATCAAACGATAGTATTATATATATTGTAATAATGGACAATGTTTATTAGAAGTTTTAATATAAATTTTAGATTAACTGAATACTTAAAATACTATTTTTATGTTTATAAAGTTACTGGACAAATGACAGTTATACAAAATTTTATTGCTTGAGACCTCAATTCGAGATGTTGGAATGAGCTCTAATTTATATGACTGAAAATGTAAGAAGATAACCATCTACAAAATTTTCAATACGCAGTTATTCTCACAAAATACTTTAAAAATGAGTATTTCACAAAATAATCGTTTATTTTTTAAAAATTGATTTATTGATTTAGTGTGAAAGTTTGTATTATTTGGTGCACTTCTGAGAAAACCAGACATTGATAGGCGTCACCGTTCCCGAGAAATGTCAAACCAAAAGTATCTAATACGGTGGACTATTTTGAACGTGGGAGGCATCAGCACGCACATAGCGATTGGCTCCTCGACTGGAAATTCCTTAAATGGCATAACAATTATACTACCAAGTCTCTTGCTTTTATCAAAAAGTGTAACAATTCGTCAATCATGAGGGACCTAGCCGCTGGACAGTGATCAAGATGGTGGGTACGAAGTCCTCTATTTGGAGACACATCTTAAGGCGATTCCTTGATTAAATACATTAAAACTTATATCAGTTTAACGCTTATAAATTAGGCTATAATTTGTATTCCAAATAATTTTCTGTCGCATAATTTATTCGATAGTTACAATGGAGAAAATTCTAAAAGTACAGGATGATTTGTCTCTATTTTACAGGGGAGGACAAGACTTGTCTTTATTTTGAAAGATGATTTCTTACATAACGTGAAAACCACTTCCATTCGTATCGTTGTCTATCCTTCCAATTTTAATTTATTTCGAATTGAAATAAATGGATATCCCGCATCTCCAACCACGTATCATTCTCTAGGCGTTACGACGTCACGTTGCGCGCTAGAACACGCATCTATCACCACGTGGGATCGTACTACGGGTAATGTAGCTCATTCATTATTCATCCCCCAACTATTGGCATACTCGCTATTCATGGCAAAGCTGATGGTAAGGTGCAAGTGGTACTGACTAAACACATACGTTTGGGTGTGGCAAGACAAAACACTTGAGTTTTAAACCCCCAAAGACTGGATCAACATGGCTTATTGGAAAGGGTATACTTGTCTCTGCACTACAGCTGAAGATATGAGGTGAGAGGTTACGCTCGAGACTATACAAAGAATCTGACTTGCGACTCGCCTCGACACGGTCTCCCCAAGGCGTCCTCTTTTCTCTCTTCGTAATCCTCGTACTCGCGCCTCGATTGACTGACTTAGAACTGACCACTGACCTCTCTCCTTCCAGACATTTATTCCAATCGAATTTACTCAGTAATGCCGACTCAGATATCTGTAGACTCTTCCTTGATTGCGATCGTTTACACCTGTTTGCAACGATGGCGATCAAGGAAGCTCGGCAATGTCTGACAAGACATTCATTCCTTAGATGGTTCTAGCAATTTCCTGATTGGAAAGGTGATGGCGAAATGTCTGGGATTTTAGAGTTCGCTGTTTTTAGATAAGGGGACATTTCCCCGTATACACAGAAGGGTGCGAAATGGCCTTAAGTGCCGACGCACCCATAAATTTTAACTCAATCAATCAATCAATTTAGAGTTCGCTGTACGTTACATTAAAAAGATTCTACAGATTGTTACGATGCCCCTCTCCGGAAAATAATTCCTTTGAATTCGTCTTTATATGTGATCCAATCTTATAGGGGTATCGTTCATTACCAAAACATAAAATCCTACAGATCGTTACGCATTATTGAACAACGAAACATTACGTTTTCTTCAGTCTATCTAATGAGGATCAAAATTTTAATAGAAAAAAATAACTGCTTAGATATAAGCCAGTAACTAAGAGTCTGTGAATCCGATGCTTGAGGATAAGCACAGGGGAGAAGGGCGTGAACTTTTGAGATTTTTTCTTCTAGTAGAGGTCTAACAACTGACCAAAATCCATATTTTACGGAATCATTCCAAACATTCGTCGTTTTCAACTTACTTTTTTTGGCTAACACAGAAGTTTTCACAACACTCCCACATCTCAGTAGAATTGAAAACACTTCTGACCAAACAATAGACCCTTTAATTGACATAAATGGCTTTTTTATTCATTTTCGAGGGGTGAAGCTATTGTTAATTAATCTAGCGCCACGTGTCGGGGGTGAAGGAGGAGATGAGTCATCGATGACTCATGCACACGTGAGAGTTTGAAATGAATGGTTTTCCATTAGTGCACAAAAGATACTATTACGTATTCCGTTTTTACCCTAACCTAACCCTATTGTTGTATTTTATATATGCGTTTCTGCCGGATATGAGTCACAGATGATTTATACAAACGTTGGAGTTTGGAATTAATGGTTTTTCCATTAATGTACAAAATACACTTTCGGCCTATTCTAAGGCGTCACGTCCGGCCATTTTGGCGACGGTGGTGGATTATATTAGCTGTAATTATGGATCCGTATTTACCCGAATTCAACCGGTGCCGATGCGATCGGAGGTAGAAGATATTATAACACATGTTCGCTTTAAAGGCGAAGAAATTGAACGATGTAGCCTATATGAAAACGAAGTATGCGGGCAGAATGCATGTTATTAATAATAATTGCTCTTAAAAAAGGGAACAACAATACTGCAAGAACCTGCTACGAGGTTGCATTCATCGTCTCTCCAAACCGCGAGCAATCATTCACGCACGAGGGGAAAAACGACTCTATTGTTATGTCCCCCATCGGTCTTCTTCCGGAGTTGAACGGCAGACAGGTGCCGCCAATTTTTTACACGCATGTATTGATTTTCTTTGAGGTTCCAATTTTATTTTGTGGAAGTAATTTACGCGATGTTTTCTTCCGCCTATCGTAACATTGCAAAGATTATTTAACCTAAGGCGTAAGGTATTTGGCTGAACTAGGAACAATCAGTTCCTGTATCTACAGGTTAAAGTGGATGCGAACCACTATTTGCCCTTATTTCTAGCTTGCGAACCACGGACCCTTTGATTATTGGGTTATAAACATCAGGATTCACGTAAAATTGACCAGATGTTTTTACTGTTAGGGCCAATATTTCGCATTTTTTGTGTATTTTTACTCAGAAAACGCTATTTGAACGATTCAAGCAAGAGTTCGCATGGCAATTTAGACACACAAACTGTGTTTCTTCAACTTTAGCTGAAATTTAGGTTTATTTTTTTACTTTAATATCACAATTTCTTCTATTCAGGCAACATTTTTTATTAAATTTTGGACTCACAAAGACATTTTTCAACTTTTAACTTGCTATTTTAAAAGTTTATTTCCATTTTTTACTCTAATATCACAATTTCATCTATTCTGGCAGGAGTGTTTATTACAGTTTAGACTTGCAAAGATAATTTTTTCAACTTCTTTTATTTATATTTTTTAATTCTTAACTTTGAGTTTTGTTCTTTATTTAAAAAAATTCTCTAATCACTAAGGAAGAAGTACTTTTAAGTAAAACTGTACCCACAAACTTTATTATTACTATTATTTTTAGCATTATTATTATTATTGTTGTTGTTTTTGTTTTGATGTAGTTGTTGAATCTTGTTGTTGTTGTTAGGGTTTATTGACTTCCACTACGCTATTTTTGGTTAGGTTCGTAGGAACGTTTGTTTATTTTAGAGTTTCCTCGGTATTTTCTTACTGTTAGGGTAGGTAAAGTTTCCTAAATATATGAGTAGGGTTCCATATATTCTTGTTCTTGGATGTTTTTCATATGATGTGATCACCACAACTCTCCAAGTGCTTTTACTGCATGTTTCCATTTTTATTGAGGCTTAGTGATTCCTAGAGCCACTTTATGCATGAGAGAAAGCTTGAAAATTTCGATCTCAGATAACCGCCAATCTTATGTCAGAGTATTTTCGAGTATATTTTAGACTTATTATGGGCCACTAGAATATCACGGCTTGCTTATTTTTTAAGTATGTTGCGCAGTTATTGTATTTTTGCTTTTGCTTTCTAGATAAACTGTATGAAATGTTTAATATTTGTACTTTTTGCACTTATAAGAGGCCAAACTTTTACTGTAACTAAAATTATTATGTGTCTAAGGACTGAAACCCCTTTATCAAGAGTACTATAACTGAACGTTTATTAGTATTGTTTCTTCCTTCCCTTAAATATAACTACTTAACAATATAATGACAAATCACAGGACAAGTCGATGTTAGCAGATGACTACGTGGCTCTTAAGTCCACCGGCCAAACTTTTCTTGCCATGCTATTTACCCTTATAGTATTTTATTCGGGATACGTTTCAAGTATTACTGACTTTTTTTGAGTGTTTGATTAACACCAGGGGTTATTTGTATCTGTTATGCTGTATTATTTGAGGCTTCTTTTTTTATTCTACAATCACTATATGTCCCTGAGAACTAAATTCCACTGACTGAAGCTTAAAGCTTAGGCTCTACAGCATGTTGAATGGTTAAGCACTGGTCAATATGAATTTTACAGAGGCTAGTAGGAGGCTTAGGAACACACGCCAGAGCTTTATTAGCGTGGAAGAAACACTTTCAGGGAGTACTACGAGGAAACGAAGTTGATTTTTTTGAGTGCTTTACCAGTTACACAGCCAATATTTGCTATTTCAAGTAACTACATGTACCAGAACATTTTACAGCCCAACACTAACTAGACTTCAATTTATACTTTATTAGGTGCTAAATGTAGCAAGAACACTGATTGTACATACTTTTGAGAATCCAACTATATCAGGATTTTTTCTATGTAAGTATATTTTTATTGATTACTAACTTTAACAGGCCAAAAAGGAAGACGACTAAACTTAGCACTATAGTGTAGGTGATTGCATGAAAAGTAGAAATTATAACAACCACAAGATTTCGCTTTTTTTGCTTTTGTGACTAATCGTGACGCTGAGGATGAATGGATGGCCAAAAATCTTAAGGACTGGTTGTATTTTACCACTACAGAATTAAAATACTAAATAATTAAAAATGCATTATTATTAATATTAAATACATATAAAGAAATTATAATTTCCTACTTTTATAATTATGAGATATTTATAAAGTACCAAACTAATTCCTTTGCTAACTGGTTAAAGTTGGCAATAAATTTCGAAATAGTTTAAATTATTTTTATTATGTATAAGTTTTCTTTAGTTTTCGCTTAAAATTGATACACAGTATATCAATTAGATTTCATAGTTTTTTTCTGTCTTGCCACCCATCACACTTCTTACATCACCTGAGTGATCAAAAGCTAAGGAGAGATGCACTTGCATCCACCTGTTCAGTCTTTCCACCAGGACCAATACCTACATGATGTGCACTACAGATTGAATGTTCTAGAAGAGTACCACATGCACTACATATTGCATGTTCTAGAAGAGTACCACATAACTCTCATTTTAATGGAATATAAGAATTTTCCCTTTGGAATTTAAAAAAACACTTACTTTCCACAATATAACTAATACTATTTATATGTACATTGACAAAATACACTATACTCTAAATTTAGCACATGAGACTGTCACACTTGCAGGTGCATTTATAGAATTACACATATAAGAAACTTCAACACCATCTTATTGGAGTGAAAGGATATTGCTAATGCGTAGCAAACCCATTCGATTAATAAATATTGACCCTGGCAGACCTTGTCAGCTCCTGCTCAGAAATGTGTAGGGTAAGCCTTTCACAGGAAATGGTAAGAACACTGGCCTTTGGCAACAGGTGACGAGAGGCCAAGCGAGGGTTTAAATAGGTGCGCATGAGAGCGACACGAGGTCTTTTAATCTGGAATCATCGGAGAAGCAGGAGCTACTGGTCTTATTTCTAAACCGAACAGGGTAAGCTAGTCTACACCCTTATCTGCCATTCGCATTGCTCACTTAAGTCTAAACCGAATCATGAGTTTATTTTAATGATAAGTTAGATATTTGTACCTGCCCGTTCAGGGCTGTCTCTACCATCAATAGTACTAATCGGGAGTTGCATCCCTATTTAAGATCCCCGCGTTCAGGTTGGAATGCTACGTGGTGGATTGATGCGGTCCTTTTCATTTTCTTTTGGAAATGAAAAGCGTCATGCCTTATTTTCCTTAACAGACATGAAAATTGAACGGGTAAGCATCGCGGTTGGAGTTGCGGAATTTTTTATTTATTTCACTCTGAAATAAATGAAAATTGAATTTCGTTAATATCATGTTAGACTTGTTTCTTCGCGGAATTTTTTACTAACGGTAGTAGTGTAAAATACAATAGGATGAGGACAAAAATCATACAAATGAAGAGCCATATGATTAAACAGCCCGATTTGGCTACACTTAAAACTATGCCAAGATGCCTATATGCCCCTATTGCTCAAGTGTGCTATGCTGTCAATCCCAAGAATCCTGAATCCTAGTGTACAAATGAAGAACCCTAATAGATCAATTTGCCTACACTTAAAACTATGACAAGTACCTATATGATCTTATTGCTTACAGTGTGCTACTCTGTCAAAATCTCAAGAATCCTGAACTCTAGTGTACAAATGAAGAACCCTCAACAGATTGATTTAGCCATGTGTGCAAAGGCTGAATCTGTGAGATTGTTGTCCATAAGCTTGTCAAAAATATGCCCCTCTTGATATTGTTTTGGCCACACTTAAAACTAAGCCAAAAATGCTCATATGAGCTTATTGCCTCTAGTGTAATACTCTGTCAAGTGTGCTTAAATACTTGACAGTCAGTTCAGAATATTAATATGTTAAACCGAATATTTTAATTGAATACCAGGCTCAACTTGTATATCTAGTACTAAGACAATGCATTTTGCAGAGGACTCTCTCATTTCTTACATCATAAACATATGATTTTTCACCTATAAGAATAACACTACATATGGTGTCATCAGGGAGTGTATCGTGGAATTCACAGATAATTTTAATGTTTGTCCTGTCATTAACCACAACTTGTTTCCTTTTTGAAGTGTTGATGACAAACATGGGTCTCTGTGTTTTAAATTCATCTGGTGTGTAATACATGTCAGTATTGCCAGTAGTGACCCTTATGTATGCTGTAAATGCTTCATATAATTTAAGAAAATCATCCTTGGACATGTTCAAATTATAATTTTCTCATTTTTAAGATATATGTTCTTGATGTTGCAGTTATCAAATTTACTTGAATTTTTTTCTTGATTATTGTGTCTTCCAGTCTGAAACGGTACCACCGCAAAATCTGGCATGTCATATTGTATACTCGACAATGAGTTTGTAGCATCAAATTCATAATAGGTACCAGTGGCAGGCTTCTGCACACATTGATATGTATAAAATTGTAAAGGCACCTGTGGATTTTTTAGGATATCTGCTTTGTATTTAAGAGCATAACTGGCCTCATATTCAACAACCGGAATTCTTAGCTCCATAGTCTGAATAATGCATTTGCCTTCATCAGGTAGGGTATTAGGCAGAGCTTCCCCAGTAGAGTTTAATGAACTGTACCTCATCAAAGCATTATTATCATTAGCAGCTCTTCTAAATGTGATTCTTAAACCACTCTTCCACATAATATCTTTGTAATCTGAGAAGAATCCTGGCAACAGGCGCATAGGAAACAGCACAGTGTGGCTCTTAGATATACTTTTATCACCAGCCCCAAATCCACCTATTTTGTAGTAAGAAGCCTCGGTTTTGGATAATTTTAGTGTGGCCAAAGCTGTAGAAGTAATACCAGGGTAATCTACTCTGTTTATAAAAACACCATGTTTTCTGATCTCAATTTCAGAGAAGAGATGTGGCACAAAATTGTCTACCAATCTTATATTTGAATTTGCCGGATAATCTGTACCATCAAGCTTTACAACATCAAATTTGATGTATAGATCTGCTCTGTGGGTGTGTATAAAGCCATCTCCTACATCAAGATCAACCTCAATCTCTGTGTTGGGTTGATTTAAATTTGCAAATGTCCTCATGTTTGGGGCGAATGATTGTAGCTCATAACTGTCAATATTTTCCATTTTTTTGTATGTATTTTTATTTAAATATTAATTTCTATGATTGCAGTTGTTGTGGCTCCAGCAAAATCAACTAATTCTTCTTTTTCATTAGTGACCATCAACTCAATGTAATCTATTCTATTATGGCACACAGGAAAATATAATGTTGGTGATGGAGTGTAGATGATGGGCTCCATAAATTCAGAGTTAGGTTTGAATGTTGCAATGATGCCAGTTTGTTTGTGAGTGCCTGTGCCATCTGATTTGGTGATCATACCCTCGGCCACATTACAGTGAATATTCAGAGTTTCTATGGCTAAGAATTTAGGTATATTAATAGCAGTGTGTTTGATGGCTGGTTCAAGTTTTGTGTTGTTCTCAAAGCCTAACAGCTCTCCTATAGTACCCAGATCCACTGTTTCTGTAGCAGACACAATCTCTACTCTGTGAATGACAGAATTTTGAGTTAATACTATACCTCTAGGTAACTGAGCATTTAGAGTGAATAGATTATACTGCCCTGGAGTGATGACAATTTTTTGATCCCCAACTGTGATTGTGTTGTTGTGGTGTGTAATATTAGGGATCAAGTACATGCCATAAAATGCTCTGAGAGCTATTGTTTTGGGATACACTATATCATCATGTAATCTAAGTTTCAATATTGAATTTTGGCTGGTGAGATGGAATACTCCCATGATGCTTCAGATACCACAGGGCCTTTTGAAAATCTTCAATTGATGGTTTATTTATTTGAGACAGATATCTAAGAACAGATAAACACAGATGTCCACAATTAATATCTTTGAAATATTGAACACGGGCATTATTGTAATAAAGATTAGTTGAATTTAGATATTTTACTAAATTTTCAGGTGGAATACCTCCAAATGAATCAAACACAAATATCTCATCTTTTAAATATTTAAGATAACAGATCCAGTGTGTGCCCTGATTTTTGTACTTATCCAAATTAACTATGCCACACTCTTTGTTGAGTGGTTGTTCTGGTAAAGAATCAGACATGTACACACCTCTAAAATTTTTGATGCCCAGTGGCTTGATTGAAGCTTCAATATCTTGGTTTGTAAGCGGCTCTTGTTTTTTTAAACTTATTCATGGCTCTCTTAACACCTTTGCCTTGTTTTTCCATAGCTAGATTATGGCTCTTCATTTCATCTAATTCTGCCTTATTCTTCTTGGCATCTATTACTGTTTTTGCTATAGCAGCTGATCCCCCAGCCAAGCTCCCAACAGCCCCCAAAACTGCTAAGATGGCCGGGATAGTAAATATGAAGCCACCTGTATGCAATTTTTTTCAAGATTGCTGTACTTTTTTTTAATTGAGGGGTACTAAGTAATAATTTCATACCATGGCCCTTGGCAAGACAAGAACTTTTTTTCTTGCGCTGCTTTTTGGTTAAAAGGCTATCAATAGTTTTAAGAGATTTAAGGCCTGCATAAGGTATCTGATACATAACACCCTTGGCCTTCATTGTAGGTTTATTATATATACATTCTGGGTTTACATAGCTTAATTAAGTGGCTTAAATTTATTTAATTTATCACAACCCTACCCCAGTTTTTGTTTGGTGTTCATAGCTATGGTGGTCCCCAATGCTGCTATTCTCTCACTTGAAGAAGCATCTTTGCTTACAAATTTACCAAATGCAGCCTCTTCTAATTTCTTGTCTGCAACATGTCGCCTATCAAGACAGAGATTCCTCGGTTCTCTGATTTCCATCCCTTAAATCTTTTTACAAGATAATCTCTTAATTTAAGAATTGGCCTTTTCATGGTTATTTATATATGTTTCAATGTCTAGAAAATTGTTAATTTTATTTCTATATTTACCACTATTGGGTTTCCTTGTCATATCAATTGTGACAAACCCATAACTGTCCTGAATCCAGCACCTACTGCAAAACTTAGAAGAATCATTGTAGCTCAAGTCCCCACCTACATATTCATCATGTATGTGTTTGAGGTTGGTATGATCTTGATGAAACACACATATAAAATTGCTGTTGTCTCGGATCAGGTGCTTCGGTATTTTAGAAAAAGTCTGTGCCAGGTAGAAGCAATCTATGTTTTTGTGTCGGCCCTGTGTAAAGAAATTTCTAACCTTGTTTTGATTATCCAGTATAATGTCATCCAACACAACAACAGAGTTATCAAGACATTCATGGAGTGGCTTAACATCTGGTTCAAAAGTGGCTATATCCAATCCATCATATAGCTTCATCAGCTGCTGATATTTTAATTGTTCCAAGCTCTTAGAGAAAACATACAAGTGCCTGTTTTTCCAGTCTAACCAGTTGGGTGCCAATAAAAAATTATCAATCATTAGTGTAGTTTTGCCACAAGCCGATGGCCCAACAATAAGACATCTAATATTATCAGGCAGCAGCTTGCCATTTCTATTAATCTGCTGTTCAGGATCTGGTAGCCTCTTTATAACATCCCAGGTGTTCATAGTATCACTTTGTCTGCCTCGATCCAGCTGTGTTCTGGGAGTCCTAGCCATTTGACAAGTATCTTGTTGCCTTTTCTGTGGATGATTTTTTCTATGAGATATGTGTCAGGCTGCTTAGTTTTGCTGAGTTCTTCTTCATAAAACCTGCCTTTGAGAATTTCTCCTCGGTGATCTTTTATTATATATGTGTATCGGGTCCCAGGTTTAACTTGAACCACTGTAAATAATTCAGTGCTCCAGTTTCTGGTAAAGCATCTTTTGAATAAGTGCTTATATTTGCTGATTCTTACTTGATCACCTACCTTGTATTTGGTTTATCTTCTTGTTTTCTGGTATCTAGGATAATAAACAGTACTGATCAATTTTTGCTCATCAGATGAAGTTACCTCAGAGGGCTTCATGTTAATTGTGGAATGGACCGAGTTGTTATATTTATGTAGAAGTTCTGGAAGAATATTAAGCCATTTATAATTACCTTGGAGGGTAAATTGTTTATACATATGATTTTTTAGGGTTTTGTTGAATCTCTCTACAATAGAGGCCTTGAGATCACTGTAACTCGAGTAATATTGTATTGACTGGCTTTTAATAAATTGTTGGAACACAGAATTATAGAATTCTTTGCCATTATCTGTTTGCAAATAGCGCGGTCATCTTCCACTCTGATTGATGATTGTCCTGAAGGCTTCTGTAACACATTTTAAAGTCTTGGATTTGAGTGGCATAGCCCAGGCAAATTTTGAAAATGTATCTATGACAGTGAGTAGATACTTGTAGCCCTTGTTGATCTTGTCTAAGTTTTTCAGCTGTCCACTTGCCATCTCAACCAAGTCACACTGCCATAAATCATCTATGCCTTTTGTAACCACTGGCAGTCTCTTATAATTATGTCTGGCTTGTCTGTGTAATTCATCAACAATAATTTGTCTAGACATAGTATGTAAACAAGAATATTGCAACTATGGGGTGTTCAGCAGCTGATACTACAGGATTTTGTAAATACAGTTTGTCTCCTATTTGTATATTAAATTCCAGAGAGCCATCATCTTCAGCATAAGATGTCTCTAATGTATTGGGATCTGTAAAATCCTCTAACTCTACACTGGTGATTTTTGCTTTGTTGTCAGCATTTGTTATTGATAAGGTAGGGTAGTGGTGTGCCTGTGGTTGTAGCCAATATTTGATCTTGATTGGTCTAAGTGTGCCCCCAACAAAAAACTGGTAATAAAATTGTGCAGGGAACAGCATATATATTTTGCCACCTGGTGTAAATGGTGAATCATATTCTTTGTTGGGGATACTGTACAATTCAAGAATTACTGTATGTTTAGGACTCTCGATTAGGCCAGTTATTTCTTTTTCTGCTGTAAGCAATCTACTTGTTACAGATTCAAGGTGCTCATTGATAGTCCTAACAACATCATCATGGCCTGGCTTGATCTTTGTGTCCACAACAAGTTTCTTGTATTGTTGCACAATCTCTTGAAGCTGGTTGGCAAAAACAGACAGAGCATTTGCTTGGTTGGATTCCATGCTTCCTAGCTGTTGCTTGATATTAGCTACAATTTGCTGTAAATTTCCAACAACTGCCAATTTTGAATTTTGAGCAGTAAGATCATGGACTTGTCTTCTGATATCCTCAAACAAAGCTAGCAGTTCATTAATATGTTGATTAGTTGGTAGAGTGGCCACTGTCTGAGTAAGTTGTTTGATCTCTGTCTGGATATTCTTGATATCTTCTGATTTCAATATGCGATTCACAGCTCTCTTAATATTTTTAAGTTCCTGTAATGTAGGCAGATTTGATACAGTATTCTGCAAAGATTCAAGTGCCAATTTCACATTATTTTAATGAGAAGCATCAGCCACACTTTGCATAGCATCTTGGAGCAGGGCTATGTCTGCCTGAGTAGGTGTTGATTGTTGTAAAATTTCAAGTTTTGTTTGGATATCATCGATCAAGTGATGAAAATGAGATAGCTCAGATTCAGTGTTGAGGTTTTCAAGTTTTGTGATCTGTTGCTGGACACTGACAAGGGTATCTACAATACCAGGCAAGCGGGATTCTAGAGATTCTTGTACATTTGTCAGATCACTTTGCACTGCTGCTATTGTACCTTCAAGATGAGTTATGGTACTCTGATTTTTTCCAAAATCTTCATATGTTTCAAGTTGCAGCTTAATGTTGGCAACACTCCGAGTTATAGCACTCAAAGCATCAGAAGATGGCAAGTTGTTCATAAAATTTTCAAGTGTCTCAATTTTTTCTTTAACCTCGGCTATGGCATTGTTCAGAGGGTCCAGATTAGGTATCTGTAGTGATTGAATCTGTTCCTTTAGAGTGGAAATCACTCGATCAAAATCTTCTTGTGATTTTATGCTTTTGACAATTGTTTGGAGCTGTGCCTGGACATTATTTATCTGCTCTTCCAATTGATGTTTCAATTGCTCAGAGTTGTTAGCCTGAAACTTAAATTTGGCTTGAAGAGCTGCTACAGCTTCCTCTAAATTTTAAAAAGTATCCAATGTGGCCAAGTCAGTATATTTTTGAAGCAACAATTTGAGTTCTGAATCAATTTTAAGAAGAGGGTCCATGCATTGTGATTGTAAATTTGTAATTTCTAGTTGAAGACTGGCATTGAGTGTGGTTTGTAAAGCTTGTAAATCACTTCTTAATTTTTTGACTCTGACATCAAGCATCAGAATCTCATCACTGTGATCTTCATGTCTTGTATGGCCAAATATATCATTAGGCATTTTGATTTAGTGGTTATTTATTATTGAATATCTAATTCTTAATTCTATAAAAAAAGGTATAAGCTTGTCATAGGATCCAGGGACCTCAATATATAAGCAGTCACCAGCAGAAACAGTATATACAGTGCCAGAAATCATGTTTGAGTGCTTAATTCTATAAATATTTCTCCCTATTGAAACCTTGACATTACCCTCGGGGGGTTGTAATAAATTGTAATTGAACACCTACAGGTAATTGGTAATAATTTAAATTATTGATAAATATGTACAATGTTTTACCTGTTTCATCATCAACATCTGTAAGTATGCTGTTCAGATGAATAATTAACAAACCACTTAGTTGAGATATCATAGATTGTATATCAGAAGGGGGTGCTGGTGTTGGCAGGTCCATAATAGCCTGTTTTTTGAACCCAAATAAGTTCATAGGCATGTTTATTTATTTCAAATCATGCTCTGTGATTGGGCATTGATTACCACTTTTCAAATCACAATGACCCCATGGTAGAGTATGTATGCCACATGACAAAATACATCTCTTATCATCATGTGGGTCCAGAGCTACTTTTCTTACAACATTTGTAGTCAACAAGTGATCCACACTCTGGATTCTGCATTCTGATGTTCTGATTGTCTCTGATTTGAGACAATTTTTGTAATCTTCAAATTCAAGCTCTTTGTCAACAGTTATTCTGCCGATGCCCTTGGCTTTTTTTGCAACAACACCACTACATGTTTCAAAACTATACATCTTGGCCCTTAACCCAGCAAAATCCCACAATAACATCACCAAGTGTCTCATCTTTTAATTTTCCAGGCACCTTTTTGTTGTGGGGTTGAATTTTTGAATGTTCACTGGTATCAAAATATTCAAGCAATGCAGGCTGTGATATATCTTGATAAACATCTTTTGTCTGAATATCAAGAATAAAGCTATCTGTGTCCATGTACATCAGTTTTACACGATCATCATAAAAAGGCTTCAGCACATCATAATAGAGCTTTAGCATGTGTAATTTGGCCAATTCCAATATCACCGCCCCTACATAAATAGGCTTATCAACCTTAATTTTTGTTTTTTCATGTTGAAGAGTGCCATATTTTCATCATAAATTCTTCTATAATTGAAGTTAGGCTTTGCTATCAATTTTTTGCTCCGGCTGGGGTCAGTAATTAATTTAACATCACTATTTTTTCTGACATTTTCTATGGTTTTTGCCATACACAGAATTGACCATCAATTTAAACAAGGTCTTATCAAATTGGCTCATTGCAGATGTTCGAAGCTCTGTGTTTGTATCAATATATGGCTTCAACCATCTTGAGTGCCTGAACCTTAAGACTTTGCCAACTTTGGTCACTTGAACATCATGATGCATCAGGAACTGGAGGTTTTTGTAAAATATGACATAATCCTGTTTTGGCTCTAGAGTCATCATGAGCTTCTTCTGTTTAGAGCCAGGTGAACACTCAACCTCAGGAATTGGGGGCAGATCAGAAAATTTGTTGTGTAAATCATCAGGAATTGTCAGATCAACCTCTAAGAACAGGCCATAGTCACTGTCATCAAAATCCTGAAGATCTTTAATATTGAAATCTTCGACCCACTCAAGCCCTGCATATGGCGGTTTATCCATCATGGCATAGCCATACAGGCTGTTGGCATCTACATACAGTATATAATTTGATCATATTCGGGAATATAGTATTTGTTATTAGCTCTGGCATATTTCTGAGAACATTGCACCATGCCTCCTCTTATACATTGCTCCATAAACAGATACATATCTTCATCTTGGATCAGATCCAATTGCATTTCAGTGTTTAAAAACATTGCAGACCATGCTAGGCCTGGAGCACTGTAGAAATACATTGGATCCAGCTTATAATTTCCCATCGATGATTTTCTAAATGCCTGAAGTATATCAGCTAAGAGGGTCACATCAAGTTTTAAATATGCCTTGTGATAATCACCAAATCTCTGGCATTTTAAATTGTTCCACATCAACTGGGCATGGTGATAATCATCATCAGTAATTCCAGATGCCCTGAGTTTGCTGTAGAATGCGTGTTGTGGTGGCAGAGAACACTCATCAAATTTAGAAAAACCTGTAACATAGTCATATGGGTATACACCCTTCCGCCTAATTAATTTCAGGTCCTGATTTGGAAACATAGCACATGTGATTTTGAATTGATCATCAGATAATTGACTGGCCAGTGTAGCCAGGCTAGCCGACAGAATTCTGTAGGAATCAAGAAATCTTAAGTGAATGGGAACACCATTAACTTTAATTATCTCGCTAATACCTATATATTTCTCATTATTTTCTGCTAAAATATTTAAATTCTGCTTGTCAAACCCCTCGTACCTGATCAAATGATGAAAATCATAATTGGATGCACCATGGCAAAATATAGGGACAAATTTTTGTCTCTGGATCTTAATATTACAGTTATTACACAGGGCCATTTTGAATTTACCATCTGTATGAGAATGGTGTTTCACCTTGATATTTGTATCTGAAAATTCAGAATCACATACCGGGCATGTTTTTTGCATTGTTGAAATCTTCAATCTGATCATCTGTTAAAAGCAACATAGGTTTTGATTTTAATAAGACATTAGATGCTATGTTATGGCACTCATTCTCTATTCTATGTTCAAATTCTTTGATGGCATCTGATCCCATGTATAAATATTCTTTACTAACAACCCCATCCTGTACAACCACATAATAAAAACTAGAAGGTTCATGTAACTGGTACGATGTAATTGAAGATTCATCAGGATCTGGGCTGCAGAATGCAAGGGGTTGGAGGTTTGATTCAAAATCACAATGCTGGGTGTTCCAACAAGGCTTCAAATTTTTTGAATTTGGCATTTTCATTTCGGTTAGGCATAACCATATGAACAGGTTTATGATTGCCACAGTATTTCAGATGCTCAATTAATTTGATTTTAGCAATTTCTGTATTCACTTCACGAACCCCTTTTATTATTTTTTGACCATCAAATACAGTCAAACATCTTCTACACAATTTGAATTTTGTATTGGATTTGCCTTGTTGTTTTCTGACTAAAGCTTCAAGACTGTGTACCAAAGTGTAATGGTGTGTGTCATCCCCATCAATCGGAACAGCAGAATCATCATCAAGTGTACTGATTCTGAAAGGTGCTATCAAGCAATTGCCACGGCCAGTAGAACAAATAAAAACATTAATAGATAATTGTTTACCATTGATATCCCTGGCCTTTTTTCAAATTTATCAATATTCTGAACAGACATTGGATATTCTAAGCCCTCCATAGCATCATCAAAATCATGTTCATGTTGTTTATAATAAGTTATTCTCTCAGGATGCCTTAAAACTGGATATAAAGCAGCTAAAATACACCACAGAAAACATTTCTCATCATTATTTTTTATGTTAACCACGGCTCTTTTGTTTTTAATATTGGCAGGTAATAGCAGATATGTAGATCCTTGTAATGGGCTGAATTCAGAAATATTAATATATAACTTGTGTGGAGTTCCGCATAGGCTCCATCCTGATTCTTTTGCTGCAAATTCAGAGTGTTTAATATTCAATTGCTCTATCACACTGCTTATTATTTTGTCTGAATTTGTATTTGAATATACAGCTACAGTTTCTGTTATGTGGGGCTGTGTAAATTTTGTGCCATTTGATTTCTTATATTGTGTAAACAATTTGAGGGACAGCTTATAAGAGCCACTTTGTGCATTTAGAATTGCCTGCACATCAGGATTTATACTGTTCAAAAAATTCTTAATGTCACATCTTGGCTCTGATACAAAACAGTGATCCCTAAGTTGGCCAGCAAAACTGCTATGGATAGGTAGTGCATAGCGTGGCTGCTTTGCCGGTCTAGCATTAACAGGTGTTTCATGCTTCTTTTTCAGACCACATGTAGATGGCTGTGAGGGCAATATTGATGACTGTACATAACAAGTACACTTATGCCTATTGTAATATGTTTTGCTTAATATTTTATGGCATCTTGGACATATTTTTGTAGGCTTTCTGCATTTCTTAGGATAACAATTATGCCGGTGCCTAGCCCAATTAGAACTAGATATATTTTTATTGCACTGATTGCAATATTTCAAGTTTGGCATTTTTATTGTTTGTTTATATAAAATTTCTTGGTCCAAAAAAACAGAACTATGGAAAATATGCCAAAACAATTATAACAGCAATTAGTGGCTGAGCTGGTGCTCTTATACCCTGACAACAGCAGTAACTAGGCTCTGGTGATCCCCAATATAAAATAGCTTTGCTCTATTATGCTGTTGTACAACACACTTTACCAGGTATCAAACCTGGGAGCTATCAGCTGGATATCAGCTAGCAGTGAATATTCTCAAAGTCTCACGTGTGGGGATATTATTCTGCTACATGTATTTCAATCTCACACATTTTACTAGGTCTCAAACCCATGAGCCTTTGATTACAAGGCAATAATACCAACACTTTGCCATCAGGGAGGCCTACACACTCTTTACCAGGTTTCAGACCTGGGAGCCTCTTGATTACAAGGCAGCAATATTAACACTTCTCCATGGAGAGCCCTCAAACCCAGGAGACTTTGATTACAAGGCAGCAATACCAACACTTTGCCATCAGGGGAGGCCTACACATTTTACCAGGTTTCAGACCTGGGAGCCTCTTGATTACAAGGCAGCAATATTAACACTTCTCCATGGAGAGGCCTCAAACCCAGGAGCCTCTTGATTACAAGGAATATAAGCTATGGGGCTATGCCCACACTCTACTGAGTATAGGACCCAGGAGTTATGAGCTGGATATCAGCTAATACAGTCAAAATTGGATTTTAGCTGTGCAGTGAATATTCTGAAAGTCTTACTTGTGTATATATTATTTCAGAGCAAAGCATTTTGGATTGGAGTCAGGTTTGCATGCTGTCATGCAAGAGGGTAATGTTCTTTTACTAAGAATTTTCCCCCTATTACACAGAAATATTAATGGAAGTTTTATGCCCTTTCAGTGAATTGGAGTCAATGCCATGTGTCAAGGCCTGTGTAGATTTCCCCCCCCATGCATGACAGCAATAATGGAATATAAAAGCCCCTAAGCGTGCATAATTTATTGCCCGGGGCAAGCAATGCATCAATTTTCCCGACCGAAACTGTCTGACAGACTAATGCATTTCTGAGCTAAGTAATTACTGCCCCAGGCATAAAACTTATCAAAGATTAGGAAGAAAACAGGTAACTGTTCTATTTGCAGCTGCCTTTGTCCAAGGTAATCCTGTATTGTATTCATCTGTAAGTTGTAGAGCATGAGGATATGAGCATTTTTGGCTTAGTTTTAAGTGTGGCCAAAACAATATCAAGAGGGGCATATTTTTGACAAGCTTATGGACAACAATCTCACAGATTCAGCCTTTGCACACATGGCCAAATCAATCTGTTGAGGGTTCTTCATTTGTACACTAGAGTTCAGGATTCTTGAGATTTTGACAGAGTAGCACACTGTAAGCAATAAGATCATATAGGTACTTGTCATAGTTTTAAGTGTAGGCAAATTGATCTATTAGGGTTCTTCATTTGTACACTAGGATTCAGGATTCTTGGGATTGACAGCATAGCATACTTGAGCAATTGGGGCATATAGGCATCTTGGCATAGTTTTAAGTGTAGCCAAATCGGGCTGTTTAATCATATGGCTCTTCATTTGTATGATTTTTGTCCTCATCCTATTGTATTTTACACTACTAACGGTTTTTTTTTTAAATAAGGTACGTCACCGTTGTTAGTAATGCCGTATGTCATTTATTGAGTTGGAGAACGAGCTTGATACCACATTGGATAGGCTCATCATTCTCGCTAATAATGCTGTTGGTCCGTCTTTTCATGTGGAGGGCCTACCTTGTGCCTCATCCACCCCAATCAGAAGTCCTCTATTAACTAGAAGTCGTGCACGCGCGCCGGCTAACTTTCAAATTGATAATCGTCCCACAGTTCTTGTGGACCCACCCACGATGGCTCAACTACCTTTTGTTCATCCCCTCCTTTTCGAGAGCATTTAGTTTCAGGGTGCCTCGGGGGAGGATGTTACTAAATTCATAGATCGTTCCGAAAGTGCAGCGATTTTGAATAATTGGGAGGAGACGAAAAACGGCAAATGTTCCCGGCGTTGTTATGTGGGGCAGCTCTCCGTTGGTTTAATGCAATTAGCCAGCAACCAGGCGTCAATTTAGTCAGCTATGAGGACGTCAAGAAAAAGCTTATTGAAGAATTTATAGGCTCCCTTGATCAGCTGCAGATTGAGGAGCAGATCAGCTTTCGGTTCCACAGGGACGATGAACCGGTATCATCTTACGTTAGGGATAAGCAGACCTTCTTGTTTAACATGGACCCTAACATGGCTGTGAATAAGCACCTTAAATATATAAACGCAGGTCTTCAACCGCAATTTATCAGGGAGATATACAAAAAACAATATAATTCAGTTCCGGAGCTTTTGAAAGACCTCAAGGAATATGAAAAAGCAAAGTTCCTTATGCGCCGTAGAACGGTGCAAGAGCTCTTGCATTCGGCTCAGAAGGAAACTCTTTTTCCGTCTCCTGCTGAGTTGCGCATTCCTCACCAGAACCCCGTAGTTAGCACTACGGCGGTTGCTCCGGAATCAGCACCTCGGGCTAATCAAGACATGACTAATCAGCTGCAAGCCTTGCAAGTTGAATTGGACCTTGTCAAAGGACAACAAACGACTCTCCCAACTTCAGAACCGTCCACTGTAGAAGCTTTGGCTAAGCAGGTCAGCAACCTAGCGTTAAAAGTCGAGGAAGTTATACAGTCACATGATCATGAAAATTTTCAAACTGTAGGCCAAAATTATCAAAGGGGTAATTTTCATCACAATCGTGGTTCAAACAACAGACGAGGCTTTCAGGGCAGGGGAAGTAGAGGCTATCGTTCAAACAACGGCCGGTTTCAGAATCGTTCCAATTTTCAGCGTGGCCGGGGGCGAGGTTCACCAACCCCCCGCGGTCGTCCCGATCAAGGTGACCGGCGTGGCCCACAACTTTGTTATAAATGTGGTTTTCCTAATCAACACCAAGAATTTTGTCTTCAAAATCCAGAACATTTAAACGCCAATTAACCGCAAGTAATGGAGACATACATGCGGGCAGTAAAAATATTTTAGTCTCTACTTTCCCGTCTGAAGACCTCATTTATGTACATGCCAATGTAAATGGGGAACGTCAAAGGTTTATTTGTCGATTGTGGGAGCCAAATAAGTGTAACAAGTGATAAGGGTATTCCTGCTCATGCTAGGAGGTTTAAAATCAAAACTCTAGTTAAAGGTGTCACGAATAATTGTTTAACAATTACAGAAATTGTACTTTTAGATTTTTCTCAAACTGGATTTACATTTAGGCACCCCTTCAGGGTGGTACAAGATTTTGGTCATAATAGCATCCTTGGTAATGATTTTCTTAAAGCCCAAAATGCAACTTTAGATTTTGAAAGCAATAAATTGGCTTTGAGCAGATTTGGTACTCCCCCACGAAACCGCATTCGGTTTGATTCGGAGAAAGCTTTTGATGTTTCCGTTAAATTGGCAGGTTTGCTGGTACATACTGTTTAACCTGAATATGTGGCTTCTAAACGAATTGTTGTGAAACCAATTGTTGTGCATCCCTTTAAAATTAGTCAATACAGAAAATCAGAATTTAACTTTACTTGAGCCGGATGCAAATTTTCAGGCTAAATCTGGCATAATGGTACCAAGGTAGATACTCAACCCTGCTACACAACTTGTTTGGGTATCCAACCCTTTGAATTATAGAATTGTAATTCGCAAAGGTACTCGGATCGGTGGCGCAGAATCTTGTGAGTTGGCAATGGTGTATCAGAAAAATAGTGCTGTAACAATTAATTTAACAAAGGAAGAATCAGAAAACGACGATATCCCACAAGTGGATATATCCAAATTTGACATTAATCCTCAATTGGAGGAACATGAGAAAAATCAACTTATAGAGCTTTTGTTAAAATACAAAAATGTTTTCAGTTGGTCCGAGAATGACATGGGCCTTGCCACCAATTACAAACATAGGATAAAGCTTTCTGATCCTACGCCGTTCCATAAGCAGCAATATCCGATCCCGGTACATTTGCGAACCGAGATAAAGAAACAAATTACGACTTTGAAAAAACAGGGAATAATCCGGGATAGTACAAGTCCTTATAACTCACCAGTTATTCTTGTGAAAAAGCGTGACGGAAGTTACCGTTTTATTCAAGACGGTCGCTTTTTAAATAAACGCTCTGTGTTCGATGCGATGGCCATGCCTTCCATTCAGTCTATCTTGCACGATATGGGCGGAAAGCAGTACTATTGTAGTGCAGATTTACGTTCAGGATTCTTTCAGATGCCACTAACGGAAGACAGTAAACAGTACACAGCCTCCTCTATTCCCAACCTAGGTCATTTTGAATTTAATGTTTTAAGTCAAGGTCATATTACTTCTCCAGCAGCGATGAACAGAACAGTTCAATTGGCTTGTAGCGGAATGCAAAGTGATAACTTCGCCTTTTATATGGATGATTTATTTACCTGGGGCCATACCTTTAATGAAATGTTGACAACACTGGAACAATTGTTTCAGTGTCTACAAAACGCTGGCTTGAAAATTTCTCCACACAAATGTAAATTTGGTTATTTTGAAATACTCGCCCTTGGACATTTGGTGGGGCGTTATGGCCTACGCTTGAGTGACCGTATTATTTCTTCTATTAAGACTTACCGTACCCCCTCCACCACAAAACAAGTTAAACGAGTTTTAGGTTTATGTTCATATATCCGTAGATACGTCCCATCCTTTTCAGAGAAGGCCCAACTTCTCCAGTCCCTTTTGGGCAAAGGCAAAAAAATTGTATGGGGGAGGAACAAGAAACAGCTTTTACAAACTTAAAACACGCTTTAATAACTGCCCCAGTTTTGCTACCCTATGACCCCTCTAAAGAAACACGCCTTTACTGTGATGCAAGTCTGAAAGTTCTTGGGGCTATTTTAACACAGCCAAATGCAAATAATGATTTCCTTCCTGTAGCATATGCAAGTCGAACACTCAAAAAAGGGGAAGAAAAATTGTCCATCATGGAACTAGAACTATCAGCGGTTCTGTATGCCCTCAAAACCTTTAGGTTTTATTTAATTGGGAAACATTTCGAAATTGTAACAGATAATAAAGCAGTCAGTTATTTGCGTACTACCCGTAATTTGAGTTCGAAGCTCTCGAGGTGAAGTGCAGAGTTTGATTCATACGATTTCACGGTCGTTCATTGTAAATCTACACAAAATATTTCCGATGCTATTAGCAGGGATTCAACCAAACCCCCGGACGACGAATCGGGGCGAACCTCGTATATTTCTTCTCCAGGATGAATCAATAGATGTGGGAAAACACCAGCGTGAGGACTTATTTTTTTCAGAAATCATAAAAGTTTTGGAGGGAGCAGATGACGCCCAACCCCCTTAGAAAGACAGGCTTTTTATTATGTGCTGGAAAATGGTATTTTATACAGGAACCATAAGATGGGTGGGGGAAGTAAGAAATTACTTTGTATACCTAAGTCTTTACGTCATACTGTAGTAGAACAATTACATTCTCACCCGTGTGGTGGTGGTCATTTAGGGTTTACTAAAACATATTACAACGCGCTCAATCGCATATATGTTCCCTATATGAAACGCTTTATACAGGACAAATGTCGCCAGTGCCTATCTTGTCAAACAAACATGCGCCCTACAGGGTTGCCACAAGGCGAGCTCCAGACCTTTCCAAGCTGTCGCCCTTTTTAACGCCTAGCTATAGATTTCGCGGGACCTTTCCCTCCCAGTGGCCCAAATAAATGTAAATACATTTTATCATGCATCGACTTTGGTACCCGCTATATGATTGCTGCTCCTGTTGTCGATACCACTGCTCAAACGGCTGCTAATTTTCTCTACGAGCACATAATATTAAGATTTGGATGTCCAAAAATTCTCAACTCTGACAGGGGTGGTTCATTTAATTCCTCTGTATGTAAAGAACTTAGTGCTAAACTCGGTATTCAGTTAAAATTTGTTACTGCGTATCACCATAATACGTCCGGTTTAGAGGAACGAGGTCACGGTATTGTACAGAGTATAATTAAGCATTTTGTAACCCCAAAACATGATGACTGGATCACCTATCTACAACCAGCTGTGTTTACGTATAATGTTACGCGCGGCGACTCAAGTCGATTTAGTCCGTTTTACCTGATGCATGGTTTCGAAGCCCGCCTGCCTGGGAAAGTATGCTTCACGCAGATCCCTGCGAAAATAGTGCAAACACAGACAAACTTGAAAGGCTAAACAAGGCAAGAGACGCGGCTCATGAAAATTTACGTAAACGATTTGAGTCCCAAAAGAAGTATTATGACAGACGTCATCAAGCAACAAGTTACGCTCCTGGTGAATTGGTATTATTATATGACCCCACTCAGAAGGCAAATACGGCTATGTGCTTTTCAGGTGTTTATTTTGGGCCCGCGGTAATAGTAAGAAAGGAAAATAGCAATTCCTATTTAGTGGAATATGAAAATAAACGAGGCACGATTGTGTCCGATTTAGTCACGGTACAAAGGTTAAAACGCTATCACCGCCCTTCAAGGGGTGAGGAAGAAACGAATATTGTATATCTTCAAGAGGAAGATTTCGAACCAGTAACCGCCCATACGTAGCCCAAAGCACATGTCGTAATACTTTACTTTCTGTATGGACTTTTTTTTATATATTTTTATATATTTTATTTTATTTTTATTTTTCGTTCCATTTCCCTAAAGTATCAATACGTCAATTCGTTTTCTCGCCAAACGTATAAAACCTAATGTACGCACCATTGCTGTTTTCTCTTAGATGTAAAACGATTTTGTTAGGCAATTGCATGTTTTATATATGAAGTTATTTATAAACATGCTCTGAAATATATGTGCATTTTTTCCATCCATGCATGAGTTATGAAAAGAATTAAATATGTTGTCAGTGAGCTCACTTAGTTAATTAAAGCAACTAAAGAGCGGCACGAGCGTTATTTAGTGTACATTTGTCTTTTCTATTGTGTATATTAAACCTACCGGTAGTATGTGAAAAGACCCGTTATTATAGTTAATAACGTAAGAAATGTTAATGTCCCCGTGACATTTAGCCTTAAATAAAGAAAGAAGTCTGTGTAAGCCGACTAAAATGAAGCAGAGAACCAAGTTCTCATTTAGAACATGTAATTTGTGCTAGTAATAAGCAAGGTGTGAAGTTTCATACGTTTGACGAGATATATTTCTTTTATCTATTTTTCAGTTAAATTATTCCTGGCTGACAGTTTGAGTATTATCTTTTTGATCCCTCCTTGAATAATTCCTATTTGCATTGCACTAATTGCGTTGTTTCTAGAAACTAACTAAAATACCCGAGAAAATTTTAATTTTAATTTATTTTGTGTAAAAATATGTGATTTATCAAATTTATTGATTTGACATTTATTTGGCCGAAAAGTAATTAATTTTTTCAATAAGAACTAAAAATAACAGTTGTGGTAATTTAAGCTAGTTTAGGTTCAATAATAGCTACCTAATTCAACAAGATGCAGTTTTTCCTATATTTATTCGTTTTAATTGCCTTTATCTCTCACGTAAATTCCCTATCCTTCAAGGAAGTGGTCATAAGATCTTTCCAATACCCGTACATCATTTGTTCAGTAATTACGTTAACACTAGTTTTTATTTGTATGTTAATTATTACCTTCATTTGTTGTCAGCGAAGATGTAAAAAGTTAAAAGTTTTGGAAAATAATTGCCCAAGGGAAATGGAACGAGTAAATATGTCTTCAAGTGTACAATTTTTAAATATATCCCAGTCGGATAGCGACTCTTGGCACAGTGGTCCTACCCAACCCGTTACATGTCGAAATTTAGCGTCAGTTTTTACCTTTCAAGACCCCTTTTATGACCAAGCAGGTACTCCAAACGAAATTTTCCCACTTGAAATTCCCCCCGTCCATCTAGATACATTTAATGTTGCATGTCAAACTCTTAATCCATTAAAGTTAGATGTTAACACCTGTTCTGTTCAAACTAATCCTGTTAAAGTAAAGAAAGTTAAAGGAGTTACGGAGAAAATACAAAACGTAGATGTGTCTCGAACCGACGACCCCCAGCCTCACTCTGAACCAATTGTCCCTTTCATTCAAAACATGTTTTATGACGACATATAATCAAGCTGCTTTTCCACGCATTCCCCTAGCAGTTATGCAACCGAGTTCGTAGCAGCCTGGGGCGCCGAGCAACCTTCTCCCCTTTTTATTTCCCTCCGCTTTTTTCTCGAGGAACTCCAGGTTTACCAAGAAACAAAAGTTCATGAAAGGTACTCTCTTCCTCTTCCTATTTGCTCCTTTGCACCGCCTCCCTCGTTACCAGCCCTAAGTTTCTATCGTCGTGTTCCTCGCAGAGGAAAAACACGTTCCTGTTATTGGTCATCACTCACGGGAGCTCCGCCCATCCAGAACGGCCGCCATATACCTTTCCCCCCTTCCCCCTCTTTCCCCCCGACTGAGATCAAACCTCCAGCAGAGTTGAAAGATGTTTTTAGCTAGACTCCCCGAGTTCATGTTTTATGCTGAATTGCACTTCCCTCGCAGTTATCATCGTCGAGGCCACTTCGGTGCTCAGTTTGTGCTCCAGATTCGCGTTAGCGGAAGAAACATATCCTATTTCAGTCTCAGAGAGAGAGAATTTGATGACACCTTTTTTTTTCGTCACGTGTCGGGATGGATGCGGAATTTGTTGTAGATGAACTTTACACTCAGGTGGCTTCGACACTGAAATTCCTAGCCTCCAACCGAGGTGTTAATAAGAGCCTCTTCAAGGGTGCTCATTTATGAGATTTTTTTCTCGTTCCTTGAGAATTTTCAAAATTTTCCCGAATGAAAATTAATTACTTCTTTCAGATTAATTTCGTGTTAATCTTTGTAAAGTAGGTAATAGCGAGTAATTGTGTTTATATTTTAATCTTCCACACGTCATAGACTTTAGTTGAAGTAATATCATACGAAAGGAACGTGATTCCCAGGTTATTTGTAGGGGTGAAGAAATCGTCGCACAACATCAAAACGGCTAATTGTGACTGCCCATGCCAAATCCTATACCTTTTCTCCCGGCCCGACGTCATGATGTTTCATTTACGGTTCCGTTTCAATTTTTTTATTCCTAAGGCGACCATAAAAAGTAGTTTGTTTACCTTATTAGGCTAAAAACTTAAAAGGATTGGATTTAGACGCCTACAGTTGTCATGGGTCAAGTGTAATCTCTTACGCGGCGAGCATTTATGCTAAGTGACAAAGAAAATACACGGCGGGCTATAGCATGACGTAGAGTAGTTTTTCCTCTTTTCTGTTTAACGCAATGCCTTATATATTTTTTTCCTTTATTCTCAGAACCGTAAATTTACTTCACAGATAGCCAAGAAATGTTTTCTAAATCAATAACCCAGATTAGTTCAGTTTTGAATTTACATTTTACCTAAGAGAGACAAATGCGCCCTCCTATTTTGCCAACGGTTTTAAGACCAGCCAAGGCAACCTCCTAGGGTCACACCCGGGATGTTTATGTTTTGCTTTAGGCAATTTTCATTTATTTTTTTTGTTTGTTTTGTTATTATTTTCTTCCTCACTTTCTCCACCCTACTTTTCTTTACATTTTATTTAAATTTTTTACAAATTCACACCTCCAACACACCATATTTTGCGCAGTGGTACCGCACGCCCGATACCCACATCAATAGTTCTAGTTTCTCGTCCATTAGGCGCGTTAGTTCCAGATAGGGCTCGCAATGGCGCGACCCATATCCCGCTTCAGAGGCTGCTGCACATATTCCATCTAGATCCTTAAGGGTGCGAACGACCCTGCGGGTCGCCTTCCACATAACCCTTTTCGTTAAGGTTTCCAGGGCCTCTCGCCAACCAGGGGAAATTCCTGCCAGGTGGAGATATTGCTGGAGGGCTATCTCCACATCTGGAATCCAGCTTAATATGGCCAGACAAATCTCCATGGGCATATTTTGCATCATGATTCTTGTTTGAGTTTAGAACAAATGATACAAAACATACATTTATTTTCTTTTATATACCTCACTAAATTGCCATTGTTTCAGTTTTGAGTTTCCCACCGGCAAAACTCATATTGCACACCATGCTCATCAATTTTGAAAATGTTTTGCTGATTTTACCCTTTTTGACCCCTGATTTTGTCATTCTGTATTTTATTGGTTTACTAAGTGAATCTACATATTTTACATTTGGAACACCATTTGTTTACGTCACCAACTTTTCTCTCACTTCCAGATACCAAGCATGGCTGACATCGCGCAATTTTATTGGAGGTGTCTCTTTATATTCCTGACGACCTTACCACCTTTCAATATACAGTGGCAACTGAAAATGAGGATATTTTTGTCAGTGCATTAGGTTTATTTTGCGAACAACAAGGTCTTATGGTTCACAGTTCCGATTACATATATACAACTGCCAATATTCATATTGATATTAACGTTCGGACTGATAACCACTCAGGCTGTGTTAAGTGGTCAGCTATTCAAAATGATACCCATGATCGTATTCAGCAATACTTGCGGGAAATTTCACTTTTCCTCACTCGTCATTTTAAAACAAGCGATAGCCGAGCGAATTGCCATGGGGTGTGGAAAAATGTATCTGGGAGCACTCGAGGGAAAAGATCGATTTTTTTTAATTTATTGAATTTATTTTCGGCAGGCCTTTCAATTTATAACTCCTTTTCAATTCATCACCTTAGTTCCTCTGTTCAAGTCTAAAACATAATCAAGATCAGATTCAGGCAGAATTACAGGAAATGAAGAAAGACGAAATCCAGACTTTCCGAGTTGTTAATAACATTTTGGTAATCTTCACGTTCCCTTATTGCTTTTAAAGCGGATTTAGTTTCGAAATTTTGTGGCATCTATACGGAAGAAAGGCACCTAATGGCACTTTTGCACGCTTCAGAATTATTTACCCGTATTGATTTTATGGTAACCGATCTATCGATGAATAAACTGTCTTATCATATGATTTCTCCAGATTGGCTCCGTGTTTTTGTGAGTCTTCATTCTGACTTTAAGGACACCCTATATATGACGGATCTTGGTCTCTTTTACGCTTTAACCAATGTCTACCTTGTCAATTATGACTTATCCACTCATTCTTTTCATATTTTGTTAGAAACTCAAAATTTACCTCGTAACGCTATTTCTCTCGTTTATCGGACTATAAATGTTGGCACTTTTGTTGATAATAAATGGTTCCGGGTTAAGGTTCCCCCATTATCGTATAAAATGGAACATAATGGTCAAACCCAAATCGTGGAAATTCTTGACAGTCATCGTAAATTTAATTCCTTTATTTACGTTTGTATTCATACGGAGCTTTCAATTCACGATAATATAAAATGCTTAACAAATATTCTGTAACGACCGCCATGTTAGGCAGATTTAAGTTGTATATTGTCATTTATCTTATTCGTATACTTTCAAGTTAAGTACTTGGATTAAATTATTTATACTTAATTGTTTTCATAATTCATGTATATATTTACGTTTTATCTTATGTTATAATATTATTCGCGTATTTTTGCAACATTTATTCAGAATTTATAGGCTAATAATTATCCCAAATAATATATGCAACGTTTTCATTGTTTTTCATATCCAAAATGGCTAGGATTATTTCTACCTTTCACGCAAATTTTGTTGTTTAAACACAAGTTAAATACATTGCTTTTAATATCGAGTTCTGTTCAACAATGTACAAGATTGAAGTAATTTATCTTCGTTATAAACTAAATCTTTATTTAATCATTTTTATGTGCAAGAGCAAATATGATTTATTTGATTAAATCAGTTTAGTTATATCTATATATATTTTAATATTGTAATATTATAGCAAAGTATTTCTCCCTCGTTTTCAATAAAATATCGTATTCCTATTGGCTGTTTATGTTAGGAGTGGGGGAACCACGCTTCGTGTTCTTGGCGATGTAAAAACTTCCACGTTCGCATTTTTAATTGTTGCCAACCTGAACTTTAGCTTACTATCGCTAATTAACATTGATGTGTCATATAAATTATCAGTTTTTCTTGTGTTATTTTATGTTATGAGTTTGTATTGTAAGTTAGAACAATCTGTTATGCTGCGCCTCGCGCTTGAGGTAGCAGTTGAGGTCTTGCCATTAACTGTGAAGGCGGTGCGTTGATTATCGTGTTAAATAAATTGCTTATCACTGCCTGCGAGCGTGCATGACCCAACAAAATTATAACTTTTAACTTGTGCGAATCAGTATGTACACGCGCGATTCGTGATTAAAGATTTTGGACATTTTAATTATAAAGTATTTGTAATTTTATTTACTATCACGGTGGTTTCCTTCCTGGAGGAAGGGTGGATCGTCTTAATCCCGAACCCTGGGTGAGAACTGGTGCTCCCAACTGACCAGCCGGAGCAAGGAACGGTGTGTTGCCAATTCGCAACTCCATACCCTGGAGTTTCGAGTGGTGGCACGTTGCGTTGCATTTTGTGGTGCCGCAACCTGTGACGTTGCATTTTGTGGTGCCGCAACGTGGGGCGTTGCATTTTGTGGCGCCGCAACTGTGGGGCGTTGCAATTCTAATTCATAATTCCACTATTTCCTGTTCCACAGAAATAAAATCCAACGTCGGGGGCCACCTCACGAAAGTTTGCACTCCAACAGGAGTGATAGTTTCCGGCACAGGCAAATTCCTCCAATCACAAACTTTAAACGGCAATTTAAATACACACAAAACAATAACAGTGTCTGAAGGAACATCCTTTTTCTGTCATTATCAGAATTTTGATCAATTGATTTTTGATGATGAAATAATCCACACTCGTAGGGCTTTAGATACAGAAATAGCTATTCGAGCAATTTCTCCACTTTTTAATACCTCTTTAAATTTTTCAAATGTAATTCTTCCTGATTGGACTGACTTTCGACTGGCCATGGAGAAATTGAATCAGTCACTCGCGAACGACCCAAAATTTCATGAAATATTTTTGTCCCATTTTCCGTTACTGTTATCCTATTACTAATTTGGAACTTCATTTTAACTGTTTATTTATGCTATACGCCAGGCGTATGCAAGCACAAACCAACCTTGACTAGTGAGCGTTAACAATGCGTCACTATGTCGCCTTGATTTATTCATCCATTTTATTATGTATCTTTCGTAATTAATGATCTTAACGTCATTGGAGCCATGTCATTTACTATTTTATTATATATTAATGATCCCGAATTTTACTTGTGGCTAGGTCCGTTTTAACAGTTGTGACGTTACCAAATTTTGGGTTAATTATTTTATTTCGTCAGTTTCTTATTTTTTTACAATTTTTTGACATTTCTGACATGATATTAATGGATTTCGTCGGGTTAATTTTCTGATACCAGGGGATATATTTTATACCATCTACATATTATTTTATATATTTATCAATATTTAATCCTAGATATTTTCGTTTATTTTATTGTATATTGATCATGTACCAACAAAGCATGTGCCATGTCATAACTTTAGTTTTATATTGCACATTATTTTATATTTTGGGAGAAGCCAGGGGCTATATATAATTTAGTCAATATATACATATATTAGTTTTGATGAAGTCATATTTTCATTTTAATGGTGTTCCAGTAATCAGGCTAGACTTAGGTGGTTAAATAACTCTGAAGATACAAATCTAAGCAATTATAATAGAATAAAGCGAGAAGTTAACCGCACGTTTAGAAGTAAAAAAAGAGATTATTTGAAAAGCAAAATTAACGAAATTGAAACTAACAGCAAAAATAAAAATATCAGAGATTTATATAAAGGTGTAAATGAATTTAGAAATGGGTGGCAACCTAAAGTAAACTTGATAAAAGATAAAGACGGTGATTTTCTAGCTGACCAAAACGATATTCTAAATAGATGGAAGAACTACTTTAATGACCTTTTAAATGTCCATGTAGGAGATAA
Source organism: Lepisma saccharinum (assembly GCF_977018435.1). Lineage (NCBI taxonomy): Eukaryota > Metazoa > Arthropoda > Insecta > Zygentoma > Lepismatidae > Lepisma > Lepisma saccharinum. The sequence goes on from NC_139245.1 coordinate 60,702,666, forward strand.
ATCAGAAGTGAATGAAGTACACACAGCAGAACCTTTAGTTCCAGAACCTAACTTGACTGAAGTTAAAGATGCTATTAAAAGGCTAAAGAATAGCAAAGCACCTGGCATTGATTTAATATCAGCTGAGTTAATTAAATATGGTGGGAATTCATTAATATGTCAAATTCATAAATTAATTTGTTTAATATGGAATAAAGAAGAAATCCCTCAACAGTGGAAAGAATCCATAATTGTTCCTGTGTTTAAAAAAGGTGATAAAATGAACTGCAATAATTACCGTGGAATTTCTCTACTCTCAACAACATACAAAATATTGTCTAACATTCTTTTAACAAGACTAACCCCATATGCTAATGAAATTATAGGTGATTATCAATGTGGATTTAAACGTAACAGATCAACTACCGATCAAATTTTTCACATAAGAGAGACACTTGAAAAAAAGTGGGAATATAATCAAAATGTCCATCAGCTATTCATTGATTTCAAAAAACATATGATTCAGTCAAAAGAAATAAATTATATAATATATTAGTAGAGTTTGGAATACCTAAGAAGCTTCTTAGTATGATAAAAGTATGCACCAGTGAAACAGAAAGTAAAATTCGTTTGAATATTAATGTGTCTGACAAATTTACAATTCATGATGGGTTAAAACAAGGAGATGCATTATCTCCATTGCTCTTTAATTTTGCCTTAGAATATGCTGTTAGGAAGGTAAAATAAACTAAAGAAGGATTAAAATTAAATGGTGTGACTCAGTTGCTAGCATATGCCGATGATGTAGACTTACTGGGGGATGATGTGAATACAATAGAGAATAATGATAAAATATTTTTCCAAACTGCTAAAGAGATAGGTTTGGAAGTTAACAAAGAGAAAAGTAAATATATGCTTACAGGCCGAAACCAAGTGTCAGGTAATAATCAAAATATAATTATTGATAACAACTCGTTTGAACCAGTTTCCAAATTCAAATACTTAGGAGTAATATTAACAAATATCTAAGAAAATAAAAGTTAAAATATACAAAACAGTAATTTTGCCTGTAGTATTATCTGGATGTGAAACTTGGTCCCTTACATTGAAAGAAGAACATAAATTGAGAGTATTTGAAAATAAGATCCTTAGGAAAATCTTTGGACCTAAAAGGGATGAGGAGGCAGGTGAGTGGAGAAGGTTACATAATTTAGAACTACATAATTTGTATTCATGTCCAGATATTATTAGAATAATTAAATCAAGAAGAAATAGGTGGGCAGGCCATGTGGCACGAATGGAAGAGGAAAGAGGAGTTTACAGGATTCTTGTTGGGATACCTGATGGTAAGAGACCTGTAGGAAGGCCAAGACGAAGATGGAGGGACAACGGTGAGATGGACCTAAGGGAAATCGGTAGGGATGGAAAAGAGTATATAGATCTTGCTCAAGATAGGGAAAGATGGAAGGCCTGTGTTGCTGCAGCCATGAACCTTCGGGTTTAAGAAGGCTAGGGAGTTAGTTAGTTACGTGTTCCAGTGTTAAGGCGTCAAATGACATTTTCCGCCTTTTATTTTATTTAGCCTTTATTCAAACTTTGTTTTATAATTTAAGTAGATATGGTACCGCGTTGAGTCCGATAAATCTATTGATTGGAAATGATCGATCAAAGATCAATTGATGATGTAGTTGTGTGGGCGAGCAAGGGCTATTGTTGTGAGCGATGACGTCATAAAATGGGTGAAGTGTAATTTGTGAGGATGATTTTGATTGGTGTGACGTCATAAAATGGGCGGGGCCTATTTCGTAAGGAGGATTCTGATTGATTGTTGGGGAGGAGGAAAAGTATTCGGGGTTTTCCCGGTGACGGTTGGTCGGAATTGGAGTTTCCGGTGTCTGAAAACAGATGGCGTTGATGAGCCAGAAAGTCTGGGAATTTGTAATTTTGTGTTTAGCGTTTTGATTGGTTGTTGGAGGAGAGCGAGTGTTTGACGGTTTCTCGGAATTTCCTTGCGTCTGAAAACAGATGGCGTTGATGAGTCTTTTAAGGCGTGCGGTGAATGTTTTGGAATTGGAGTACGTGTTTCCGGTGTCTGAGGAGAGATGGCGTTGATGAGTTTGAAAGTCTGGGAATAGTGATACGTGTTTCCGTTGTTTGAGGAGAGATGGCGTTGATGAGTCATTCTGGGCAGGAGGTAAGTAGTGGTATTTGTGGTATTATAAGGACCACTTACAAGTGTAGAAAGTATGAACCCCCTCAAGCAGATTTGCTTACACTTAAAACAAGCTCAACATGAGCATATGAGCTTCTTGCTCAAGTGCGGAACCTGTCTAATCCAAGATTTTTGTGAAAATGCCCTCATGGATTCCATCAGAAAGTATGACCCCCCTCAGATTGATGTGCCTATACTTACAAAAGGCACTTCTGTGAGATTGTTGTCCATAAATTTGTTAAAACTATGCTCTTCTTGCTATTTTTTTGCCCACACATAAAAATAGGCCACCCTCACCTATATACACACCCACACCCACATACACATATACATACACACCCACACCCACACATATTTACTTCCGGTCTAAGTTCAATTGGGCACCAGGCTCAACTTGTATATCTAGTATTAAGATAATATAATTCTTCTAGAATTGCTCCGTGACTCTCTCATTTCTAACATCATAAACATATGATTTTTCCCCTATGAGAATAACACTACATATGGTGTCATCAGGTAATGCCTCATGAAATTCACAGATAATTTTAATATTTGTTCTGTCATTCACCACAACTTGTTTTCTTTTTGAAGCATTGATTACAAACATGGGTCTCTGTGCTTTGAATTCCTCTGGTGTGTAATACATGTCAGTATTGCCTGTAGTGACTCTCTTGAAAGCCGTAAATGCTTCATATAATTTAAGGAAATCATCCTTGGACATGTCTAAATTATAATTTTCTCTAGGAAAGACCTCATTTCTGCCATTTTTAAGATATATGTTCTTGATGTTGCAGTTATCAAATTTGCTTGAATTTTTTTCCTGATTGTTGTGTCTTCCAGTCTGAAACAATACTACTACAAAATCAGGCATGTCATATTGAATACTGGAGAATGAATTTGTAGCATCAAACTCATAATATGTACCAGATGCGGGCTTCTGTACGCATTGATATGTATAAAATTGCAGAGGAATCTGTGGATTTTTTATTATATCAGCTTTGTATTTAAGAGCATAACTGGCCTCATATTCAACAACAGGGATTCTTAACTCCATAGTCTGAATAATGCATTTGCCTGCATCTGGTAGGGTATTGGGCAGAGCTTCTCCTGTAGAGTTTAATGTGCTGTACCTCATCAAGGCATTATTATCATTTGCAGCTCTTCTAAATGTGATTCTTAACCCACCCTTCCACATAATATCTTTGTAATCTGAGAAGAATCCTGGCAATAGGCGCATTGGGAACAGTACAGTGTGGTTCTTAGATAATATCTTATCACCAGCCTCAAATCCACCTATTTTGTAGTATGAAGCCTCGGTTTTGGATAATTTTAATGTGGCCAAAGCTGTGGAGGTAATACCGGGATAATCCACTCTGTTTATAACAACGCCATGCTTTCTGATCTCAATTTCAGAGAACAGATGAGGCACAAAATTATCTACAAGTCTTATATTTGAATTTGCCGGATAATCTGTTCCATCGAGCTTTACAACATCAAATTTGATGTATAAATCTGCTCTGTGGGGGTGTATAAAGCCATCCCCTACATCAAGATCAACCTCAATCTCTGTGTTGGGTTGATTTAAATTTGCAAATGTCCTCCTGTTTGGGGGGAATGATTGTAGCTCATAACTCTCAATATTTTCCATTGTATGTATTTTTATTTAAATGTTAATCTCTATGATAGCAGTTGTTGTGGCTCCAGCAAAATCAACTAATTCTTCTTTTTCATTAGTGACCATCAATTCAATATAATCTATTCTATTATGACACACAGGAAAATATAATGTTGGGGATGGATTGTAGATGATGGGCTCCATAAATTCAGAATTAGGTTTGAATGTTGCAATGATGCCTGTTTGTTTGTGAGTGCCTATGCCATTTGATTTGGTGATCATACCCTCTGCTACATTACAGTGAATATTCAGAGTTTCTATGGCTAAGAATTTAGGTATATTCATAGCAGTGTGTTTGATGCCTGGTTCAAGTTTTGTGTTGTTCTCAAAGCCTAACAGCTCTCCTATAGTACCCAGATCCACTGTTTCTGTGGCAGATACAATCTCTACTCTGTGAGTGACAGAATTTTGACTTAACACTATACCTCTGGGTAATTGAGCATTTAGAGTGGAGAGATTATATTGCCCTGGAGTGATGACAATTTTTTCATCACCAACTGCAATTGTGTTGTTGTGGTGTGTAATATTAGGGATCAAGTACATGCCATAAAATGCTCTGAGAGCTATTGTTTTGGGATACACTATGTCATCATGTAATTTGAGTTTCAATATTGAATTTTGGCTGGTGAGATGAAATACCCCCATGATGTTTCAGATACCACAAGGCTTTTTGAAAATCTTCAATTGATGGTTTATTTATTTGAGACATATATCTAAGAACAGATAAACACAAATGTCCGCAATTAACATCTTTGAAATTTTGAACACGGGCATTATTGTAATAAAGATTAGGTGATTTTAGATATTTTATTAAATTTTCAGGTGGAACACCTCCAAATGAATCAAACACAAATGCCTCATCTTTTAAATATTTAAGATAACAAATCCAGTGAGTGCCCTGATTTTTGTACTTATCCAAATTAACAATGCCACACTCTTTGTTGAGTGGTTGTTCTGGTAAAGAATCAGACATGTACACACCTCTAAAATGTTTGATGCCCAGTGGCTTAATTAAAGCTTCAATATCTTGGTTTGTAAGCGGCTCTTGTTTTTTTTAAACTTATTCATGGCTCTCTTAACACCTTTGCCTTGTTTCTCCATGACCAGGTTATGGCGCTTCAATTCATCTAATTCTGCCCTATTTTTCTTGGCATCTATTACTGTTTTTGCTATGGCAGCTGATCCCCCCGCCAAGCTCCCAACAGCCCCGAGAGCAGCTAAGATGGCAGGGATGGTAAATATAAATCCCCCCACATGTGATTTTTTTCTTGATTGCTGTAATTTTTTTAATTGGGGGGTGCTGAGCAACAATTTCATACCATGACCCTTAGCAATACAAGAATTTTTTTTCTTGCGCTGCTTTTTGGTCAAAAGACTGTCAATAGTTTTAAGAGATTTGAGACCTGCATAAGGTATTTGATACATAACACCCTTGGCCTTCATTGTAGGTTTATTATATACATATTCACAACCCCCACCCCAGTTTTTGTTTGGTGCTCATAGCTATGGTGGTTCCCAATGCTGCTATTTTTTCACTTAAAGAAGCATCTTTGCTTACAAATCTGCCAAATGCAGCCTCTTCTAATTTCTTGTCTGCAACATGTCTCTTGTCAAGATCAGAATGTGTGTTGTATGCTATGTCATGGTCTCTACAAGCAGCATCTAAGGGATTAACACCAGGATCCCCTCTGTTTAATCTATGATCCAGTTTTGTGCCTGGACCACAATATTGATAGCCTGGAATATGTAGTTCAAATGGCAGCTTATTTATAATGTCATTAACAAGGCCCCGACCCTCAGAAATATTCCAAAATTTGGGTGGTAGAGTATTAATAATTTTTATGAGATATCCAATCCCCTTAGTGTCATTCACTATAAAATTAGACAATTTTGTGCTTATCATGTCCATAATTCCAACCTTTTCATTGTAAAAATTGTGGTTGCCAGCATTTTCCTCCCCAGCTATCACCAATAGCCTATCTACAAGTTTCCTGACATCATCAACCCAGACAAATTCTTTGGGCAGGGTGTTGTATTGTTTGATTCCACTGCCAGTCTTGATCTGTGACCATATGGGCTTGATTAAATTGTTGTATTTTGCCCCACTGCTAGACTTGACTCTTTTTTGTGTGGGATCATTGTTCTGGTATAGAGCATCTGATTTTATTAATATTTCTTTGTAATCCTCATAGTCTTGATCTGTATAGCTGCCAGGTCTCTTCCTGGTCATGAGTTCCCACAATCCAGGTGTTCCGGAGTACTTAACAAAAGCACCTTTTTCTCCAAGTCGAGATTCTGAATATACAATTATATCATCTCCCATAAATGTTACTCTGAAATTGCCAATTCTATGTATGATGCTGCCATCAAGCTCTGTGTCAGCATATAAGCCAAAAACCTCATCTTTATTGTCTTTAGGTGTGGTTAAATATTTTTGAGCAAGAAGACCCAATTCAATAGGATCCTGACTAGCTTCAATTCTTCTAGGAGCAATAGGAGTAGGTGTATGAATACTTGAAAGTGGGGTGAGTGGATAATCTAATATGTTCCTAGCATCTACAGGTACAAGCTCTGTGAGCAAATTTTGATTTTGCTCTGTAACAGTTTTGATATTCTTACCTAAATTATTAATAGCATCAATTACAGGCTGTTCTGTTTGTTTGTGTTTTTCATAAATTCCACGGTTCTCTGATTTCCATCCCTTAAATCTTTTTACAAGATAATCTCTTAACTTAAGATCATCAATGATTGGCCTTTTCATGGTTATTTATTTATGTTTCAATGTCTAGAAAATTGTTGATTTTATTTCTGTATTTGCCACTATTGGGTGTTCTTGTCATATCAATTGTGACAAACCCATAACTGTCCTGGTTCCAGCACTTGCTGCAAAACTTAGAAAAATCATTGTAGCTCAAGTCCCCACCTACATATTCATCATGTATGTGTTTGAGGTTGGTATGATCTTGATGAAACACACATATAAAATTGCTGTTGTCTCGGATCAGCTGCTTGGGTATTTTTGAAAAAGTCTGTGCCAGATAGAAGCAATCAATGTTTTTGTGTCGGCCCTGTGTAAAGAAGTTTCTAACCTTGTTTTGATTATCCAATATAATGTCATCAAACACAACAACAGAATTATCGAGACATTCATCAAGTGGCTTAACATCTGGTTCAAAAGTGGCTATATCCAATCCATCATATAGCTTCATCAGCTGCTGATATTTTAATTGTTCCAAGCTCTTAGAGAAGATATACAAGTGCCTGTTTTTCCAGTCTAACCAGTTGGGTGCCAATAAAAAATTATCTACCATTAGTGTAGTTTTACCACAAGCTGATGGCCCAACAATAAGACACCTAATATTATCAGGTAGCAATTTGCCATTTCTCTTATTTTGTTGTTCAGGTTCTGGCAGCCTCTTTATAACATCCCAGGTGCCCATATTATTATTTTGTTTGCATCGATCCAGCTGTGTTCTGGAAGTCCTAGCCATTTGACAAGTAACTTGTTGCCTTTTCTGCGGATGATTTTTTCTATGAGATATGTGTCAGGCTGTTTAGTTTTGCTGAGCTCTTGTTCATAGAACCTGCCTTTGAGAATTTCTCCTCGGTGATCTTTTATTATATAAGTGTTAAGGGTCCCGGGTTTAACTTGAACCACTGTAAATAATTCACTGCTCCAGTTTCTTGTAAAGCCTCTCTTGAATAAGTGCTTATATTTGCTTATTCTTACTTGATCACCCACCCTGTATTTGGCCTTTCTTGTTGTTGGCTGGTATCTAGGATAATAAACAGTGCTGATCAATTTTTGCTCATCAGATGAAGTTACTTCAGAGGGTTTCATGTTGATTGTGGAATGGACAGAATTGTTATATTTATGTAGAAGTTCTGGAAGAATATTAATCCATTTATAATTACCTTGAAGTGTAAATTGTTTATACATAAGATTTTTTAAGGTTCTGTTGAATGTCTCTACAATTGAGGCCTTGAGATCACTGTAACTCGAATAATGTTTTATTGCCTGGCTTTTAATAAATTGTTGAAACACTGAATTATAAAATTCTTTGCCATTATCTGTTTGCAAATAGCGCGGGGATCTTCCACTCTGATTGATGATTGTCCTGAGGGCTTCTGTAACACATGCCCCAGTCTTGGATTTGAGTGGCACAGCCCAGGCAAATTTTGAAAATGTATCTATGATAGTGAGTAGATACTTGTAGCCCTTGTTGATTTTGTCTAAGTTTTTCAACTGTCCACTTGCCATTTCAATCAAGTCGCTCTGCCATAAATCATCTATGCTTTTTGTAACTACTGGGAGTCTCTTAAAATTATGTCAGGCCTGTCTGTGTAATTCATCAACAATAATTTTTCTAGACATAATATGTAAACAAGAATATTGCAACTATGGGGTGTTCAGCAGCTGAGACTGCAGGATTTTCTAAATATAATTTGTCCCCTATTTGTATTTTAAATTCCAGAGTGCCATCATCTTCAGTATAGGCTGTTTCCAATGTATTGGGGTCTGTAAAATCCTCCAATTCTACGCTGGTGATTTTCACTTTGTTATCAGCATTTGTTATTGATAAGGTAGGGTAGTGGTGTGCCTGTGGCTGAAGCAAATATTTGATTTTGATTGGTCTCAATGTGCCCCCAACAAAAAATTGGTAATAAAATTGTGCAGGGGACAGCATATATATTTTGCCACCTGGTGTAAATGGAGAATCATATTCTTTGTTGGGGATGCTGTACAATTCAAGAATTACTGTATGTTTAGGATTCTCGATTATGCCTGTTATTTCTTTTTCTGCTGTAAGCAATCTGCTTGTTACAGATTCAAGGTGCTCATTGATAGTTCTAACAACATCATCATGGCCTGGCTTTATTTTTATGTCCACAACAAGTTTCTTGTATTGTTGCACAATTTCTTGTAGCTGGGTGGCAAAAACAGACAGAGCATTTGCTTGATTGGATTCCATGGTCCCTAGCTGCTGCTTGATATTAGCTACAATTTGTTGCAAATTTTCAACAATTGCCAATTTTGAATTTTGAGCTGTAAGATCATGGACTTGTCTTCTGATATCCTCAAACAGGGCATGCAAATTCATTAATATGTTGATTGGTTGGTAGAGTGGCCACTGTCTGGGTGAGATGTTTGATCTCTGCTTGGATATTTTTGATATCTTCTGATTTCAATATCCTATTCACTGCCCTCTTAATATTTTTAAGTTCCTGTGATGTAGGCAAATTTGATACTATATTTTGTAAAAATTCAAGTGCCAATTTTACATTGTGTAATTCAGAAGCATCAGCAACATTTTGCATAGCATTTTGGAGCAGAGCTATATCTGCCTGAGAGGGTGTAGATTGTTGTAAAATTTCAAGTTTTGTTTGGATATCATCTATCAAATGATGAAAATGAGACAGTTCAGATTCAGTGTTGAGGTTTTCAAGCTTTGTGATTTGTTGCTGGACACTGACAAGTGTATCTACAATACCGGGCAATCTGGATTCTAGTACATTTGCCAAATCACTTTGCACTGCTGCTATTGTACCTTCAAGATGGGTTATGGAACTTTGAATTTTTCCAAAATCTTCATATGTTTCAAGTTGCAGCTTAATATTTGCAACACTCCGAGTTATTGCATTCAAAGCATCAGAAGATGGCAAATTGTTCATAAAATTTTCAAGTGTCTCAATTTTTTCTTTAACCTCGGCTATGGCATTGTTCAGAGGATCCAGATTAGGTATTTGGAGTGACTGAATCTGTTCCTTTAGAGTGGAAATCACTAGATCAAAATCTTCTTGTGATTTTATGCTTTTGACAATTGTTTGGAGCTGTGTCTGGACATTATTTATTTGCTCTTCTAATTGCTGTTTCAATTGCTCAGAGTTGTTAGCCTGGGTCTTAAATTTGGCTTGAAGAGCTGCAACAGCTTCTTCTAAACTTTGAAAATTATCCAATGTCGCCAGGTCAGTATATTTCTGAAGCAACAATTTGAGTTCAGAATCAATTTTAAGAAGAGGGTCCATGCATTGTGATTGCAAATTTGTAATTTCTAATTGAAGACTGGCATTGAGTGTGGTTTGTAAAGCTTGTAAATCACTTCTTAATTTCTTGACTCTGACATCAAGCATAAGAATCTCATCACTGTGATCTTCATGTCTTGTATGGCCAAATATATCATTAGGCATTTTGTTTAGTAGTTATTTATTATAGAGTATCTGATTCTTAATTCTATAAAAAAGGGTATAAGCTTATCATAGGATCCAGGGACCTCAATATATAAGCAATCACCAGCAGAAACAGTATAAACAGTGCCAGAAACCATGTTTGAGTGCTTAATTCTGTAAATATTTCTCCCTACTGAAATTTTAAAATCACCCTCAGGAGTTGTAATAAATTGCAATTGCCCACCCACAGGTAATTGGTAATGATTTAAATTATTGTTAAATATGTACAATATTTTGCCTGTTTCATCATCAACATCTGTAAATATGCTGTTCAGATGAATAATTAACAAGCCACTCAGTTTAGACTGTATATCAGAAGAGGGTTGTGGTGTTGGCAGGTCCATAATAGCCCGTTTTTTGAACCCAAATAAGTTCATAGGCATGTTTATTTATTTCAAATCATGCTCTGTACTTGGGCATTGATTCCCATTTTTCAAATCACAATGACCCCATGGTAGAGTATGTATGCCACATGATAAAATGCATCTCTTATCATCATGTGGGTCCAGAGCCACTTTTCTTACAATATTGCTAGTCAATAAGTGATCCACACTCTGAATTCTGGATTCTGATGTTTTGATTAAATTCTGGGATTTGAGGCAATTTTCATAATCCTCAAATTTAAGCTCTTTTTCCACAGCTACTTTGCCAATGCCCTTGGCTTTTTTGACAACAGCATTACATGTTTTAAAACTGTACATCTTGGCACTTAACCCAGCAAATTCCACAATAACATCACCAAGTGTCTCATCTTTTAACTTGCCAGGCACTTTTTTTGTTGTGGGGTTGAATATTCAAATGGTCTGGCAATTCACTGGTATCAAAATATTTAAACAATTCAGGCTGTGACATATCTTGATAAACATCTTCTGTTTTAATATCAAGAATAAAACTATCCGTGTCCATGTACATCAATTTTACATTATCACCATAAAAAGGTTTCAACACATCATAATACAATGTTAACATATGTGATTTGGCCAATTCCAATATTGCAGCCCCTACATAAATAGGTTTATCAAACTTAATCTTTGTTTTTTTCATGTTGAAAAGTGCCATATTTTCATCATAAATTCTTCTATAATTGAAATTAGGCTTTGCAACCAATTTTTTGCTCAGGCTGGGGTCAGTAATTATTTTAACATCGGTATGTTTTCTGACATTTTCAATAGTTTTGCCATACACAGAATTGACCATCAATTTAAACAAGCCCTTATCAAATTCGCTCTTTGCAGATGTTCGAAGCTCCGTGTTTGTATCAATGTATGGTTTCAACCATTCTGAGTGCCTGAACCTCAAAACTTTTCCAAGTTTGGTCACTTGAACACCATGTTTCATCAGGAACTGGAGGTTCTTGTAATATATGACATAACCCTGTTTTGGCTCCAGTGTCATCATCAATTTCTTCTGTTTAGAGCCAGGTGAGCACTGAACCTCAGGAATTGGGGGCAGATCAGAAAATTTGTTGTGTAAATGATCTGGAATTATCAGATCAACCTCTAAGAAGAGGCCATATTCACGGTCATCATAGTTCTGAAGATCCTCAATATTGAAATCTTCAACCCATTCAAGCCCTGCATATGGCAGTTTTTGCATCATTGCGTGACCATAGAGACTATTTGCATCCACATACACTATATAATTTGATGGCTGTGCTGGATCATAATCAGGCATATGCTTGTTATTTGCTCTGGCATATCTCTGAGAACATTGCACCATGCCTCCTCTTATACATTGCTCCATAAACAGATACATATCTTGATCTTGGATCAGATCCAATGGCATTTTGGTGTTTAAAAACATTGCAGCCCATGCTAGGCCCGGGGCACTGTAAAAATATATTGGATCCAGTTCATAATTTTTCATGGAAGATTTTCTGAATGCCTGCATTATATCTGCTAAGAGGGTCACATCAAGTTTCAAATATGCCATGTGATAATCACCAAATGTCTGGCATTTTAAATTGTTCCACATCAACTGGGCATGTTGATAATCATCATCAGTGATTCCAGATCCTCTGATTTTGCTGTAAAACTCATGTTGTGGTGGCAGGGAACACTCATCAAATTTAGAAAAATCTGTAACATAATCATATGGATATACACCCTTCCGCCTAATTAATTTCAGATCCTGATTTGGAAACAAGGCACGTGTGATTTTGAATTGATCATCAGATAATTGAGTGGCCAGTGTAGCCAGGCTAGCAGATAAAATTCTGTAAGAATCAAGAAATCTCATGTGAATAGGAGCACCATTAACTTTAATTATTTTGCTAATAGATATATATTTCTCATCATTTTCAGCTAAAATATTTAAATTCTGCTTCTCAAACCCCTCGTACCTGATTAGATGATGGAAATCATAATTGGATGCTCCATGGCAAAATATGGGGATAAATCTTGGTCTCTTGATCTTAATATTACAGCTATTACACAGGGCCATTAAGAATTTACCATCTGTATGAGAATGGTGTTTCACCTTGATATTTGTTTCTGAAAATTCAGAATCACATACCGGGCATTTTTCTGCATTGTTGAAATCTTCAATCTGTTTCTCTGTTAAAGGCAGCATAGGTTTTGATTTTAATAAAATATTAGATGCTATGTAACGGCACTCATTTTCTATTCTATGTGCAAATATTTTGATGGCATCTGGCCCCATGTATGAATATTCTTTAGTAACAACACCATCCTGTACAACCACATAACAAAAGCTGGAAGGTTCATGTAGCTGGTATGGTGTAATTGAAGATTCTTCAGGATCTGGATTGCAGAATGCAAGAGATTTGAGATTTGATTCAAAATCAAAGACAATATATACTGGGTGTTCCAACAAGGCTTCAAACTTTTTGAATTTGCAATTTTCACTTGGATTGGGCATCACCATATGAACAGGTTTATGATTGCCACAGTATTTCAGATGCTCAATTAACTTGTTTTTAGCAATTTCTGCATTCTCTTCCCGAACCCCCTTCACCGATTTTCTACCATCAAATACAGTTAAACATCTTCTGCACAACTTGAATATTGTATTGGATTTGTCAAGTTGTGTTCTCACTAAAGCTTGAAGATTATGTATCAGAGTGTAATGATTTGTGCCATCCTCTTCAATTAAGAGCAGATTAATTGGAATAGCAGATTCATCATCAATTGCACTGATTCTGAGAGGTTCTATCAAGCAATTGCCACGGCCAGTGGAGCAAATAAAAACATTAATAGATAATTGTTTGCCGTTCATATCCCTGGCTCTTTTTTCAAATTTATCAATATTCTGAACAGACATTGGATATTCTAAACCCCTCATTGCATCATCAAAAAAATGTTCATGTTGTTTGTAATAATTTATTCTTTCAGGATGTCTTACAACTGGAAACAAAGCAGCTAATATACACCACAAAAAGCATTTCTCATCATTATTTTTAATATTAACCACGGTTTTTATGTTTTTAATATTAGCAGGTAATGGCAGATATGTAGATCCTTGTAATGGGCAGAATTCAGAAATATTAACATAGAGCCTGTGTGGAGAGCCGCATAGGCTCCATCCAGACTCTTTTGCAGCAAATTCAGAGTGTTCAATATTCAATTGATCCATCAACCTGCTTATTATTCTGTCCGAATTTGCATTTGAATATACAGGTACAGTTTCTGTTATGTGGGGCTGTGTAAATTTTGTGCCATTTGGTTTCTTATATTGTGTAAATAATTTGAGGGAGAGCTTATAAGAGCCATTTTGTGCATTTAGAATTGCCTGCAGATCAGGATTTATACTGTTCAAGAAATTCTCAATACCACATCTTGGCTCTGATACAAACCGATAATCCCTAAGTTGGGCATTAAAACTGCTATGGATGGGTTCATAGCGTGGCTGCTTTGCAGGTCCAGCATTAACAGGTGCTTCATGCTTCCTTTTGAGACCAGATGTAGATGCTTGTGGGGGCAATGTTGATGACTGTACAGAACAAGTATCTTTATGTGTATATGTGAAGTATTGCATGTTATATTTTCTATGGCATTTGGGGCAAATTTTTGTGGGAGCTCTGCATTTGTCTGGGTTACAAATCTTTTGGTGCTTGGCCCAATTGGGGCTGGATATATTCTTATTGCATTGATTACAATATTTTTGATTCGGCATTTTTCTTGTTGTTTATTATATACAATTTCCTGGGATTCAAATCAAAACTTTATACTGAATAAAAAATATCAGTTGGGTTCAGCAGTGTGATTTGTGTGTGTGTATATATATATGTATGTGTGTGTGTTAATATTTTTGGCTTTGGTATTTATATAAAATTTCCTGGGTTTCAAATCTAATCTCTATGCTTAATCAGTTGGGTTCAGTACAGACAAAAAAACTGCATAGCTCTATGTCAATTAGTTCTTGAGATATTGTATTTAGGAACCACTTTGGCCCCCCTGCCAAAAATTGGCTTTTACTGCATCAGTGTATATTGTTTCTATGATCAAAATTCTATGCTTAATAAAAAATATCAGTTGGGTTCAGTACAGAGAAAAAAACTGCATAGCTCTATGTCAATTAGTTCTTGAGATGTTAATTATTTTGTATTTAGGATCCACTTTGGGCTTTCCCCCCCTCTTCCCCCCCCCTGCCAAAAATTTGGCTTTTATTGTATTAGTGTATATTGTCTCTATGACCTTACTTGGGTTATTCCGCCAAATTATATGCTTCAAGTCTCCTATACTTTGGTGGAGCCTGTTCAGGTTCTATCCCCCACTTGTGGGTTCCATTGCCGATCCAGCAATGGTGAAGAATCTGCTCTGTGCCCTGCCTTATATAGTTTTACAGAGCCAATAGAAACACTGCTTATTTAAACCAATCAGAAAACACCACATCATCACATTATGTCATAAGCATTTAATCAATTAATATTGCAGAACATGATGCAATAGAAGTGTGCCGGGAAGTAAATATGTATGGATGTGGGTAGGTGGGGGTGGGGGTGTGTGGGTGGGGGTGTGTGGGGGTGTGTGGGGGTGTGTGGGGGTGGGTGGGGGTGGGTGGGGGTGGGGGTGCATCTTGACTTAGTTTTAAGTGCTGTGTTCAAAATAAAAATATAATGGCTGGTAGCTATATCCAAGCCCTATTATAATTTTTGTTTCTCTATTCTGTCACTAATTTTGATCCTAGGATAATTATATTTATGGGGGTGATTCTGCATAGCTGGAGTATTTTCTCCTGTGCGTACCTCCCATTTTTCTGCTAGGTGTACACGCAATCCATACCGCAGCGCCATGCCCCGGAACTCTCCGGAACTAATCCATCAAACTGCAGGGGCTTCTAATAGAATCGCTCGAAATCAATAGAACAGCCCAAAGTATTGACCGGCCTCACTGCGCAGGAACTGCTCCAGCCCGCACGGTGCAGGAATTGCCCAAAGTATTGATCTTATGTCTCTGCTCCATCCCACAGCACCACGGGAATTGGAGAAACTATAGCCCCAAACATTGATCCGAGGTGCTTGCAGCGATCCGATGCTCACAGCACCACGGGAATTGGAGGAACTAATGTATTGCCTGCAGTCTTGAGAATCAATATATTGATTCTCCCCGGTACTAGGGCATTGAGACTCTTCAGACTTGTGGCTCATATACAAACATCTGCTTGGCCCCCTGAACAACATACTCAAATTTTGGAAAAAATCGATAATTTTGTTTCTTTGATATCTTCGGAACCATATGTCCTAGAGACATGGGGTTTGTTGCATTGGCCTGGGCATGAAGAGATGCAACTTTTTGATGTCTATAAATTTTTCAAAATATCTTGCTGTTCTCTAGATCTTGAATAACTTGCCCTATTTCAAGATAGAAGCATGGGGGTTGCATATTTGAAATCTAGAGGCTGTTTAGAAGTTTTGTTAAAAAATCGATAATTTTTTTAAATTTGAGATTTTTCAAAAACTATCAGTGCTGGAGACTTGAAATTTTGTAGGCATATTCTATTCGAGATTCTCTACATTTTATGTCTCTATAATTTTCCTGTTATATGCAATATTTAAGCTGCAAATCTCTGATTTATGTCTGTTCTATAAATAGAATTTTTTGAAAAGTGCAATATTAACAAAGTTGTTAATATCTTCGGAACCATGAATCCTAGAGACATGGGGCTTGGTGATTTCTCATGGGCATTTCAAGATGCAACTTTTTGATCTCTATAATTTTTCAAAAATCTCTTGCCATTCTCTAGATCTTGAATAACTTGCCTATATCATACAATATCAAGAAGAGCATATTTTTAACAAATTTATGGACAACAATCTCACAGGAGTGCCTTTTGTAAGTATAGGCACATCAACCTGAGGGGGGTCATACTTTCTGATGGAATCCATGAGGGCATTTTCACAAAAATCTTGGATTAGACAGGTTCCGCACTTGAGCAAAAAGCTCATATGCTCATGTTGAGCTTGTTTTAAGTGTAAGCAAATCTGCTTGAGGGGGGTTCATACTTTCTACACTTGTAAGTGGTCCTTATAATACCACAAATACCACTACTGAGGTAACTGTTTTTCTGAGAATAGGGATCTTTCCTGCTTGGCTGAGAGATATGGAATTCTTGGAACGGTTGAGTGATATGTGTGGCGTGTTTGTCGGGCTGAAGATATGGGTTCCCGACTGTTAATGGGTCTGTGACGGTTGAAGAAGAGAAGGGAAACGTTTGGGCGTAATCTTCTAGGAATTGTGCCTGTTTGAAATATGTTTAACGGAAAACGTGATGTTGGAAAATAGAATGTACAAATAGAAGGGATAAAAGATAATAGGATCTGGTAACGTTTCGTGTGGGGGAAAATGTTTGTTCGTTTGTTGCAGGTAAGAAATGTGGTGTCTGTTGAAAATAAGGAGGATAAAAGAGGAATAGGTGAAGATGGGGTTCGATAAAAGAGGAAAATAAGATATTCAAAAATATGAATTATTTGGAGGAATCTAGAATGGGTTATGTAACACTCAGGATAAAAGAATTGGAGGAATATTTACCATTACGATTATAGAAATTTTGGGATAAAAGATAAGATGAATAAATGGGGGTGCGACAAGAAAATAATATATGAGGGGTGTTTACAAATGGGGGAATTGCTGTCAATATTATATAGTAGTGGAAGTAATTATTAAGGGACATACTACATTTTCGGAAAGGAGTTAAAGTTCAGGGGTATACCAAAAATATTGGAAAAGGGTAAGGGTGTTATTGGTTGGATTTAAAATAATGTGTGGCGGCGGAGAGTTTGAAAATGTTATGTGATATTCAAAATTCTTCTAAATATAATCCAGATGATATTCCCGTATTTCCATATATGTTTCTTGCAAATGGAGAGTAAGTTCTTGTGCACACACGATTTAGTAAGAATTATGCAATTAAGTTAAGGATACAGCTATTTGATATATAAAAGGTGTCCTGATAGAGTTATAATAAATGTTTAAAGACTCCCTGTTATATCCATACAATGCTACGAAAATTTCCATAATATGTTCTAAACAGGAAACATCTTTTGTACATTCCAATAACACCAAGAAAATGTTAAAAAAGAACAAGTTTTATTCATATCTAAATCGTGTCCAGATAAGATTCAAATGTAGTCTAAAATGTACTTTTTTATCCACACAATATCCAAAGTACGTACAAAAATGTCTAACGAAAGTATATTGTCTAGATAACGTCCACTTGGTGTACAAAACATTCCAAATATGATCTCGAATTGCCCATAACGCATCCAATTCTGGATATCCCCTGGGTCCTGTCCCAATTACCCTATTTGTGCATAAACTGAAATTAAGCAGAAATCGAGCCAAAAACAGACCCCGGTCTCAATCACCCTAAATATGCATGAAGTGAAGGTGGACACATTGGTCAAGATATTCAGCTTCATTATTGAAAGGAAAAGAAATGCGTGAGTATTCGGTGATTTTGTAGAAAACATACAGAGAGCGCAATATGTACCTTCGCATTTGTCGTTAAGAATTTGGTTCGCCTACCCACTTTTTGTCATTTGTGGCCCCGCACTATGCTAAAACGCACCTGCGAGGGAAAAGTAAACTGTCCTTGCCCCCTAGTTTTGTCACCTTGCTCCCCTAGTTTGGATGCCTCCCCCCCAGTTGTGGCACTTTGCCCTCCTAGTTTTCGAACCCAATCGTCGCCACTGCGAAAAACCTATACTAAAGGACCCGTATGTTAACAAAGAAACTGTACTATGAGTTGAAGTAATAAAACAATTTGTACATACAAGTAAATGTTAGTATTGTATCGAAATAAATAGATGTAATATACGTACAAAATTCTCTCCCTCCATCAATACAACACTGTACCAGTAAAGACGTTACGGAAGAATGAAAACTCTGCAGTGATGGTCACAACACATACGTATCAGTTCTGTGTAGGGTTTAGTCATTAACAGAACAGATGCAACGTCCTTGCTGATTATACATTCCAGAGATAACCAACCACAACTTCGTTTTTGAGTCTGCGGGCAAGAGATAATTTTAATTGCGGTGTAGGGTTTAGACATTATCGGAACGGATGCAACTTTTTTGCTGGCCATGTGCTGTTGAAGCGTCGCCAGAGAAGGAAAACTTTGTAATGGTTAGAACACATATGTTCGATGTAGGCTAAGTAGCAGCGGTTATCGTTATCATATAACGATTTCCGTCTGGAATGCGAATTCGATAGAGGTCTATTCATGGAAGCACGACTTCCTTGTTACATCCTGTCACAGATTCACTGGTGTTAAAAATTAAACACTCACAACCGAAAAATGGAGAACGTGCCTGTCAAAACAATTTAGCTAAAAGGGGACTTTTAGTACAGGGCCTACAGTTTTAAAACGTGGTACCGAACACGCCCAAATCTGTAATTAGTTTTAGGATAGACAGGACCGGGGTCCCCTATCTGCAATTAGTTTTACTCGGGGACAAACAGAGTCGGAACAAGGGTTCTTTGAAACTTGAGTACAGGGCCTACAGTTTTAGAAAGGGGTTCCAAACGCACAGACTCCGAATGTATAATTACTGTTGAGGCAAAGAGGATTGGAGCTGGGGCCCTTATCTGCAGTAAGTTTTACTGGGGGCCAAACAGGGTCGAAAATTGGGGTTCTTTGAAACATGAGTACAGGGCCTACAGTCTTAAAAGTGGGGTATGTGTAGATTCCGAATGTACAATTACTTTTACTCTGGGGCAGACAGGACCGTAACTGAGGGCCCATTGAAACTTGAGGTCTGGGGAAAATAGGGCCGTAACTAAGGGTCCGTTTGAAACTTGAGGTCCAAGGTAAAGAGGGCCGTAACTAAGGGACCCATCGAAACTTGAGGTCCAGGGCAAACAGGGCCGTAACTGAGGGCCCTTTTATTTCACGTTCTTTAAAAAATGTCAACTTTTTTTTAAAAAAAAATCAACTTTTTTTAATTTTTTTAAACTTTTTTTTAAAAAAAATGGAGGAGCGAATGTTGGTAATTTGGAAGAAAAGGTAAATAAACGAATAAACAACACTAACATCGCTAACAAAGGAACACCATTTATTTGTTTATTTTTCTTTGATATACAGTGAGAGCCATGAGTATTACTTTTCAAATTGTCTATGACGATTTTAAGCAATAATGTTGATGTAGAAGCTGTTTTGAATTTATGAAGCTCTTATTTGGTCAAATAAAATACTGCATAATACTAATAGATCCCACTGTACATGGTGTTCGGACGTTGGTAGTATGATTTGTAAATAGAGTAAGGAATATATATATCCAAACCCTGTATCGAATATTGAGTCCGAGTAATAAACAGTTTATACATACAAATTAATGTTATTGTCGTATGCTGATTGAACTCGAACGCCAGACCTGATTATTAAATGTTGTTGGTGTTTAGTCTGTGCGTTCTTCCTGTCAAACATGTCCAATATGATATAGCCGTCCTGTGCGACGCAACTTTGTATCTTCATATAACAATGTAAGTTATTGTGCTGATTATGTTACTGTGTTCCTAAATTATACATTTCCGTTCGTGTTGCTAATACTGTTTTATTTCTGACTCCATTTCTTGTGTAATTGAAGAACTGAAAGAACCCGAAACTCAACAATGGCGACGAGGATCTTGGAAAATACTTACTTCTCGTAATTCTACACATTTCTCGTTATTGTTCTTCAAGTTGTCTGTTGGAGGTAAGAATCTCTATATACAATGCAGAGGTTGTCTCAATTTTCCGAATTCTGCAGGGAGCAGGAAAGTATTAAGCAATATTTTGATAGATTCGAGCATTTCTGCAAAGGTTCAGACATTCCAGATGAAAAGGCTAAGCATATTCTATTAGCAGCAATAGGGCACAGAACGTATGCTGATTTATATAATCTCATATAACCAAAATCTATATCAGAACTCAGTCTTGCCCAAATTCAACAAATGTTGATCCGCCATTATGAGCCCAAGAAAAATCTCGTGCTTGAAAGGCATAAGTTCTTTCTTATTAAACAGAAAGAAACTCAGAACATTCCGGATTTCATTGTGCAAATCAAAGAACAAGCTTCAAAATGTGATTTTGGTGATCTCATCGACTCAATGTGTCGCGACGTATTTATTCTTGGTATGAGAAGTGTGCGCGTTAGAAACAGACTGTTATCAGATCCTGATTTGACCTTGAAAAAAGCAATAGATACGGCCATGTATCTCGATGAGCTAGAATTAAATGAGGGAATTATTAATCAAAGTCGCTCAAAGAATGCTGTGAAATATTCTAAAACTCCAACTGAAGTCACTTCGCAAATACAAAACAGGTACAAGGACAAATTCCGAATGAACATCAGACAAAATAGAACTGATTCAAGGGATATTGGTAACAAATCAAACAATGATTCTGGTAAACCGTGTGGTAATTGTAATTCTTTTCATCCTAACGGGAAATGCCCAGCCTTTGGGGCTACTTGCAGATATTGTAAAAAGAAAAATCATTTCTTGACTGCCTGCAAGAAGAGAGAATTTAACAATTCTAGTAAAAGCAAATTGGTTTCTGGCACTAACATTGTGCTTAACACGGGTATCAATGAAAGATCTATTGACATGCAAGATAATTCGAAACTTTCCATTGTACCTAACAATCACAGCAATTTCAAACATATGGTCCGAGAATCATCCATTGATTTTTCAGATTTTAATGTGCCGTGCATTCCCATAGATCACAAATTTGCAGATGATCAAGAAGAAAAATCTAAGTGCGAATTTGTTGATTAGAGCGCCGCTAGTGTCCAATGTAATGCTCGGTGTCCAAAAATTTTCACTACCTTCATCACTAAAGAGAGTGAATCTGTTTGGCAAACACAGGGATCGTTGTTTGTCGACTTACAAGTCAACAATTCTAAGATTCCATTCCTAGTGGATACAGGTTCTGTTTATACTTTAATTGATAGCAGACAATTTGAGTCTTCATTGCGAGGTTGCACTATATGCAATTTTCCTATCGTCTTGAAAGCAGCAAATGGCAACAATCTTGGTGTATTAGGAAAAGTTAATGTTGAAGTTATATTTCGAGGAATGAAACATAACTTAGATATGATTGTTGTAAAGACAAAATTGAATCATTCGATTATGGGTTTGTGTTGGATTGATGTTTTCATGCCTGAATGGCGAAACATCTTTGTTTCACATACTCTTCAGACGGTTTCAAATACTCTTGAATCGTCATCAATAAAGGAACTGGTTGCGAATCTAAAGAAAGATTTCCCTATACCTTTTGATGGTGACATGTCCAAGTCGATCAAGCGTTTTGAGATAGATTTGCCATTAACGGACGATGCTACACCAGTATTCAAGAGATATTATGACGTCCCGTACTCGCTAAAGGAACCAGTCAAAGATGAATTACAGAAGTTGGTTAGTGACGGAGTTATTGAACCTATCAAATCATCATCGTGGGCTTCTCCTCTTGTTGTTGTTCGTAAGAAAAACGGTGAATTAAGATTATGTGTATCCTACAAGAACACTGTTAATCCGCTATTAGCAGCAATAGGGCACAGAACGTATGCTGATTTATATAATCTCATATAACCAAAATCTATATCAGAACTCAGTCTTGCCCAAATTCAACAAATGTTGATCCGCCATTATGAGCCCAAGAAAAATCTCGTGCTTGAAAGGCATAAGTTCTTTCTTATTAAACAGAAAGATGGGACATCCGTTACCTAGAATAGAGGATCTTTTCAACAAGATGGTTGGTTGCTGTTGGTTCGTTTCATTTGACCTTCGAAGGGTTTACCTTCAGTTACTCCTATCTCTTCAGGCTCAGAAGGTTCTTGTCTTCAACACGGAATTCGGGTTATTCAGACAGTTGAAGCTTCTCTTCGGAGTAAACTCTGCCAGTGCAATTTTTCAAGCCACGATGGAGCAGATATTGATGGGTGTAGACAAGGTTTCCATTTTCCAAGACGACATTTTAGTGGGAGGAGTTACTCTTGAGGAGTGCTATGATAACGCACGAAAGGTGTTAAATCTTTTCTCCGATTATGGCGTCCGCATAAATGAACAAAAGTCTGTGTTCTTTGTACAAAATGTGAAGTATCTGGGACATTCTCTTTCACAGGAGGGAATTCGTCCTCTGAAAGAAAACATTTATAAAATAATTCAATGTAAGCCACCCACTAATGTCGGCGAATTGAAGTCATTTCTCGGTATGGT
Source organism: Lepisma saccharinum (assembly GCF_977018435.1). Taxonomy (NCBI): domain Eukaryota; kingdom Metazoa; phylum Arthropoda; class Insecta; order Zygentoma; family Lepismatidae; genus Lepisma; species Lepisma saccharinum. The sequence goes on from NC_139245.1 coordinate 60,725,420, forward strand.
CACGTATTACGCTTCGTATCTACCAAACCTAGCGGACTGTGTTGCCAGTTTATATGATTTGTTGAAGAATGGGGTGCGCTGGTCATGGACAGATGTTCATCAGAAGGAATTCCAGGATGTCAAGGATCTGCTATCTAAGGACTTAGTACGCACAGTATATGATCCTGATAAAGACTTATACCTCATGTCGGATGCATCTCCTACCGCTACGGGAGCAGCCATAATGCACAATATAAACGGAGTCCTAAAGCCTATCATGTGTATGGTCGGTACTTTATCCGCTGCGGAAAGGAACTACACTCAATTGGAAAGGGAATCACTTGCATTAGTCCGTGGAGTCAAATACTTTCACAAGTATCTTATTGGACGACATTTGTCGCGTTCACCGACTCGAAACCTTTATCTTACCTGCTGGATCCTAGAAGTAACCTCCCTGCTTTAGCCATCAGCAGAATCAACAGATGGAAGTTAGTATTGGAAGAATATGACTTCAAAACTGTTTACACGCCGCATGTTGAGTTGGCTGATGCTCTATCTAGAATTTGTGTTGCAGATGATCCAGTTCATGATTATCATGATGATTTCGCATGTCAGTTGACAGCTGAGCCAGTTGTCCTTAATCTTATTGAATCTTCGGTGTTGACGCGCATTTCGCTGGAAACACAACGTGATCCTGAGCTTTCTAAAGTCTTCGAATATGTTCAAAGGAGATGGCCACAATCCATAGGGAGAACAAAAAGTCATCCTATCAGGAAAATATTCGACAGGCGATATGATGTTCACATACAGAAGGGATGTATTTTCGTGGGCGAAAGACTCGTTGTACCTGAATCTTGTATACAAAGTGTCCTGTCTCTGTTACACAAATTCCACCAGGGAACATGCAAAATGAAGGAAATAGCTCGTTCAACGTTCTTCTGGAACACGATGAATAAAGATATTGAAAGGGTTACATCTTCGTGTGACACTTGTTTGCGATACAATAACAGGCCCAAGGTACCGGGTACCGCGTTCGAAACGTGGCCTATTGCATCGCAGCCTTTTGAGCGTGTTCATCTTGATTTCTTCCATTTCTCAGACATGAATTTCCTGTTGTTAGTTGACGCTTACTCTCATTGGATATCTGTGTGGAGAGTGAAGAATATGCGATTTGACACCATGATTGGTTACTTAGAGGAATTTTCCTCATGCTTTGGATATCCGAAAACATATGTTACAGATAATGGCCAACCATTTGCATCTTCAGACTTCAATTCTTATTGCTCAAAGAAGAACATCAAGCTTCTTCACTCAGCTCCGTACACCCCTCAATCAAATGGTCTAGCTGAAAGGAATGTTGGGGTGGTGAAGAACTTACTACAAAAGAACTTTTCGAATCGTTCGTACATCACGTTGAGAGAGATGGACGAGTTCGTTCTTGAGCTTTTAGGCAGATTAAGGAATACTCCAGTGCACGGATGTAGTCCAGCAGAACGTTTGCTCAAGTTTCGGCCAAGAACGGACATTTCCGCTTTTGACACACCAAATGGTTTCGACAATCAGCCTATTAGTCCCGTTCCGTTTATGCCGGGGGAAAAGGTGCTTGTTGAACAACGCAAGAAACAATTCAGCCATGGATCCAAATACAAAATCGGAGAAATTGTTAAATTGATGGGCCGGAAGATGGCGAAGGTGATTGTTGACAATGACACGATCGTTGTTCATCTCTCGAAGATCAAGAAGTATCCCGACAATGTCGGAAAAGACATCCTTGTCCGAAAAAAAACAGTGCTTGTTGGAGAGGAAGATTATCTCCCAGTGCCTGCTTATCAGGATCCAGTGGTGTCTCCGAATGCGGCCTGCGACAATCAACCGGTTAGGAGATCACAAAGACCTAGACGACCGCCTGACCGATATGGGCAAACTACATGAAACGGGAGTCTCTTCAACCTAAGGGGGGGAGAGTGTCGTATGCTGATTGAACTCGAACGCCAAACCTGATTATTAAATGTTGTTGGTGTTTAGTCTGTGCGTTCTTTTTGTCAAACATGTCCAATATGATATAGCCGTCCTGTGCGACGCAACTTTGTATCTTCATATCACAATGTAAGTTATTGTGCTGATTATGTTACTGTGTTACTAAATTATACATTTACGTTCGTGTTGCTAATACTGTTTTATTCCTGACTCCATTTCTTGTGTAATTGAAGAACTGAAAGAACCCGAAACTCAACAGTTATGTGTAGAACTATACTTACAAAATTCTCTCCGTCCATCGTTGTACTATAACTGCTGTACCGTTAAAGATGTTGAGGAAGAATGAAAAATTTGCAGTGATGGTCAAAACATATTCAAATATATCACTTCTGTGTAGGATAACGGAACGGATGCAACTTGCTTGTAGCATTCCTGAGATAACCACAACGTCCTCTTGGAGGCTGCATGAAAGAGATAACTTGATTCACACAACTTCCGTGTTACACTGTGCCCAGAATATCCAGCACGAACACAGCCTTCTAAATGAATATAATGCTAAACTGCACTTATTTCATTGTAAAAACATAAGGGAAACGGGAATTGTTTATAAACATACGAGGGTATAATAGAAAAGGTGGTACCTTCTCGGGGTCCGATCGATTGATCAAGTGATATATTATCGCGAAGGTAAAGGAATAGTGGTAAAGATTGATTGACTTGGTGTTTTAAGACCACTTTGTGCACAGTAAGGCTAATTGGGACTCTTGGTTGGTTGATTTGGTGTTTTAAGTCCACTTTATGCACAGTAAGGCTAATTGGGACTGGACCTACAGTTTAAAGTGGGATCCGAACCACTTGTACCTCCACCGGGTATCGAACCCGGGACCCCTTGATTACAAGGCGACGACGCTGCCACTGCGCCATCGGGGAGGCGCTAATTGGGACTGGACTTTGTGACGTTTTTTCCCACGCGATTCGTAAATAATAGTATTACGTAATAATTTCGCATGGAAAAAGCCTCACACTTCCTCATTCTTCGTACGCCTTGCGTCTCTTTTGTCATTTGCTGGTTATACTAGTCGCCGCTAGAGGTCTCTACTGACCTTTTTGCTCCGTGCTTGCTTCACGAGCAGGTAAACTCAGTCAAGTTCCGGCTTCGCAGAGCTTCGTGCAACAGCCAGTTTTTGGCTCGCGTCATCGGTGGGAGATAGAGAGAGCATGAGGCGTGTTTAAGTCTGCAAGTGGTCTCGCGGGTTGAGACTTACCTTTTTTTTTTGGGTTTGCACGCAACATCAGTGAGAATGCTCTCGGTATTTAACGCCAAGTACTAATAAGTGGGTTCTTCTCGCATTTTCGCCGCTTACATACTAATATGCGGCAGGACTGCATCTTTCGAGACGAACTTCACACGCGTGAATGGAGTCACGTTTGACTCGAGTTGCAGAACGTTACCTGAGTTCCGTCTGACAAGCCCAGTCGTCAACTGCCCGGACCAGTAAGCAGGATTGTGACCGAGGAACGAACTAATGGACGTTTCCAGGCATTTACCCCCAGTGGAATGATGGCAGAATGAGAAGGAAGTCAGAGTCCCATTTGACGAGCCCGTAGCAGAATTGGATTGTTCTGTGGAACGTTTCTTGACCAGATTACGGAGGTATGTACAGTCTCAAACTCCCCTTTATTCTGCGAAGTGTGAAATCGTGAAGTGTGACAGATCCGTGTACTTTTTTTACGATCGAGTCAAAAAGTTTGAATAAGTGGAAAAGGAAAAAGGACGACAAAAAAGTATAACCTATTTCGAAAATTGCAATTAACAGATTAACTAATTATTGAGCAATGACTTCTCGTTTCTATTTTGTCGCAACAAAAAAAAAAGAAACTTACGATGTTTATGTAACGTTAAATTAAGCAAGGCGTACACGAGGCAAAATTATCATTCTTCTCGCGAATATTTGAATACTAAACTAGATAATGCGAGGGTGGCACTAGCGTAGATAAAGTAATGGGAGCATCAAAGTAAAGAAAGAAAGGTTGTATGACTTATTGTAGGATATTTGACAAAAAAGAGAATCGTGGTTCACGAATTGTTTGGATTTGACCTTGTAGGTACTAAAAGATTTATGATGTGTACAATTGGAAAGATTTGATTGAAACTACGTTAACATTCTTCTTACTGTTGGGATTTTGTAATATATATATATTTTTTAATATGTCAAATGGCAGATTGTAGACCAAAAAAAACGAAAGACTTGTTGAACTTGAATTGGAATATTTTTATGAGAATTAAAGTTGGAATGTATATGATAAATTGCTCCTCATGTTTGTTGTTAATTGAGACATTAATCACTCTTGTTTGGGGTTAAAGCTAATAAACTTTTGACTCAATTCTTGTGCGAACTTTACTTTACGCCCCTTTTTTCTTCAGAAATATTCCACGAGAAACCAAGCAGAGAGATTACTATTAGCATGGAAAGTAGTGGTGAAATAATCGAGTAGTATTGGTTATATATATATATTTTTATGAATGATTTGCATGCACATTTATATTTGAAGGTACTTTGGGTGAATTGCCAAAACAGTGTGAATTTTCCACGATATCTTGTGAACATATTTTCTTTTGCCTGTACAATTGATTGCGTTTTGGGCGGAGTACGCGCAGTGGATTATATCCCTCCTCCTTCGTTCCCCCTTTTCTTTTGATTGGTTCTCTTTAGAGTCTGAGGTGGCGGTGACAAACACCGGCCATTAACCTCAACAAAACCATGACTTGTAACTAATCGGTTTGCTTGATTTGAAGTACGTACATTAAGTTATCCCGGACCTTTTTTACGCGCTTTCCATAAGGCTTCACTGCCCCCTTTTCTACGTACGCAACCATCACGTTACAACTTACAGTTTAAAGTGGGATCCGAACCAGTATGTGCTTCCACCGGGTATCGAAACCGGGACCCTTTTATTACAAGACGACGAAGCTGTTGCCACTACGCCATCGGGGAGGCCAATAGTGGCGAAGAACATAAGTATAGGTAATGTTACTTTCGTCACGTTATGATCAAGGTGGTCCCTTCTTCGATACCCGATGGTGACACCCAACAGCGCTAATAGCTTGTATCTTATGCCTCTCAAAACGCGTTCGAGGCGATAAGAGGAAGCGAATGTTTTAGGCGCGTAGGCGGTTGTTTCCAACTTTTATCGAAGTAGTGTTTTGAGAGGCATAAGATAGGTAAATTTGAAAAGTTGAAAAACCTGTCCGGAAAATTTTAAAGGGCTGTCCAGCCGGCCCTAATTGAACTAGAGTGAAAGGCAATTGTAGATTCGGAATCTGTACGTCAAGACCTTTCCATAGAGTATATGGACGGTGGTCTACGGTAAAAAATAACAAAACCAACAAGGCAGCCAAGATGGCGGCCCCCATTGTCATAACGAGCTGAGATGACAATTAATTGTATAATATTACATAATAATCGTGGGTGATGTTTATTGTCAGCTCGTTGTTGTAGGTAAATTTGAAAAGTTGAAAAACCTGTCCGGAAAATTTAAAGGGCTGTCCAGCCGGCCCTAATTGAACTAGAGTGAAAGGCAATTGTAGATTCGGAATCTGTACGTCAAGACCTTCCATAGAGTATATGGACGTTGGTCTACGGTAAAAATAACAAAAACCAACATGGTAGCCAAGATGGCGGCCCCCATTGTCATAACGAGCTGAGATGACAATTAATTGTATAATATTACATAGTAATCGTGGGTGATGTTTATTGTCAGCTCGTTGTTGTAGGTAAATTTGAAAAGTTGAAAAACCTGTCCGGAAAATTTTAAAGAGCTGTCCAGCCGGCCCTAATTGAACTAGAGTGAAAGGCAATTGTAAATTTGGGAATCTGTACGTCAAGACCTTTCCATAGAGTATATGGACGGTGGTCTACGGTCAAAATAACAAATGGAATAGTGGCACGCCATACTGGGAAAGAGATTGCGAAAGGATGCATATGAATTTTTTAGATAAGGTATAGTTTGTGATGTCATGTGATCTATGTTTTACCACTTTTATATTATCGGGAAGGTAAAGGAATAGTGGTAAAGATTGATTGACTTGGTGTTTTAAGTCCACTTTATGCACAGTAACGCTAATTGGGACTCTTGGTTGGTTGATTTGGTGTTTTAAGTCCACTTTATGCACAGTAAGGCTAATTGGGGCTGGACCTACAGTTTAAAGTGGGATCCGAACCACTTGTGCCTCCACCGGGTATCGAACCCGGGACCCCTTGATTACAAGGCGACTACGCTGCCACTGCGCCATCGGGGAGGCGCTAATTGGGACTGGACTTACAGTTTAAAGTGGGATCCGAACCAGTATGTGCTTCCACCGGGTATCGAAACCGGGACCCTTTTATTACAAGACGACGAAGGTGTTGCCACTACGCCATCGGGGAGGCCAATATTGGCGAAGAACATAAGTATAGGTATTGTTACTTTCGTCACGTTATGATCAAGGTGGTCCCTTCTTCGATACCCGATGGTGACACCCAACAGCGCTAATAGCTTGTATCTTATGCCTCTCAAAACGCGTTCGAGGCGATAAGAGGAAGCGAATGTTTTAGGCGCGTAGGCGGTTGTTTCCAACTTTTATCGAAGTAGTGTTTTGAGAGGCATAATATAAGTAAATTTGAAAAGTTGAAAAACCTGTCCGGAAAATTTTAAAGGGCTGTCCAGCCGGCCCTAATTGAACTAGAGTGAAAGGCAATTGTAGATTCGGAATCTGTACGTAAAGACCTTTCCATAGAGTATATGGACGGTGGTCTATTGTAAAAATAACAAAAACCAACATGGCGGCCAAGATGGCGGCCCTCATTGTCATGACGAGCTGAGATGACAATTAATTGTATAATATTACATAGTAATCGTGGGTGATGTTTATTGCCAGCTAGTTGTTGTAGGTAAATTTGAAAAGTTGAAAAACCTGTCCGGAAAATATTAAAGGGCTGTCCAGCCGGCCCTAATTGAACTAGAGTGAAAGGCAATTGTAAATTCGGAATCTGTACGTCAAGACCTTTCCATAGAGTATATGGAAGGGGTCTACGGTCAAAATAACTCTAGAAGGTACCACATTTTCTACCATGTCCTCGTATATTTCTGTTACATTTAGCCTCAGTGTGTAAAACGGATTTGAAACAACGGTTCAATCCGTTATTCGGTCGGCCCCTCAAAAAATACCACATTTTTACAAAGCCCTCCTATATTTCTGTTCCGATTAGTCTCTGTGCATAACACAAATTTGAAACATCGGTTCAATCTGTCATTCGATCGGACCTTCAAGAAAATACCAAATTTTCTACCACGCCCTCATATATTTCTGTTTCGATCAGCCGTAGTACATAAAACGGATTTGCAATATCTGTTCAATCCGTCACATGATCAATCGATCGGTCCCCGAGAAGGTACCACCTTTTCTATTATACCCTCGTATGTTTATAAACAATTCCCGTTTCCCTTATGTTTTTACAATGAAATAAGTGCAGTTTAGCATTATATTCATTTAGAAGGCTGTATTCGTGCTGGATATTCTGGGCACAGTGTAACACGGAAGTTGTGTGAATCAAGTTATCTCTTTCATGCAGCCTCCAAGAAGACGTTGTGGTTATCTCAGGAATGCTACAAGCAAGTTGCATCCGTTCCGTTATCCTACACAGAAGTGATATATTTGAATATGTTTTGACCATCACTGCAAAATTTTTCATTCTTCCTCAACATCTTTAACGGTACAGCAGTTATAGTACAACGATGGACGGAGAGAATTTTGTAAGTATAGTTCTACACAATAACATTAATTTGTATGTATAAACTGTTTATTACTCGGACTCAATATTCGATACAGGGTTTGGATATATATATATTTACTCTATTTACAAATCATACTACCAACATCCGAACACCATGTACAGTGGCATCCATAAGTATTATGTTCATACTACCAACATCTGAACACCTTGCACAGTGGGATCCATTAGTATTATGCAGTATTTTATTTGACCAAATAAGAGCTTCATAAATTCAAAACAGCTTCTACATCAACATTATTGCTTAAAATCGTCATAGATAATTTGAAGAGTAATACTCATGGCTCTCACTGTATATCAAAGAAAAATAAACAAATAAATGGTGTTCCTTTGTTAGCGATATTAGTGTTGTTTATTCGTTTATTTACCTTTTCTTCCAAATTACCAACATTCGCTCCTCCATTTTTCTCACCCCGCTTTTTTATTTTCTGTTTTTTAATTTCTCACACTCTTAAATACCTCCATCAGTTCGAAACATATTCTGAGCGACAGACGTACATTTTCTATAAAATCAGAAAACACAGGTGTATTTCTTTTTTTTTCGGTTATATACGTAAATATTTTTACAACTGCATCTCCATGTCCTTGCACGTTTCTTCCAGTTTTTCCAGTAGATCTTCGGCTAAACCATTCTCTTCACAGAAATTTACGTAGCATGCAATCTGTTTCTCCACTTGTCGTCCATTCCCCTTGTTCCATAGACTTCTCCGTTCCTCCGTTGCAGCCGTCTCCTCTTTTACATCACCGTACAATAAAACGCGGTTCGTCGTGACCGGAATCGGCAAAGACTCCAAATTTTTGAAAAAAGTTGAATTTTTTTAAAAGTTATTTTTTCTGATTTTTTTTAAAAAAAAAGTTGATTTTTTTTAAAAAAAAGGTTTAAAAAAATTAAAAAAGGTGAATTTTTTTTAAAAAAGTTGACATTTTTTAAAGAACGTGAAATAAAAGGGCCCTCAGTTACGGCCCTGTTTGCCCTGGACCTCAAGTTTCGAAGGGTCCCTTAGTTACGGCCCTCTTTACCCTGGACCTCAAGTTTCAAACGGACCCTTAGTTACAGCCCTATTTTCCCCAGACCTCAAGTTTCAATGGGCCCTCAGTTACGGTCCTGTCTGCCCCAGAGTAAAAGTAATTGTACATTCGGAATCTACACATACCCCACTTTTAAGACTGTAGGCCCTGTACTCATGTTTCAAAGAACCCCCATTTTCGACCCTGTTTGGCCCCCAGTAAAACTTACTGCAGATAAGGGCCCCAGCTCCAATCCTCTTTGCCTCAACAGTAATTATACAATCGGAGTATGTGCGTTTGGAACCCCTTTCTAAAACTGTAGGCCCTGTACTCAAGTTTCAAAGAACCCTTGTTCCGACTCTGTTTGTCCCCGAGTAAAACTAATTGCAGATAAGGGACCCCGGTCCTGTCTATCCTAAAACAAATTACAGATTTGGGCGTGTTCGGTACAACGATTTAAAACTGTAGGCCCTGTACTAAAAGCCCCCTTTTAGCTAAATTGTTTTGACAGGCACGTTCTCCATTTTTCGGTTGTGAGTGTTTAATTTTTAACACCAGTGAATCTGTGACAGGATGTAACAAGGAAGTCGTGCTTCCATGAATAGACCTCTATCGAATTCGCATTCCAGACGGAAATCGTTATATGATAACGATAACCGCTGCTACTTAGCCTACATCGAACATATGTGTTCTAACCATTACAAAGTTTTCCTTCTCTGGCAACGCTTCAACAGCACATGGCCAGCAAAAAAGTTGCATCCGTTCCGATAATGTCTAAGCCCTACACCGCAATTAAAATTATCTCTTGCCCGCAGACTCAAAAACGAAGTTGTGGTTGGTTATCTCTGGAATGCATAATCAGCAAAGACGTTGCATCTGTTCTGTTAATGACTAAACCCTACACAGAACTGATATGTATGTGTTGTGACCATCACTGCAGAGTTTTCATTCTTCCGTAACGTCTTTACTGGTACCGTGTTGTATTGATGGAGGGAGAGAATTTTGTACGTATATTACATCTATTTATTTCGATACAATACTAACATTTACTTGTATGTACAAATTGTTTTATTACTTCAACTCATAGTACAGTTTCTTTGTTAACATACGGGTCCTTTAGTATAGGTTTTTCGCAGTGGCGACGATTGGGTTCGAAAACTAGGAGGGCAAAGTGCCACAACTGGGGGGGAGGCATCCAAACTAGGGGAGCAAGGTGACAAAACTAGGGGGCAAGGACAGTTTACTTTTCCCTCGCAGGTGCGTTTTAGCATAGTGCGGGGCCACAAATGACAAAAAGTGGGTAGGCGAACCAAATTCTTAACGACAAATGCGAAGGTACATATTGCGCTCTCTGTATGTTTTCTACAAAATCACCGAATACTCACGCATTTCTTTTCCTTTCAATAATGAAGCTGAATATCTTGACCAATGTGTCCACCTTCACTTCATGCATATTTAGGGTGATTGAGACCGGGGTCTGTTTTTGGCTCGATTTCTGCTTAATTTCAGTTTATGCACAAATAGGGTAATTGGGACAGGACCCAGGGGATATCCAGAATTGGATGCTTTATGGGCAATTCGAGATCATATTTGGAATGTTTTGTACACCAAGTGGACGTTATCTAGACAATATACTTTCGTTAGACATTTTTGTACGTACTTTGGATATTGTGTGGATAAAAAAAGTACATTTTAGACTACATTTGAATCTTATCTGGACACGATTTAGATATGAATAAAACTTGTTCTTTTTTAACATTTTCTGGGTGTTATTGGAATGTACAAAAGATGTTTCCTGTTTAGAACATATTATGGAAATTTTCGTAGCATTGTATGGATATAACAGGGAGTCTTTAAACATTTATTATAACTCTATCAGGACACCTTTTATATATCATATAGCTGTATCCTTAACTTAATTGCATAATTCTTACAAAATCGTGTGTGCACAAGAAATTACTCTCCATTTGTAATAAACATATATGGAAATACGGGAATATCATCTGGATTATATTTAGAAGAATTTTGAAAACATCAAATTCAAACTTTGTGGTGTTTAATATCCATACACCTCTCAATATCACATAACATTTTCAAACTCTCCGCCGCCACACATTATTTTAAATCCAACCAATAACACCCTTACCCTTTTCCAATATTTTTGGTATACCCCTGAACTTTAACTCCTTTCCGAAAATGTAGTATGTCCCTTAATAATTACTTCCACTACTATATAATATTGACAGCAATTCCCCCATTTGTAAACACCCCTCATATATTATTTTCTTGTCGCACCCCCATTTATTCATCTTATCTTTTATCCCAAAATTTCTATAATCGTAATGGTAAATATTCCTCCAATTCTTTTATCCTGAGTGTTACATAACCCATTCTAGATTCCTCCAAATAATTCATATTTTTGAATATCTTATTTTCCTCTTTTATCGAACCCCATCTTCACCTATTCCTCTTTTATCCTCCTTATTTTCAACAGACACCACATTTCTTACCTGCAACAAACGAACAAACATTTCCCCCCACACGAAACGTTACCAGATCCTATTATCTTTTATCCCTTCTATTTGTACATTCTATTTTCCAACATCACGTTTTCCGTTAAACATATTTCAAACAGGCACAATTCCTAGAAGATTACGCCCAAACGTTTCCCTTCTCTTCTTCAACCGTCACAGACCCATTAACAGTCGGGAACCCATATCTTCAGCCCGACAAACACGCCACACATATCACTCAACCGTTCCAAGAATTCCATATCTCTCAGCCAAGCAGGAAAGATCCCTATTCTCAGAAAAACAGTTACCTCCTCCCCAGAATGACTCATCAAACAACGGAAACACGAATCACTATTCCCAGACTTTCAAACTCATCAACGCCATCTTTCCTCAGACACCGGAAACACGTACTCCAATTCCAAAACATTCACCGCACGCCTTAAAAGACTCATCAACGCCATCTGTTTTCAGACGCAAGGAAATTCCGAGAAACCGTCAAACACTCGCTCTCCTCCAACAACCAATCAAAACGCTCCTCACAAAATTACAAATTCCCAGACTTTCTGGCTCATCAACGCCATCTGTTTTCAGACACCGGAAACTCCAATTCCGACCAACCGTCACCGGGAAAACCCCGAATACTTTTCCTCCTCCCCAACAATCAATCAGAATCCTCCTTACGAAATAGGCCCCGCCCATTTTATGATGTCACACCAATCAAAATCATCCTCACAAATTACACTCCACCCATTTTATGACGTCATCGCTCACAACAATACCCCTTGCTTGCCCACACAACTACATCATCAATTGATCTTTGATCGATCTTTTCCAATCAATTGATTTATCGGACTCAACGCGGTACCATAACTACTATTTATATCACTTATTGGGCGGTTTATTTTATTTTAGTTTACTTATCATTACTCATGATTTTCACTTGCCTATAAAAGACGATTACTTTACACATTTTATATATATTTTAAATATTGAATGACTGAGAGCAATGTAGTCTTTCCAATGTCCTATCTGTTTCCTACCCTGTTCGGAAATTCCACGAGTTCAAGGAATTTTGAAAGAAGTCCAGCGATTTTTTGAGGCCGGAAGAAGAACGCATTCCTGAAGGCTTTGGAGCTCACCAGCCTCCTTTGGATTTCCGAGTTGTATGTCACTGGTGTGAGAGCTAAAATGGCCAGGGATTTTCACCTCAAGTCGCCCCTGCTGCTGTTATGCATCTTCGATAATCACAATCAGAACGACCTATCCCTTTTTGTTCGTCTCCGCCCCTGTTCCTATTATCTACCACCAATTGGGACCAGCGTAGCAGCAACGAAAATCCTATCCCAAGTGACATCCCAGGATCGGAACATCATCAGAAACATCAGAAGAAATTTCATCTTACAGAGCAACCCCCCCCCACGACATTAACCCCCTTAAGAAGAAGCATGAGCATATTTCATGTACATCGGCCCTTTTGCTTTGTAAGGCCAGGCAGTGTACTTCACGGGCATACTGGAACTTTCCGGGTATAGTCAACGACCCAAATGTGTTGAGACCCCCCCTGTGGATCAGCAACCTGCCAGGCCACCTGTGAACAGTTTCATCACACCAGTGGCCATGTTTAGTGTTCCCCTTCTTGGAGTGACCGAGGCGTCATAACCCCCGGACACCTTGCATACTGTATGCAACGGCACGGTACAAAAGTCCGTTTTCGTATGCAACCAGCGTACGAAATGTGTCACCATACGATGTGTGCCGGAAATATGGAATGGCGTCTGCTGTGAACTTTCGTGGGCCTATCATACATACCTCCCACCCAGTGTCCGCCATTGTACAGCGCATATTTTGGGGCTTGGAAACGCTACTTGGAGTGGCTCTCCATGGACTACCCTGTGTTCGCCGCCCCACGCCCAACGTCTTTTCATCTGACCTGTGCTGAACAGTATTCCTGAACTTTCCACACCGGGATTCGAACCCGGTCCCCCAGTGCACTTGTGATCGGTCAAGGACCGTGTATTTCCCGGAACAATGCTTCGTATCCCAGGACTCTGGGGTTTGAGTGTATTTGGATTGCCCTGCCTTCTGACTTCGCAGGTCATCGTGTGCCCACATTAGTGTGATACGAACATCAATAGCAAGTGAAAATTTATTCTTCAATTATATTCTTCTCTTCGTGTGGTTGCGGGTAGCCAATACGGCGTGTGTTGTTTCTTTTATTGGCTTCAGTGCATCCATGTCAATGCCGCGCAGTCCAGTGGAGATTGGTGTTTACCACGGTCTTTTTTGCTCTCGCCTCGAACTGTCAACCTGAGAAGGCGGGAGACTGCGAGCATACGGCCTCAAGGTTTCTCACGGCTTACGTTCGGCGCTTAGTTAGCAGTTGTTCAGATGCCATTACCTATCTCTCCGAGTTGTTATGCGAAACGCAGAAGCCATTCGCAGGTCTCAGGTTACGATCCAGTGTGATGAACTTTCCGCTGACTCCGCGGACCTGCGAACAACACTTGCTATCTCATATTGATATACCGTCAGCATCTCTCATTACGAAAGACTCTTCCAGCGTGTGGCTAATGAAAACAAAAGACTTTATTTCAGCAGTCAAACTTTGGTCTTAATTCTGTTCCATTTTATTTTCGGTGAAGGGTCTCCGACATTTTTTTTATTATTTTATTTTATGTAACCTTTCTTCATGTAATAAAATACCTTTTAAATTTTGGTGAATGGCAGAAGGTTCAATTTAAACTTTTAATGATCACAATTTGAAATTTAGAAATTGTCTCGCAAGAGGGGTGTCGTAGCATACCCATTCGATTAAGAAATATTGACCCTGGCAGACCTTGTCAGCTCCTGCTCAGAAATGTGTAGGGTAAGCCTTTCACAGGAAATGGTAAGAACACTGGCCTTTGGCAACAGGTGACGAGAGGCCAAGCGAGGGTTTAAATAGGTGCGCATGAGAGCGACACGAGGTCTTTTAATCTGGAATCATCGGAGAAGCAGGAGCTACTGGTCTTATTTCTAAACCGAACAGGGTAAGCTAGTCTACACCCTTATCTGCCATTCGCATTGCTCACTTCAGTCTAAACCGAATCATGAGTTTATTTTAATGATAAGTTAGATATTTGTACCTGCCCGTTCAGGGCTGTCTCTACCATCAATAGTACTAATCGGGAGGGGCAAGTTACATCCCTATTTAAGATCCCCGCGTTCAGGTTGGAACGCTACGAATGTAATCACGTTTTGTGGCTCCCGAGTCTGAAACATTGGCTAAGATCAATGTTTGCTCATCATTATCACAAGGTGAATGAAACTTATCAAATGTGTCTCGGTAAAGTATACAAAAATTATGCAGAAAACATGATGTAAGAACATACAGTAGAATATCCTTGATCTTGGCATCAAAATACTTCAGCCGACGAAACCTGCCCTTCAGCAAATTAAAAGCTCTTTCAATGACCACTCTAACCTTTGCATGTTTCTTGTTATAGTTCCTTTGTCCTTTGCCCATTGTCCTTATATGGTGGGAGCAATTTCAAGGACAGGGGATATGCAGCATCCTCCACAATATGCATTTCTTCAGATAAAAAGTCATTGTCCATCATTTTATCATGCAAATCGGACATTCAGTAAACTTGTACATCATACACAGAGCCTGGAAGAGAACAGAAACAATCTGTGAATGCCATATTCTATTTGCACACAGCTTGCAATATCAACCTTTCCTGTTGATGTATTGCTCTTGTTGAACACTTGGTGCCTTACTTGGTATGTACGAGGCATCAATTGCACCAACCACTCCAGGAAACTGATTCATGTGACTGAATTCGGCTTCTGTCTTTACTAGCTCCTCTCCTTTTGGCCATGAAATAAAGTTCTCAGCTATCTGGACTAACAACCGGCAAAATAGAGTCAAATAGCAGTGCAATGATGATTTTGATAACTCAAACCTATCGGCAACAGATCTGAAAAAAAATACAAATATTCAAAGATCAGACCACTGATTGGTACATAATGTTGCTATTTTGAAAATGAAAGGCACCTAAATACAACAGAGGTAGTGGGCTGGCAGTGAGCTCTCGCACTAAAGTGATATGCTGCATTTAGCACAGTTCATTTGGAAGCAAAACAATGAGATGCCATATGTGGCATATCACCTCATTCTAATGCAAAAGGTATGATTACCTGGTTTGATTTTCAGATACATCTAGAGCATATCCATTTGGTGCAAAAGCTCCTTAACATAAAATCGTCTGCGAGTTGCAGAAACACAGTAAAACATGTGCTGAACAAAAAGCAGAGACCAAAAGCCTCTGCAAACTGCAGAAAGCATAGACTGTTAGGATGAAGAGTATGAGTGAAATTCTTGTGATGTATGAGTGTGGAAATTGTAATGTAATTGAAAAGAAAAGGGAAATTATGCAGCATGCTAGTTCTTTGAGCAAGCATTGAAGTAGTACTTTTTGTAGTAGTACTAGCAGAAGGATATCGTAGATTAGTATACCAAAGCAGGAAATTTTGTGGCAAAACATGCATTCTTGGTGAAAGCATTGTTTATCATTTTTTTATAATCTATGTAGGTAGTAATGTAGGTATTGGGCCAGAGCAAAGTATCTGAAACACGTGGTCATTTGCACAAACATTCAAGTTAATGATGAAAATTGTTAAGATTAAAAAAATGTACTTAATAGTTCATTGAAATCTGTGTGTACAGAGATGAACAGCTCACATAATATTTGTGATAGTGGTACAAGTATACATCATGGTGTAGATTTGAGTGTTTTATTTTACAAGCGAACTTCAACACTGACATCTGCAGCACATTTTATTGCCGCTAATATAGCAGCCCTTCCACTGTCCCCCAATTGTAAATATTCCAAACAAAATGGTTGATGTTGTTCCAAAAGTCTGAATAATAACTATTATTATTTCATTTGTAGTTCATGACTTCAAAAGAAAGAGAAATTGATTGAAAAGCAAGTTGGATGTGATTTCACAGGAAAATAATTACTTGAATCATACCATCTTATTTTCTTATATTCATTGGCAGTTTTGCTGAAGTTACTGCTTAAAAATGTGTGTAACTTCTACTGTCATCAGGTAGTGAGAATAGCAGAAAATGCTTATCACGTGTTGGAAAGTATTTACCTAGGTAATTCTAATGCTAATGGCCCAAAACCTGACCTAGCAACGAAATAACTTAAAAACTATCCAGGTTTAGAAACATCATACCCTTTCATACTTATGTCATGTGACGTATTAGTAGCACCAGTCCATATAGGAACAACTTGCGGTATTTTTCCAACTCCATGCCATGCAGAAAAAAGGTACTTGTCTCCAGCATGAAAATAAATGCACACTGCCATAAGCTTCACACACATCAAAAACTATAGAATACACACATCGTGCGGCAGGCCCGGCGAGGTTGTAGATCATGCACATGCAGTTTAAAATCTGGCGAAAATAGCTCAAAAGCTAGCTTCACCACCTGGTGAAAATTGTCACTCGGAAATTAATATTCACCAGTTTTCTGTTGCATTTATGTATATTTATTTCCATTTTTATTCACACTCAAATGTCCTTAAACATGTAGGGTTTCCCTCCCCCATTTTTAATTATTTCAAGTTCTGTTTAACTGGTTTCATAATTGTTTCTGGAAGTTGAATTTAGACCATGCTTTTAAAATTTGTGTCATTGTGAGATTTTTTTTCTTTAAATGATGGTAACAACAAAAAAAGCATGTTTCAACAATACTTTTGATTGAAATCTGGAAATTTCAGAACTGATAGGTGTGTAATTACCTAAAATGAAACTGGTAGCATACATTTGACACAGATACTCTACATTACTGTCCTATAATGTGTATAAATTACGATGAATCCGCAAAGAGCATTCCTCTTGTTGGATAATATAAACTGGAAAATATTTATCACAAATGTCAATGGTTGCAAAAGTACAGTTTCGTGAATGTTGATGAAACTTAAAATGCAAGGAAAAGCTTGTTGAAGACAGGAAAAACACAAGCTAAAATCAAGATATGTAGGGATGAAATGTTTTTATTATATCTTTTTACTTTTTATTTAATCTTGTGGGAATGCTAATATATCTATTAATCAAAAAGTTTAATTCTGCATCTATCTAAATGTGAAATGCCTTGGGTTTGTGCTATTTTCTTTCAAATTTTCTTGTGAGCGTAAATGTATAGAGTGTATATATCTATCAGTCCTAACATATACTTGCGGGTGTATATTTCTAATATCACCTAGTCACATATATCTAATTTGATTACGTGTTCTATGCTACCAGGGAACTAAATCAGAAACTAAAATAGAATATATAGAACTTCGACATCTACTTTAAAAAAAAAGGTGAAGGTTGTTCTCACCTGAACGACTCCTGGTTAGCCAAAACTCACAGTGATGAGAGGCAACTTTTTTTCTAGAGCTCTCCTTGGTTGTCCAAACATATTTATCACTTTTAGTGCTAGGAGTTCAATCAGAAATTGAAAAGTTTCTCGTGACATGCGAAAGTAAGACTGAAAATCGTCATCGTTGTACAAGGGAAAAGTTACCTCTACATAATTCTTCTCTATACGTCGTCTCTTCATTTTCCTGTCTTTTATTTTAAACGCACACTTTAATGCAGTTGAAGATTCTTTTTCATTCTGTACTTCATTGTTATTAAGGATAACATGTGCAGCACATTTTATTGCTGCTAATATAGCAGCCTTTCTGTTGTCCACCATTTGGAAATATTCCAACCAAACAAAACATTGTCGATGTCCTTCCATAAGTCTTCACAATATCTACTTTCAACAGGTTCACGAGGCCAGTTACTTTCGTTTGATTCGTTCATTTTGTTAAGACTTTTGGAACGCACCCATTGTATAGAAAATGCATTTTTCATAGTCTCTCTCGTAGCATCGAATTTGTTCGCCTTGATGTTCCCTACTTCCACACCGGTGTTGCATGGTCACACCCCTGTGTATCTATGTTCAATACAATTCCAAGTACAAAACAAGAAAAGCTGCAGTAAAATAAATTCCGACTGACAGATTCTCGTAAATTATATTGTACTTAATGTCTTCAGTTTTGGAAAAATAATAGTATCTGTTAAAAGTACCTAAGGCATTTTTATTTGCAAAACAAATCGGAAAATCCATGATCAAGGGGGTCATATTTATTTGTCGAATGTCAAGGAACCATTTTTGACTCATAAATATTCTAATAAATTTTAACAATGTACACAGTATTTTACATAACCAGTACAAAGTCTGTAGTGAGTGTGCAAGAGTCTTCCTTTATTAAATATTGCAGACTGCATATTTCTGGAGCCTGTCTCTAGAAACGAACCATTCATTTGTGCAAGCACAAAATAGAAATTGCTGCAAAATTTGAAAATCAACAATGTCATTTTCATGCGTTTTGTAGGTCACATTAAAATATTTCAATTCTCGAAAAGGGCATGGCCCCCATGCCCCCTTGGGTATGGGCCTCCTTGAAATAAACCATTAGTAGTAAATGTAACCTTCGAAACCAAATGGACACAGCAAGCTGCACTTGTCGCTTTTGCATGCGTGTCTTCAGATTAGGCCATTTCCTGAATACCGTATATCATGTTGTCTCGGACTTGTACATGCATGTGCGATGACGATGAATGCCTGCTTATAGACTGTGGCCCATGTAACTTGTCACTTTGGGGTGAAATTGTTAATAGTCTCTTGAGAGAGGGGGGGGACAGATAAGAGTAAAAGTAAAAAAGTAGTGTTCCCCTGTGCATAGCACCACGCCATGAAGGCGTATAGGGGGTGTGGGGGTAACGCCCCACACTTTCTTGATCCGGTCGTGAGTGGGGGTGATGTGATCAGCACCACGCCCCTGACCGCCTTTACCCCCCAGGGTTTCCCCCAGGTACCCATGTTATTCGACGCTGGGTGGGCGCCGGGGCCGCTTCCACCGTTAGAAAAGTTCCCGGATTTGAACCGGCCGGGGATCGAACCCGGGACCTTGACGCGTTACCGACTGAGCCACCGCGGACAGAAAAGAGACAAACATTATCTGTCGTGCTTTCTGTTTTTAATCATTTCTGATATATCTCGCGCCACAACTTTAGCTCTGGGGAGAAAGCATTCGAGTTGACAGCGGAGGCAATGACAACCCTCATAATGAGTTTTCCGCCATTCAAAAGAAGCAGTGTTTGCAACTGCACTAATTTCTTGTTATTCTCAATATATGTTACCAGAATGTCTGTGATAACCAAGAGCATTTCTAAGCAAGTATATACACTACGTTCTTTTAATGAAATAAAAAAGTATATCTACCTTCTAACGTATTACGGCCATATTTGCTTTGTACGCAATGCCACAAGCTCCTCTTCACCCATTTCCTTCTCCCTCCTTTTCATAATAGAATCTGTTCATCCCTCTGACATCACCAATGCATACATACGTCTCTTCTCGATATTTTACTTGCGAAAGGCCACAGGAAACTGTGCTACGCCGAGGGTTGCTATTAGAAGCCTCTCCTTCTTTTTCCACTTGGTAGTAGAGGCCTTACAACGTCTTTGTCACACTGCCACGTTTTGGCACTGTATGATCTTCGTTGATGTAAGTTTCGTTTAAATAGTACACGGCTCTTCCAGTGTTTGGGCAGTTATGAATATATCTAAAGAAATCGGCGCGCACAACAATAATATCTGGTTTCTCCATCAAAACCTCCTATTGGATTCAATTCTTTAATAAGGAAAACTAAGATCAAGTAAACATTTCCACAATGAGAGCCCAAATTGAAAATTGATTTTTCCTCACAACTTCTTTGATAGGTGTAGGTACAGTATTGTCCACCCACAACATAAGAATCTCTTACAAACCTTCTAAAAAAAACCTTCTTACGGTTTGTGGCGGAATGGTTAGCATAGTGTGCTTCGACGTCATACATCCCTGATTCGAATCCCAACCTGGGAATGGTGTTCTTTGTGATTGTTCCTTCATCAGTTTCGTCTTATATCAGTCATGCTCATCTTCGCGATTAGCCAAAAGTGGCAGAAAAGCGAAGTAAAATAAATAAAATCAATCAATGAACTAATAACCACTTTATCCAAATTCGATTCATTGATTTGGTTTATTTCTCTTCGCGTTCCTGCCACTTTTGGCTAATTGCGAAGATGAGGATGAGTGATGATGTTGATGAAGGGAGACGCACAAAAACACTACCATCTTGTCTGGCTTTGCTATGCAGAACCCCCTTTTTCCGAATTATGCAAATCTACATCTAAACTGAGTGACCAGTTAATTGTTTACATCTGTAGATGGCAACATTGGAATTTTGCTCCACCAGCCTGCCTTTTTCTTGACAAGACCCATATGGCCCCCTCGGATTTCCACTTTCCCCAGAGCTCAAGTTGAAACTAATAGTTTATCTTCATTCTTGTAACAAAAAACTCTGCGCCCCCAGAAATTTTGGATGTGAGGAATTTGCAGGACAAAATTAAAGATTTTCGTGGAATCAGCAGGCTGACTGAAAGCACAGACGCCAAATATCTTCTCGTATCCTTGTTAAATGAGCAAAGGGGAGGAGGGCGGAAGCGAATTTAATCCTTCCCAGGACCTGGTCTCTTGTCTTGTCAAAGATTTCCAGATATCAACGTTCCTCATACTGAACATGAATCTGCTCCAGGAAGTTGCCTAAGGGGTAACAAACAGGTCCCCTCGGTTGATAGCTTCAGAACAAGGAGACCTTTTATTTGATCTGTGGTGATAGCGATAGACAATGCAAGTACTTTGTTGCTGATTTTCTGCAGTGGTAAATGGCTACTGCTCACAAACCAAAACCCGCGAATGAACATATCAACACCTATAGGATCTTAGTTATTTAGTTTTTCGATTTCCTCTTTAAAGTTATGTCGTTCGCCTATGCGCGGTGTATGCTTGCCTATAGACTGGAGGGGCATTGTCGCTTCGATCTAAAATCTTAAATCTTCCTTAACGGAGCGTGCATATCCAAGGGACAGGCAACAAGCGACACGGAAGTTTCAAGCCGAAACGACAAGCGACACTTCAGTCAATCTGCATGCACTCACCCACCACGAAAATAATAAACCGAGGCAAGATGGTGTAGGCTGTAGGTTGGTTTCGTGTGACGTCAGGATTCGCACTGCCGCCATGTTTGCGGCGAAGTTGCTTGTCATCTGCAAGGAAATGTCCACCACGTATCGTTCGTTACACCTTCACCAACTGTATGTTTGTTAGTACTGTGTAAAATGTCGGTAACATTGCATAAAATTAATGACAATGTTGTGCAATCTGGAAATAGCAGTAATCTTTCATATGTTCAATCTCTTTGCACAGTTGAGAGAGAAAGATATGGAGAAAAAGCGAAGTTTGCGGTGTAGATCAGATCCATATGAACTGGACGATAAGGAAATGAAAAGGGGCCTAAACCATTGGCCAACTGCAGTTCACGTGTGTTTATTTACTTGACCCAGCTACCTAGAATCAATTTGTTTTTGTATTTATTAGTGGTTCGGATTCTGCTTGAAATATTTACATTCAGTACAGTAACTGTAAATTACAAGGCTCAGCCATTACAAGTGCTGATCAAATAACAATTAATAACAGTTTGTGTTAACGAAATTTATTTATTTGTCTCTTATTTATTTGTAGCAGAGATTAAGGCTCATGCCTTTTCCTACAATCAACCACATACAAAATTTCATAATATAGAACATATTCATAAATTGATTCATATATAAACATTGCAAATAACGATCACACATATACATTTCATGTCAAACCAACAGCGGTAAAAATATGTAATTCATAGAAATACATAAAACATATATATACATGTACACACACACACTCATATATAGGTTTATATAAATAACAGGCCACTACATATATTTGTTAAACATGTACTAATTTGACAAAACAAAAAAAATCACTCCATAAAACTTTATCTTCATCTTCTCTTGAAGATAAATATGGAAATTGATTTTCTCATTTCATGTGAAAGTGCATTCCAGTCCCTAACCACTGATACAGTAAAAGAGTTACTAAAAAATTCAGTTTTGTGTGTTTTAATTGTCAGAAGATTGGAACTTTGGGATCTTGTGTATGATAACTCTGGGGTTCCTAAGGGAAGCTATCTGTCTGTGAGATATAAAGGACTTCCTGTATAAAGTAACTTACATAGCAACACTAGTTTTCAGCACCTCCGCCTTTCTTTCATTTTAATCCAGCCTAATTTATTATAATATTCAGTTAAGTGGTCATACTTCTTAAGGTTAAATATATATCTTATGCATGAGTTCTGAATTTTTTGAATTCTCATTGCCAGCATTTCATTACAATCAGCATATACACTATCGCAATAGTCAAGATGTGAGAGGACCAAACCTTGTACAAGTCGTTCTTTAATAACAGGCCGAAGATTTCTTTTTTTTGTGTAATAGATGTAAGGAGCATAGGCTTTCTTACATATATTATTAATGTGTTCAGACCAGGTAAGGCTTGTATCTATAATCACTCCTAGATTATTTACAGATTTAGAAAATGGTATGCATGCACCGTTTAGTTGTACAGTTGGCATATTAGTCGAATTTATACGTGCTAAAAGCTGACGTGACCCAATTAATATGCATTTTGATTTATTGGAATTTATATATAATCCATGATGGGCAGCCCAATTATTAATATTTGACAGTTCCATGTTCATCAGCTCAAGTCCACGTGATAAATTCGACAATGAACTTGATATATAACACTAAAAATCATCAGCATACATATGATGTGTAAGATTTCTTATGGTTCTTGTTATATCATTTACATACATTGAAAATAACAATGGACCCAATACACTACCCTTAGATACACCAGATTCTAAAGATTTCCAGTCAGATTTTCCAGACGATGAAGCAACGCATTGACTACTACCAGATAAGTATGATTTAACCCAATCTACTGCACCCACAGAAAAATTAAAGTAGTATCCAAATTTACTCAAAAGTATATCATGATCCACAGTCTGAAAGGCTTTACTAAAATCCAGTAACACTAATATAGTAATTTGGCAGTTACTCATCGCTTCACGGATATGATCTGTCACATTTACGAGGGCTGTACAAGTACTATGGTTAGTTCTAAAGCCTGATTGGAAAGGATTTAACATATTATTTATCACAAGATGTTTGTTTATTTGGCTATGGACATCATACTCTAGGGTTTTCGATAAGGCAGGCATGATACTAATTGGTCTATAATCTGAAGCATTAGCCGGAGATGATATTTTACGAAGTGCTCGCACATATGCTAATTTCCATAATGATGGGAAAATACCAGAGGTGAGCGAAGAGTTGATAATGTCAGTGACATATTCAAGTATGACTGGAATAATATTTTTAACCAAGGTAATAGAAATGTCATCGGTTTCTTGTGTGTTACTTTTTACTTTATTGATTGCAACTTCTACCTCATCCTTCTGGACCACACATAGAGAGAATTTTGGACCAGAATGTAATACTGGCGAGGAATTTATATCTTCAATTGTATTTGTTTTAGTTGCATGGCAAAATATCGGTAATGTACAAAAGTGATCATTAAGTTGATTTTATGAAATATCAAGATTCGTGTTATCTAATTGTTTCCGGTTTACTCTGAACACATTCAACCTCTTCCACAATTCTTTGGGATCTAATTGTGCATTCTGTAGACTAAAAGCATACTTTAGCTTAGCCTTCCGAACTTCTTGCATACAGTATAAGTAATCAAGTACAAAGGTCCAATTATCAATATGAATTTAACTTTGAATGTAATCATTTTTATCATCAAACGTATCGGAAGTATCAGCACCTTTCTACCAAAAACCAAGGAAACGCTATTGTAAGTATGATTAAACACACCAGTTCGATCCATTTGTACTAAAAGTTACAGAGAAATGTGACATATGAAATTACCTGAGAGGAAATGTTCACTGCACACACTGTAATGTTTGCTTTGTTCATTAATGTTAGCACGATATATTCTCGCCAACCAGACGACGCAGCATCTTCTGATCAACAATTATCAAGTCCCGTGCCGTGATGAAGCGCTCCTTCTGGTCTTTCTCCAAAAATTCGAGGGTAAACGTGAGTTTATCTTAAAAAACCGAATCCTGCACAGTACCTTTGTAAACATGGTTGAAATCTCCCGCCCACCCACTTGAAGTGCGTATGTTGACAATAAGAAGTATACAATCATGGCAGCTTGATCCCACAATGCAACAGTTTGTGACGTAAGTGAAATACACCTATTTGGTTCTAGAGGTTTCATGTATTATTAAGGGTTCGTTTCCGAGCAACACGTATTGCTTGTCGCCTGTGAAGCGACAAGAGACATGAAAATTTCACACCTAAGCGACAAACGATACGGGCCCTTCAATCTATAAGAAAGTATTCATAGCATATTCCAACAGACCGAGCGACACATAAGTGATAAGCAACACGTGCAGCTTGTCGTGTCGCCTCAGTTCGAACGACTGCATTAATTTCTGAAGGTTGCTTTCCAAAAGACAAAAGATAGGTGTTACGTGTTTCTTCAGTCTGAAATTTCAATAAATGAATACTCATTATAAGAACTGAATAGCAGCAATGGAAATAACTTCTCTGCACTGTGACTTTGAAAATGGATTCTTTTCTTTAAATTCTAAGCTGGGAAGCAACAAAAAATATTGTTTTAATGTATGTAGTGTGAACAAAGAAACCTATTCAGAACTGCAATACTAAGTACAATACAAAAAAGAAGGGATTTCCTGTTATTACTATTGTTAAATACATATATTTCTAAAATGAAAGCTTTAAAAAATGTTTCTCAGGCGTTAAAAAATATGAACTTACAAAAGATTAAACAAATAATATAATTTTTAAAAAGCGACTGAAGGTGAGGGCGATTTCGGAGAGTGAGGGCGATGGAGGGTGAGAGCAGTGGAGATCGATCTCAGAGTGCGAGGGCAACTGTGATATCGGAGGGGGAGGGCGAGGGCGACTGTGATGTCGGAGGGTGAGGGCGAGAGCGACTGTGATAAGGGAGGGTGAGGGCGGTGGAGGGCAAGGGCGTGAGCGATAAGGGAGGGTGAGAGCGTGGAGAGTGAGGGCGATGGAGATCTCAGAGGGTGAGGGCGGTGGAGGGCCAGGGTGACTGCGATGTCGGAAGGTGAGGGTGAGAGCGATCTCGGAGGGTGAGAGCAAGAGCGATCTCGGAGGGTGAGAGCGGTGGAGGGCGATTGTGATATCGGAGGGTGAGGGCGGTGGAGGGCGAGGGCGACTGCGATCTCGGATGGTGAGAGCGGTGGAGGGCGATCTCGGAGGATGAGGGCGACTGCAATCCCAGAGGGTGAGGGCAGTGGAGGGCGATTGCGATATCGAAGAGTGAGGGCGGTGGAGGGCGAGGGCGACTGCAAAATCGGAGGGCGAGGGCGACTGCGATCTCGAGTGGTGAGCGATCTCGGAGGATGAGGGCGACTGGGATCCCGGAGGGTGAGGGCGGTGGAGGACAGGGCGAGAGCGATCTCAGAGGGTGAGAGCGGTGGAGGGCGAGGGCGATTGCGATATCGGAGGGTAAGGGCGATGGAGGGCAAGGGCGACTGCGATGTCGGAGGCTGAGAGCGGTGGAGGGCGAGAGCGACTGCGATCTCAGAGGGTGAGAGCGGTGGAGGGCGAGGGTGACTGCGATATCGGAGGGTGAGGGCGATGCGGTGGAGGGCAAGGGAGACTTCGATGTCGGAGGGTGAAAGCGGTGGAGTGTGAGGGCGAGTGCGATCTCGGAAGGTAAGGGCGAGGGCGACTGCGATGTCGGAGGGTGAGGGCGGTGGAGGGCGAGGACGATAGAGGGCGACTGCGATGTGGGAGGGTGAAGGCGGTGGAGGGCGAAGGCGACTGCAATATCGGAGAGTGAAGGCAATCTCGGAGGGTGAGGGCGGTGGTGTGAAGAAGACTGCGATATCAGAGGGTGAGGGCGGTGGAGGGCGACTGCAATATCGTAGAGTTTGGGCGCGGAAAGTGAGGGCTATGGAGAACGAGGCGACTGTGATCTTGGATGGTGAGGGCGAGGGCGACTGTGATGTCAAAGGGTGAGGGCGACTGCGATCTCGAAGGGTGAGGGCGGAGGAGGGTGAGTGGGATGTCGGACGGTTAGGGCGGTGGAGGGCGACTGCGATATCGGGTTGCGAGGGCGGTGGAGGGAGACTGCAATGTCTGAGGGCGACTGCGCAGTCGGAGGGTGAGGGCGACTGCGATCTCGAAGGGTGAGGGCGGAGGAGGGCGAGTGCGATGTCGGAGGGTGAGGGCGGTGGAGGGCGACTGCGATCTCCGAGGGTGAGGTCGGTGTAGGGCGTGGGCAAACTACGATCTCAGAGGGTGAGAGCGAGGGCAACTGCGATCTCGGAGGATGAGGGCGGTGAAGTCTGAAGGCGACTGCGATGTCGGAGGGTGAGGGCGGTGGAAGGCGAGTGCGATGTCGGAGGGTGAGGGCGACTGCAATCTCAGAGGATAAGGGCGATGGAGGGCGAGTGTGATGTCGGAGGGTGAGGGCGGTGGAGGGCGACTGCAATCTCAGAGGGTGAGGGCGAGGGTGACTGCGATCTCGGAGGATGAGGGCGAGGGTGACTGCGATCTCGGAGGATGAGGTCGGTGAAGTGTGAGGGCAACTGCGATGTCGGAGGGTGAGAGTGGTGGAGGGCGAAGGCGACTGTGATATCGGAGGGTGAGGGCGAGGGCGACTGGGATGTCAGAGGATTAGGGCGACTGGGATGTCGGAGGATGAGGGCGACTGGGATTCGGAGGATGAGGGCAACTGGGATTCGGAGGATGAGGGCGATGGAGGGCGAGGGCGACTGCGATCTCGGAGGGTGAGGGCGGTGGATGGCGAAGGCGAATTCGATACCGGAGGTGAGGGCCATGGAGGATGATGGTGACTGCGATATCGGAGGGTGGAGGGCGAGTGCGACAGCGAAGTCGGCGGGTGAGGGCGGTGGAGGGCGACTGCGATATCGGAGGGTGAGGGCGATGAAGGACGAGGGCGATCTCGGAGGGTGAGGGAGGTGGAGGGCGATGAAGGGCGAGGGCGATCTCGGAGGGTGAGGATGGTGGAGGGCGAAGGCGACTGCGATCTTGGAGGGTGAGAACCGTGGTGTGCGCGGGCGACTGCGATCTCAGAGGGTGGGGGGAGATTGATTCAAAATGAACACCTCTGCTTGAAAGAGGGAATCTTTGTTTGCAAGATCAAAAATGTTTGTTTTGTACATAATGAAATATACTATTTCTGGTCTCCAATTGTGACTTTCGTATATGCCACTGAGAATGAATTATTGCTATTCTATTCCCGTCTGTTGTCATTAGTATGGTATCCCTGTTGGAAATTTCAATTGTTTTCAGTAGACAGATGTACTCTACTCTGTGCCTCGGAAATATACTGAAACTCAATGGTTTCCTACATGTACAGTAGAAGAAATACAAGTGAAATATTCTCTTCAGTATTACATGTAATGTTTCATACAGTGTATCTAACTCAGCACATTGGCTGTATATATAACTTTTCATTTCTCCTGATTTACAATTTGTGTTTATATCTATTTGAAAATGTGACACAGTAGATATTTCAAAACACCTATAGATCTACTGAAAACAGTAGACAAAATTGCAGCAGGGATGTGTGTATATGATTTTCAATTCATGATGATGGTGTAGCTGTTTGTTCTACATGTTTCTCTGTTCCAGGATATTGTTTGTATATGTTTTTACATACGTCTCATTTGAAACACTCGTGGACTGTTTGCCTAATCTCTCCAGAAGTGTGTTATCCACTAGTTGCAATGAGTTAATATATTCACCATCACTAAAAAGGTATGATCAGCAATTTTGGATCTCTTAATAGAATTATCATTTTATGTTCCCTCTCTGCCATTATTTGGTTATCGCTAACATGGGCATGAATGTGGAAATTCATGATAGAACACTCACAACCACTCCTATAGAGGATTACACTGGCTGTAAATCTAGATGCCAGAGCCTCTTAGGTCGGGTGTACTATGTCGAGGAGATTGGTTGTTTTTTTTTTTTTTTGCTTTTTTGCCACTTTTGGCTAATTGCGAAGATGAGGATAAATGGTAAAATTGATGAAGG
Organism: Lepisma saccharinum; assembly: GCF_977018435.1. Classification (NCBI taxonomy): domain Eukaryota; kingdom Metazoa; phylum Arthropoda; class Insecta; order Zygentoma; family Lepismatidae; genus Lepisma; species Lepisma saccharinum. The sequence goes on from NC_139245.1 coordinate 60,753,873, forward strand.
GACACTCGCAAGGAACATCTACGCCCAGTCTGGGATTCGAACGTAGGATCCCTTGCATTGTAGTGGCCTGTGCTAACCATTCTGCCACAGAGATCAGCACATGGAAGAGAGGTTGACGTTTTCCTGCTTACAGGAAAGTGCCCCTTACAACGCAAACAGGGATGCATCTATGTATGTTCATATGATAATATCATGGAAGTTCTAAAATTATTAGTTAGCCATTCTTTAACGTATTATGTCACACATGGTTGAATTCATCCTCATGATAATTTTACATTTTATTACTAGGAGGCAGATTTATGCATACTAAAGAAAGGCCAAAAAAAAAAAAAGTATTTAAAAATTTGCAATGTTCTGTTTGCCGTGACTATTAAATGGACAAAGTAAGCTACCAAAATATAAATTTAGGGAATTCCGGGATCTCAAAACTTCGGCAATACCAAACTGCTGGTTGAAGGCTTTAACAGCGTGGTTCACGATACCTCAGGATTTAACAAGGAAGTAGTGGGAAATCGTGTGCAGGGCCCAAGTGTCACCCACCCACCCTTTTTCAATTTTTGGTGACCTTCACAAAAAAATGCAACATTACTCGTAAAAGTACGTCAAAGATCAGTTACCGTTTCACTACCTGGAAAAGATATGTTTAAATCAAGTAAACTTTCCAACTTGTGTAAAACGCAACAACAACAAGTATGCACATGCGTACGCAGAAAGTGCGTAATTTACATCTATCACAAAATGCTCTAACTTATACTACTCTTAACTTACAGTTGGGAGGGGAGTTTATTACAAAAGTCAAATGAGGTACACATATATCTTCATTAATACTTTAACAATTTCTATTCAGTTAGGTGTTTTTAACACATCTCAATATTTATGCATTTTTTTTCGTGTGTAACAATTTATAATGACCTAGTTGAAACAACGTGACCTTAGACGAAGCATGGCGTATGCATAATTTAACTAGTGCCACATCATTATTAAAAAAATATATATTAACAACAAGAAAGTCTTCGATTTCAATTTATGCTATCCAGTGTTCAAATTTTGGACCATGTGAAAGTTCAACATTGGTATAAATACATGCATATATTAATATGTTTCAAGATGCATCAACACGCCGTTTACTCTATCTTTTATGTAAGAATAGTAACAATAACATTCAATAAAACGTGAATATATATATTTTTTTTGGCTAGCAAAATTTACAACAATAATAATAATATGTACATCCCCTGGTCAATTTTACGAGAACCTACGATTCGTTTTAGAATCTTTGTTAAGTTTGTTCATTCTTAGAATAACATTCTACACATGCTTCAGATATCTTTTACATTAATTTCTTAATCTTTATCATGACAAAATAGTTGCTCGTGCAAGGAAGGAATTCGTGGGTGTGTTATCAGACAAGGATATTCTTGTATCAAAAACTTAGCGATTTCCACGTTGGGATAAGTACAGTTGCATCAAATTATCATTGTATATTTGTCACTTTTTAGAGCACTAAACGTTGACAAGAACTTGTGTGATTCTCAATTTGTTTTCTTTGGTTCATTCTCAGATGCATTATAATTACGTGAACAAAATAATTGCTTGCATTTTTATCTTTCTTATGGGGCATAAATGCACGCAAAAAGTACAGAGGAAAAATTATGCGCGAAGGTTTGCAATATTCTTTCTAATCACGATTGATTGAAAACACTACTGTTCGTTTGTAACCGGCAATAACAACAAGTTGAATATCGTACCTTGTAATGTGAAGTTAGTAGAATTCTGGTGACAGTAACACACAGTTACCTAATCATCCAAAAATGGAAATACTGCCTTCGTGCCGAATCGTGGTAGAATCGTCACACAATCTGTCCTTGGTAATCTGGCGTTGTCCTTGAAGAATACATATTCTTGGGCACTGGTGTTTGTATCTTTGGTTGATGGAATGATTAACTTGTCCCTTTTAATCCTTGCTCAATTGTACACTGGTCAAAACTTCATGTTCCTTTTAACTTACAAGACACGAGCAGGTTTATGCAAGTTCAAAAATGAAAGGTACTGCGAGTGCCGGAAAAGGCAACTCCTCGCAATCACCACATGCTTGCAAGCAACAGAGTATTACGGGTATAACCCACGTTACCGCTCGCTAATGCTAGGGACATACTGTTGCGTGCTGAAAAGCTGAGTCGAGACTGTCTGTCTGTTTCTGCTGGCATTTCGAGGAAATGTAGAGCACAGCGTCACAGGCCAGGTGGCATGATTAAGCCACGGAAAAAGTAGCGAAGTATGAACTGCTCTCTAGTGCAAATCCACATAACTAATCAGTAAATACTTCGTGAACTTAGAGCAGACAGCCCATATCAACACGTAGGTGTTGAGATTGTAGCATTTTGTGTTATAATTTAGAAAAATAAACTCAAAGTTAATAGAAAATGCTACAAATCTCCCCTAACTGACCAAAAAAAAAAAATCACTTCCTTCGAGCATCACACTATAGTACACACTACAGAAGCATCCTTACCAACGGGGTTAACACTTAAAACTCTGACCATTATATACATTAAAGATATGAACTTTTACCAAGTATAAAACTACCACAATTCTAACACATTGAGCTCCTAATATGAGACTCGCAAAATGCATACATATATAAATAATACCCTCCATTTGAGCAAAAATGTAAGAGAAGTGCAAAAGATGATATAAATAATTCTTGCCAATCACGTAAGATATTAGCATAATGATTAAGAAATATGAAGATGATGATTGTAATCAAATTGATGAAGTTCACAAAATATGAAGAAATTCGTACTTGCAATATTAAACGTTACTACCATTTGCACACAAATACATATAATTATACAAGTGTTGCGAAAGCTAAATGCTGAAAAAAAAAAAAAAATTGTTACACCAAAACTCTAAAGAACCCATAAGTACAGAGCCTTCATGTAAATAATCTCTTGCATTTCGATGATAAGAATTGCAGAATTTCCGTTAAATTCGTAGCTTGAAAATGATGACACATTGTAGTAGGTAATAATGTGTTGATCCAAATCCAAATGAAGCCAGTTGTAACGGCAATTCTTAATGGACGAAATTATTTTCTCAAAAAAGACGTGGAACAAAAAGTAATCCGAAATTAAAATGAGAAAGAGAAGAAGTAACAGGAAAGAATGAGAAAATTTTAATTTGTCTTTATAAGAAAGGAAAAGGAATGAGCAACTTTACATTAAGCACAATAAATTTGAAAAGTAGCAAGAAGGCATGTCGAATTGAAGGTTAATTGCTTTTAACACAGAAAATTTAGATATAAGCAAGATGTAAACATGAAGTCAAAAATTTTATTTCCAAATCAAGAATTTATAATTATAATTCAAAAGAATATCTAACATGTAAGAAAACACTTGAAAAGGTCAGAAAGACACAACGAAATCATTTAATCACATCCAACAAACTTCAAGAATATACCATTTTTCAAACATTCAATATATATATATATATATATATATATATATATATATATATATATAACAGAGCATTATTTGCGCAAAAAAAGCCAATTGAATATGATACACTTTGATATGAGTAAAAAATAGTATACACAGATTACATATAGATATATACTGAAAACAAAACTAATCTTTACACATACTCATCAAAATCATATCTGGATAGCAATTTCTGCAGCTTAATGGTGCGTACGCAATCTGGACAGTCTCTTTCTACAAAATCTGGCCAAATGTCCATCTATATGGCAAAAAGAACAGGTCATGGGGGGGGAGATCTACGTTGATTTTTTTGAGATTGTTCAACAAAAAGAGAAGCTAAGGAGATTGGAGAATCTGCATACTTAGAATCTTGCCTCTTAGGGTCGTATTTTGTCTTGTGTGCGTTCCATGTTTTTTGAAGATGGCGATAAGCCTGTGCCCTATCTTTAGAACGTTCCCATGACGGAGGAGCACCTAGTTCTGAATCTGACTGCAACTCCCAATGGAAGTTCATAGGTCCATCTATATCACGACCAAACAATATCTGGGAGGGCGTTGTTTGAATACTGTCATGCATGGCAGTATTAAATGCAAATGAAATAGCCGAAACATGGGTATCCCACTTGGTATGGTCTTCAGAATGATATGCTATCAATGATGCTTTAAGATTGCGGATAAAACGCTCAGCCAGAGAAGGATTAGGATAATATGCACTGGTATAAATGTGTTTGACCTGAGATTCAAAAATAAACTTATTAAGTAAACGTGAACGGAAATAGGTAGCATTGTCTGAAACAAGTTCGCAAGGAGCACCGAACATAAGAAATAGGAAACGAAGCCTATTCATTACCTGATTGGAAGTAGTAGAACGCAAAGGATACAATGATACCCATTTTGAAAAGGCGTCCACAACTACTAAGATAAAGGAATTACCTTTTGATGATCGCACCAATGGTCCGACCAGATCAATATATAAATGGCACCAAGGATGTCTGATAACCTCAGAAGAAAGAAAACCCGGAGGTTTTCGTATGGCTAACTTTGCCTTTTGACAAATGTCACAAGACCTTATATATGACTTAATGTCTTTAGTGAAAGAAAGCCACCAAAATACAGACAAAATCTTTTTTTGACATTTACGAACTCCCAAATGTGAACCGCCTAAAGGAGTATCATGGTAATATCTACAAATAAGGTGCTGAAGAGTTTGAGGTACTACGACCAAGGAAGTTGTAGCGCGTGGGGGTTGTGACACCAATAAATCTTGAAAAAGGGAATAATTCTTGCAGGCTTGACCCGTGCATAATTGTTGTATTATGGGCAACAAGGTAGAATCTTTCTGTTGAACATCAGAAATGTCAGATTTGCTAAAGGGGATTATCTGGAATTTGGGTGCAGCACAAGATATAGAGGTAATAGGAGGTGGAGACGTTTGGATTTCATCAGGAGAATACATGCGGGATAAACAGTCCGCCACAGGGTTATGTCAAGAAGCTATGTGTTCGACAGAATAGGAAAACTGAGAGAGGTAGAGTAAGTAACCACCGACCAAATTTACCGTATTGTTCCGGGTGGGGCAGAAGCCAAGAAAGAGCTTGATTGTCAGTTTGCAAGGTAAAATGCTTCTCAGTAAGATAAGTTTCAAATTTCTTAAATCCAAATACTATGGCACAACATTCTGCCTCGTAAATGGATTGACAACGTTCCAATTCAGTACGCTTTAATCTTCAGCCGACCAAGTGAAAGAAATACCTTTTTTCTTTTACGAGGCAGAATGTTGTGCCATAGTATTTGGATTTAAGAAATTTGAAATTTTTGTCGGTGAGGAAACTAGTCAATGAAGCATAGGAGGGAATAAATTTCGAGTAGTAACCAAGTAAACCTAAGACCCTCTGGATAGCTTTCAAGTTATTTGGTGGAGGAATATCCTGGATAGCCGATATACGGTCTGTATCAAGAATAAGTTGTCCCTCACGTAGAATGTACCCTAGATACTTAATTTCACGTTGTAACCACTGAGCTTTTGTGGAATTAACCGTCAATCCGGCTTCCCGCAAAGCCTGAAATACTTGGTGGAGATGCTGAATGTGTGTTCGTTCATCAGGAATAAAGACCAGCAACTGCATAGTTAATGAGAAATTTATATTTAAACTTACCCAGAATCTTGTCCAGAGCTCTGGTGAGCAATTGGGTACCTAAATTTATGCCAAATGGCACCCTAGTATAACGGTATTGCCCAAATGAAGTTACAAATGCCGTTAAATCTTTGCAAGGTTCATCTAAACGTATCTGATGAAATCTTTTGCATAAATCAAGGCACGAGAAAACATGTGCTGATTGTTGGTGCTGAAATATAAGGTCTATACGCGGTTATGGAATGTTGTCATAGGCGATCAAATGATTCAGCTGCTTATAACCGCATACCAATCGATGACCACCATCATTTTTATCTGCCAAAAAACATGGGCTGGAATACGGTAAGGAACACGCTTCTATAATATTTTGGTCCATAAGATCTTTTATTTGTTCTCAAAGAATTGCAGTTTGGATCGGGTTTAACTGAAAGGGTTTAGATTAGGGATGTGCCGAAGCCGATTACAGATGTAAGAAAATCGGGAGAAATTGACATATCGGCATCGGTATCGGAATCGGCAAAAATCCGATATTTAAACCGGTACAGATAATACTAAAGTTTTAAATTCTAATAAGTTTTATATTATAGTTTTGTAAGGTTTATTGAAAATTTGGTTGATTCGTCATTATTGTAGTTTTTGTAATAAAATTATTGCAAACTCTCATTCAGAGGATCAACCTAACTATAAATCGGAAATAAAACAGTACATTTCTGAACGAGGATCTGCTGTTGTATTGTAAATTCAAAAATGAGTATTCAAACCTGAAGCAAGTGCTGAGAAAATACTTGATCATACCTGCTGCATCAGTATTCAGTGATTGAGTGTTCAGTGTTGCTGAACAGATTTGCGATAAGAGAAGTCTGTTACTTCCTGAAGTGCTTCCAAATCTCGTATTTCTGAAGTTGAATCTGGCAGAACAGGAATTCATTTTGCATTTCAAAGAACTGCTTGTGTACTAATGTTAAATCTCTAGGTTCACATAACCTTTTGTAGAGGCAAATGTACTAACCTTTTGTAGATGCAAATGTACATTTGCATCTCTTGAGAATATATATGTATATACATATGATATGCAATAGAAATGTACATACCATTTTTTTTTGTCATGCAGAAAATAACATCCCATTTCTGTTTTATAATCTTCTGTATCGGAATCGGTTAAATATCGGTATCGGTTCCAAATATTATCGGTGAGTACATCGGCATCGGTAAATTTTCAGCTTCGTCACATCCATAGTTTAGATCTAAACGGAACATCCGTAATGACTGGTATAGAAACAGGTTCAAGAGTACAAGAACCCACACGAGTAGTAACCACATCCTCATATTGGCGTAAAAGATTTTGAATATTGTTTGGAGGAGGAACTGGAGATAGATCCAAAGGCGGAGAATCAAGTTTAACCGATTTAGGAAGGAAAGGAATAGGATGTGATCCATAAGGGAATGACAACATCAAATTCTCAAAGCAAATAGTAGCTTTGGAATATGTAAGGAAATCGGAAGCTAATATAACTGGAAAGGGAAGTGAATCAACTATCCAAAAATGCCATTTCCAGGTAATTGAATCCAATTTTATAGATAGGAGTACCCTAGAATGTAAAGTAAAGGTTTACTATCTACAGTCTGAAGGGTCTGTGTAGTATTTGTTAAAATAGAGGGATGATTCCGAATAGTTGAAAGAAAACCACTACCGATCAAGGAAAACAAACTCCCGGAGTCTAAAAGTACACGAGAAGGTGTAGAATTCAACAAACCTTCCACTACAGGGACCGATTTTTTATGGATATGAAAAGGGTGTTCCACATGAATGAGATCAACAGGATGAGTTGGTGTGGCAAGAGTAGTATCAGGAACCTGTGAAGTAGAAAGGGGAAGGGATAAGGAAGAATCCTCAATCTTTTGAGATACATTTGGGCACGAAACCTTGCGTTGAGCATCTTGAACATGCTCCATAAAGGGACAGGGTGATGCATCTTTATTATGAGATACCGAAAAATCATATTGAAGATCATCCTCAGAAATATTTGTCATCGAAGATTCGATATCAGGCACCATCATGGAATTCAATTCCATGGACCATATTTCACGGGCCATTTGCATGAAGACCTTAATCATGTGCGGACGATCATATCCTACTAAATGGAGCCGAGTTGATGATTGTAAACCAACCATTATAGAATACATTAGATTTTCCTCCTTCCAATCTATTGGTAAAATATTAAATGCTTCAAATACATTATGTAAATAAGTAGAAAGAAATTCACATGGATGTTGGCCATGTAATAAATGTTTGTCAATAAGTACTCTAATTAATTCTGGAGGTACCAATCTGTGACATATAACACGAATAAAAATTGGCCAAGAAAATTTTTCTGTCATAGCTTGACACCAAATTTCTCTAAATGCACCGGTAGTGCAAGTAAAAGCCATCAGAAGTAAAGATTATAAATCCAAAAGATGTAAACTCATGGCCCGATGTAAAAGCAGCAAAACTTGAAGTAATAATTCAGGATCAGAACCATCTATAGAGGGCAAACTTCCCAATAACGATGATGCCGTTGCATATCTTATGTGGGTAGTCACAAAATTTTGATCCGGAGGCAAAAAAAAAATAATTTGCATCATTGAACAAGGGCGTATGAACAAAGGGAGTTGGGGGATGAGAACAGGTTGTGGGGGAGAAAAATAATTGGGAAATGGAGAATGAGGGGGGTAATAATGACTTCTCAAAATAAGGAAAGAGCTGAAAAAGGAAAGCAAAAAGCAAGCAAAAAAAATGCTCCAATTTAAAGGGAATGCAGAAAATAAAAATGAGAACTATCTCAAAATTCATGAAAAGTAAAAAAAAAAATTGAAAATAAGAGAGAAAAGAAATTATGCAACTGAGTTGTATTTTACAGGAGAAGGGTATTGAAGTTCAAAGAAAATTAAAGAGAAAAAGGAATGAATGCAATACCCCTAAATGAATCCAAAAAAAAATGTAAGTATACCCAAAAAATTCTTAATTATACAGTCACAAGTTAAATTTAAGCAATATTGTCGAAAAACTAAGGTATAAATCAAGTTGGCAAAATTTCAATGTTCAAGTCCGAAAATTTCAGGAACAGCCCCGAAAATTTTGTTTTTGAAAAGTTTGGGTCTAATTCAAAAATTATAAATGTGGTAATTTAGTCACGAACCATGGTCTGCTGCCATGAATTTTGTAATTTTGATTTGATGTTAAAATTTTGGGTGCGTCAGCACTTAGGCTATTTTGCACCCATCACATTATACGGGGTCCAGCCCCTTAACTTTACAAAGAACAACTGTAATGTTGCATAAGTAAAATCTTAAAAGCTTAAAATGTTCAGACTTCCGTTAAAAGCTGGGGCTGTAAAGGGGCCTCAGCCCACACAAGGACAAAAAAACAGGACAACACACACAAAATTATACTGGCCAGAGTGCCAGAGCCTCGTTCGTCTGCAAAAAGCAGTCCAGGGTGTACTAACGTGGAAGTGAGGTCGACAGTTGGGTGTACTACGTGGAAAATCACCCCTTACACCCCAATGAATTTTGTAATGTTCCGTTTGCTGTGACTATTAAATGGACAAAGTAATCTACCAAAATATAAATTTAGGGAGGTCCGGGATCTCAAAACTTCGGCAATAGCAACAGAAACGCACAAAACCGCAGATTGGAGGCTTTAACCGTGTGGTTCACGATACGTGAGGATTTATCAAGGAATTAGTGGGAAATCGTGAGCAGGGCAGAAGTGTCACCCACCCCTCTTTTTTCAATTTTTGGTGACCTTCACAAAAAAAAAATGCAACTTTACTCAACGTACGTCAAAGATCAGTTACTGTTTCACTACCTGGAAAAGATATGTTTAAATCAGTAAACTCTCCAACTTGCGTAAAACGCAACAACAACAAGTATGCACATGCATACGCACAAAGTGCGTAATTTACATCTATCACAAAATGCTCTAACTTATTACTCTTAACTTACAGTTGGGAGGGGAGTTTATTACAAAAGTCAAATGAGGTACACATATATCTTCATTAATACTTTAACAATTTCTATTCAGTTAGGTGTTTTTAACACATCTCAATATTTATGCATTTTTTTTTGCGTGTAACAATTTATAACGACCTAGTTGAAACAACGTGTCCTTAGACAAAGCGTGGTGTATGCTTAATTTAACTAGTGCCACATCATTATTAAAAAAAATTAAAATATATTACCAACAAGAAAGTCTTCGATTTCAATTTATGCTATCCAGCGTTCATTTAGGACCATGCGAAACTTCAACATTTGTATAAATATATGCATATATTAATATGTTTCAAGAACCGTCAACACGTCGTTTATGTAAAAATAGTTATAACAATATAAATAAAACGTGAATATGTATATATTTCTTTTTGGCCAGCAAAATTTACAACAATAATAATACATAATACATTTCCTGGTCAATTTTACGAGAACCTTGAGATTCGTTTTAGAATCTTTGTTAAGTTTGTTCATTCTTACAATAACATTCTACATATGCTTTTGATATCTTTTACGTTAATTTCTTAATCTTTATCAAGACAAAATAGTTGCTCGTGAAAGGAAAGAATTCGTGGGTGTCTTAACAGACAAGGTTATTCTTGTATCACGATTTCCGTGTTCAGATAAGTACAGTTGCATCAAATTATCATTGTATATTTATCACTTTCTAGAGCACTAAACATTGACAAGAACTTGTGTGATAGTCAATTTGTTTTCTTTGGTTCGTTCTCAGATGCAGTGTAATTACGTGAACAAAACCATTGCTTGCATTTTTACCTTTCTTATGCGGCACAAATGCACGCAAAAAGTACAGAGGAAAAATTATGCGCGAAGGTTTGCAATATTCTTTTTAATCACGATTGATTGGTAATTCAAAGTACATACGTTTGAAAACACTACTGTTCGTTTGTAACCAGCACTAACAACAAGTTCAATACCGTACCTTGTAATGCGAAGTTAGTAGAATTCTGATGACAGTAACACACCGTTACCTCCTTGTCCAAAAATGGAAATACTGCCTTCGTGCCGAGTCGTGGTAGAATCGTCACACAATCTGTCCATGGTAATCTGATTAACTTGTCCCTTTTAATCCTTGCTCAATTGTACAGTCAAAAACACTGGTCAAAACTTCGTGTTCCTTTTAACTTACAAGACACGAGCAGGTTATGCATGTTCAAAAATGAATGGTATTGCGAGTGCTGAAAAAGGCAACTCCTTCGCAATAACCACATGCTTGCAAGCAACAGAGTATTACGGGTATAACCGCATTACCGCTCGCTAATGCTAGGGACGTACTGTTGCAGGTGGGAGAGCTGAGTCGAGACTGTCTGTCTGTTTCTGCACAGTGTCACAGGCCAGGTGGCATGATTAAGCCACGGAAAAGGTAGCGAAGTATGAACTGTCCTCTAGTGCGAATCCACATAACTAATCAGTAAATACTTTGCGAACTTAGAGCGGACTGCCCATATCAACACGTAGGTGTTGAGATTGTAGTATTTTATTTTATAATTTTGAATAATAAACCCAAAGTTAACAGATAATGCTACAAATTGTAAAATATATCCTCAATATTATGTTTTGATCTACTTCGCTCTCAACAGCACCTCTAAATGTAAATTTCTCTTACTGGTATTTTTAAGAATAGCTAAGGACTATTTACAGAATAAATTGGCGACCAGTTGCTTGCGATCATTTGAGGTTTTTGCCTCAAAAAATGGAACCACCACTGCTATACACCAATGACAAGACTAAAAATGGTAATCCAAATCAAATGCTCCCCCCCCCCATGTTGTTGCCCATATGCATGGTAATTCATTCAAAACAGACAAGTTTTTTTCTTTTTGACTGTGTATAAATCATGGCCATTATCGTTTCATGCCCTCTTACATTTTTCGCATTTTGAGACAGTTCTGATAAATGTGATAACTCAGAGAAATGATCAAGGGTAAGAAATTAAAGGGTCCTCGGTTGCCATGGTGTCTAAAAATTTTCACTGAGTGCCACAGTTCTTTTATTCAGTTGTATGTTTTTACTATTTCTAATTCGCTTATTGAAATTTCCAATACCTACACTTGATACAAAAATAGAGAGTACAGTATGTGTTTTCTGTATTAGGTGTAACATTAAATCAGAATAAGAAACATAAGGTAAACATATATGATTGCGCTGTTTCTAGTGAAATTTTAAAATCTGCAAGTATGTGGTATAGTGTTTGTACCCAAAAGGGATGAAGAGATAGGTGACTGTAGAAAGTTACACAATTTAGAACTTCATAATTTGTATTCATCTCCAGATATTACAATAATTAAATCAAGTAGACTTAGGGTAGGCAGGCCATAACTGCATAATCTGTCATATGTTAGAATGTATTCTTATTTATGCTGCTGTAACTTCTCCTGTGCAAGAATCAATTACTTTCTATCCAACCTTGTATTAATTAATACATTTCATGGCTTCCCTTAGTTGGTTTAATGGCTTTCATAGCCCGAATGGGGAAAAAAAGTGGCTCCTGAGAATAAAAGGCTGGCGCCAGAATCATTTTTTAGTTTTGTCTACCTGTTAAAATGATAGAAAGTTGGTAAAAAACATTATTTCAGTACATTTCATGCTACATTTTATGTCCCTTACCTGTGAATTTCCAAATTGATGTTTTTGGTCTGGAATGACCCAGGCATTTAATTGCATAATATCAAACAGATCTTCTGAAATTTTAGGTGATTGGAAGCATTCAGATCCAGCAATATTGCAAAACTGGCTACTTCAGGTACTCTGCTTAATGCATGTTCCGACAAAGCTCTGCCTTACACAATTTTCCACAATGGCATGAAGCCATGACAAATACATGTGTGTGAAGCTTCAATAAAAATGAATGGTTCTTTCCAGTTGAGGTCCTGTTGAGTACAGTGGATGTTCTAAAGTCATTGAATCTGAAAAAGGCTTAATACTACACCATTTTTTTAATTGTGTAAAAAAAAATTCATGAGACTTACCAGAAGGGACTTGAAATATCTAAAATGTTAAAAGGATACAAAATGCACAAAGTGGAGTTGGCATGCAATAACTCTAGAATCAAAAGTGCATGATCACCATACTTATTTATGAACAAAGGTAGGCAATAACAAAATTGAGGTGCCAGTGCTTTTTACTGAGAAGCCAGCATTTTTTTGTTCCAAATATGTCTTAAGATTAAACTGATCATACTGAAATGTGACAATAAAATATCTAATTTATTAATTAATGGAAGATTGTATTAAAAGCCATTCATTCTTGCTATAGAGTGGCCTTCCTAGAGAAGGCTCTGCCACCAACATCATAAATAGTACTAAGAAGTTGTTGAAATATATTTTGGAGGGAGGGGGGTCTTGAAGACGATGCTAAAACCACGAGTATCCAGTTTCCCTCCACTTACAACCAGGAAGCATTTGTTTGTATTTGGCATTTTTTGCACATTCAGGCCTTTTATGGATTTTTGGTAATTTATCAGTATTGTTGACATTTTATTTAGGTTTCTTTTTTCTCCATCCCTGTTTAGTGAATTTTAAATGCATTTGCTAGCGTAACTTCCATAGTTCAATTTCCCAACTTGGTCTTTTTAACAGACACGCCATTGGTCATCAAAATAGCACAACTGAAATATTTGGCAATGGATAAAAGAAGTAATTGTGCTGAATTTATTTTTTCTCCAGCAAACTGAAATTACAGAGAGTACAGCTTTCTTGTAGTTTTTGCTGCACACTGTCATAACTTTAATCTGTGCTTTCAAAATTAAAGTTAGCTGCAATGTACAAAAAATAATCTGATGCAAGCAAAATGCACCTCTTTTATGTAACCTTACAGTATAAACATAGAAGCTGTTTACACCACCAAACAACCGTTTTTATCAAATAATTCAACTACTCTTGTAATTTACCAAAAAAATACCATTGTTTGATGAGATAATTTTTTTCAGGCTGTTAAGAAAATATCGGTAATTTTTAATAATTTTGAGGTATTTTTGTGGGAGATTTTTTAGGCCATCAATTTCCGAGCCCTAATCATAAATAACTGTAGAACCCATTCTAATAAATAGGCTAGCAACAGTGCAAAAAAATGTTATAATGGCATGATTATTATTCAGATTTAATAACACACATGGTACAGAAAACACACAAACATTTCAAAACATGTATTGTACTCGTTTTTTTAAAAGAAATAACGTTAATTTCAATAAATGAACTTGAATTAGCAATATTATTTTAGAGACTGGATAAAAAAAAATAATAAGGTGCCATGGTGAGTGGGTGACCTGTATTCTACCCCCGCTTATCAATATGTGGCATCAGCAGATAGTAAACAAATGATGCTGCTGTTGCTTGCACCTGAAAATAATTCCCATTTATTTTAGATGACACTCATTGATCATGAAGGTTTTCTATTTCTACGCAAGAGAAGTTTCCAGTTTTGAAATATAAATCCATGGCCAGGGGCTTAGGTTATTTCTAACTGAAAGATTAAAAAAAACTTTAACAAGTGCATTGAAATTACTTCCACCATCTGTAAGCACATTAAGTTCAATTATGCATTTATATGCACTATAAAAATTTCAAAAGAGTATCCAAAATGAAAAGAAGTGAATTCATCTGTTGAAAGCACATGAATATTCCCAAAGGAAAATAATTTGCAATAATCCTCCCCTAGTCATTACAGTTCAAATGGTCAAGAGTAAGAGTAAATTGTTGCTTCACTTTTCATATATTGTTTGATTGCGTGCTGGCCAAAATAGGCACCTTTTTTCAAATATTTTGTGCTAGTGAACATGGCTTATGGCCATACTTGCTTCACCTTGTCTTTTGTCTTTATAAAAACAATGTAGAAATTAGACTATATCAGGTAATGTTGGTTGCAGCAATCTTGGGCCAAAATATTATTTACAAGGTACAGGCTTCAGTTTTAATACTATGTATCTATTGTTACTTTTATTAGTAATACTGCAATTTCAATTGGATATACCTTTTTCAGGAAGGGCACTTAAGACTACATTCCTACTGAAATGACAAGTGACATGCACATGTCAATTTAACGTGTAAGATTGCACATATGGGTAAAAATTGCCAACTGATTTGGAAATATATTTTATTTTCATGTCGAATGAGTGTCTGAGGCCACCCTACTCAGTTTCAGTGAAACTTTTTGGATGCAGGGCCTCCTAGATAGTGCAGTGGTATCATCATTGCCTTGTTATCAAGGGGTTCTGGATTTGATACCCAGTGCAGGCACATAGTGGTTTGAATCCCACTTTAAATTGTAGGTCCAGTCCCGATTAGCATACCTGTGCTTAAAACACCAATACAACCAACATTTTAGATGTAAGGACCTTGAATCGGCTGTTAGTTCATTGGTTCTGCTTTCAGTGCAATAGAAATACTGCCGTGGCAAATTTCACCGAACTTGCTCTTACATGTTTCACGTTGCTATTTCAACATGTTATTTCTTTCTCATTTTTATCAATTGTGTGGATTCAATGCAGATGTTTCAAATTATTTAAATTACATTAAGCAATGAAGCTATTAATATTTACTTGTGTTAAAGCAATTAAAATGTTGGCTTAAGTGATTCTTCTTCTGAGTAATTCTTTCCCAGCATACATCCTTATGTCCTATCGGAGAATGCACATCCTGCCGGGTTGAGGAAAATTAATTGTTGAATTTAGGTATATTCAACATGATATGCCACTAAGGTGTTAGAACTTGTTAGTTTATTAGTTCATCAGGAAGCAATAAGCTTGTCAGGTCTATAGGGAACCAGACAAGTAGTGACAAGTTTTTAATTCTTGTTCATGGGAAATGTGAAATAGTGTGTTCAAATTGCAATAATTTGTATTTTTTTCCCTTTCGAAGCAACTTCATGACCACAGCATATTGTGATTTATTCCTAAGTATCTGTTGTTCATGGAAATGTAAAATAGTGTGTTCAAACTGCATTATTATTTTTTTCATTGCAAATCAAACAACACAAATATAGCATCTGATTAATTCCTCATTATGTCCTGTAAATTGCAAATATTTTAATAAACTTTATCAAAAGGATATTTAGCAGTTGATATTATTACTATGTCATAATAGTAAGATTAAAATTGAAAACGTATGAATTTGTATTGAATAGTATTCAAAGAGAAATTTCAAATACCAAAAAAGTATATTTTTAGAAATAAATGTGTAGTAGATATGCATGGTGAAGTGTAATTTAAAAATAGAAAATGTGTACACATTGATGCACATGTGGAATTGTGAAAAAGTTACTTCTTTAACTTGATAAATTTATGTTATGCTGCTTAAGCAAGTGATTTCAGATTAATAACAACACTGTTAAGCCTTGTTTCCATGCTTAATAACATACTAAAATTGCTTACCAATGCAGAAATTTATTTAAGAAACACACTATACACGTGTACTTTATGTACTAGTGTACATTATGGTATTTTTGACAATTTGGTAGTGATATGCATGAAGTTCGAACTTATACAGGTTGGATGGTTTCAAGACAAAAAGACAAACCATTAAATATTTAACTGAAAAACATAATTTTGTTTAGCTAACATTTGCTCATTCCTTCTCCCTTTCTATTAACATACTAATCAGTCTTTCTAAATTTATCATTTTGTGTGTGTGTGTGTGTGTGTGTGTGTGTGTGTGTGTGTGTGTGTGTGTGTGTGTGTGTGTGCATGTGCACATGCATTAACAGATTTTGTTCATGATGAAGATCAACCAAACAGCAGCCTTGCACATAATAGAACTTCATACGGTATTTCAGTTTCATTAAGCTTTGTTTCCATTTCGGAAGAGCATTAAAGCTGCTGACTCAAGTTTTAGAACTTGAGGTTTGCTGTGAACATTTAGTGTTTTGATGTCAGATATTTATTTATTTTCCACTGTGTAAAACACCCTTAACAACACTAACCTGCCTAACCTATCAACATGCTAATTTCTGCTATTAGATGCAATCACGAGTAAGCTAGACATGTGACATTTGGTGCTGTTAGCATGATCTCCAAGTGGCTGTAGTTGTTACTAGCCAATTGTCTTAACATTTAGGTAAAAAATGATTTACATGTAATGTTTCAACCTTGTATAACTAAGAACTACACTAAAAAAGTATTTCAAGACCCTGATATAGGGACGCAACGTTATGTGTGAAGTATTTTTTTTTTTTTTTGGAAATAGTTTCGTAAAGGCATTTCAAGTGCCAGTTTATGGTTACACTGCAGGTGTACAAGTACAAAACAAAAGTAAAAACCTAAATTAAAAAATTCAATTAAAAACGAGAAAATTTTAATAAAATTATGTAGTATGTATGTACTGTATATTGTATTTTCCTTGCAGCCGACTGTTCAATTACTGTTAATGTATTTTTGGTCAATGGAGAAATTGAAATCTGCATGAAAATTTTAACTTTTCCCAACTAAGTACAAAGCTATAACCAATATATACGAGAATTGCTGCATTATTAGTCACAAATAGGAAACAAATATGATTCAAATTTATTGCATTATAAAGTACAGGTTTTCTTAGAAAAAATTTGAATCCATATGATTTATTTAAAATTGTGCTTATTGCCAATAACTTGATGAAGGTGCAAGGAGAAAAATAGAATATCGTATATATTGGTTGTGAAATTTCTCTGGTTAGAATTTCATGCAAGAGGTAATTTCTCCATACTAACAAAAATACTTTATTTACAGTAATTCTACACTCCTCTGTAAGGGTAATACAAAGTTGGCAACACAACCAGCAGCAACTGCAAGTAGTTCTGTTGGTAATACAGTTAGCGCCACTTGCAGGCAAAATTTAGTTCAACTGTTTAACATGGAGCTTTCCGATCTTTCCCCTAGGAGGACATATGATCTGTCCTGAAACTAAATGAAGCAAAACTTTTGCTAGTGCACTGTAAACATGTTCCACCAACATGTATCTGGAAAACTATTGGAAGAGACCTTCGTGAATCTGTCTAACCACCTGAACACAACCTACATGAATCTCATGCCATCTCAAATTATTATAAAGTAAATTATCTTCTGATTGGTATTTAGGTGTGCTTATGACAATGTGGCATACCACTTGTGGCCTAGCCCCGTTCAATCTCTCACACACGAAGACACCGAGTAACGTCATGCATATGTCGCATAATTCAAGTGGCAGTTCCACACTGTCATCTACAGAACTGAACAACCACTGTGAAACAGGGTTGACATGTTTAACATTTGTGTTTAAAAAAAGCTTGTTTGAAAAATTTAAAACACACTACTTTGTTGTTTCTTTTACAAAAGTTTAGAAAGTTTAAAACAGCATTTTAAACATGTTTTTTAAACTAGTTTAAAACACATTTTGATACTTGGCAGTATGTGGAATTTTTGCATGTTTTGTAACTGTGTGAACTTATTCAATCAGAGTTTTTTATTTTAAACATGTTTTAAATATTTAAGAACAAAAATACATGTTTTAAACAAATAATACATTTTAAACATAATGTAAAGATGATTTATATTCTGGGAGTAATGATGAATTTTGTATATTGTATATATTTATTATACAACCTATCGAGATTAATCAGACGAAACAGAAATAAAACACCAATGTAGCCATGCAACTAAAACAAAAACAGAAATCCGATAACTTCATATTTTCCTGCAATTTCTAAATTTTTCTACTTACCTAAAACTGGACCTACATTTCCCTGCACCAAGGAACGTTTTTCCCTCCCGACAAAAGTGCAACACAGAAAGCAGGAAGAAACAAGATGTTTTCTTTTGCCAATGCTCCTCTCAGCAGTGCAATTGACCCCAGAGGCCACATGTTTTTATAGTCACATGCTTGAGGTCCCTCACCCTCCCTGTGTACAAACGTGAAAGAAACCAAGTGGATGGAGAACAATCAGTGATGTACAAAAACCAGTCCAATATTTTTAAATGAGTTACTTAAATTCTGGTTTAGAACATTATTTTAAAAATTTGCATAATAAATAATGAGCAATTTCTAATATGTTAAAGCTAAATGTATAAATATGTATGAAGAAGTTGGTTTACCAGTGGTAGCATGGAGAATACACCACTGGCATAATGCAAGTGATGAGTGGCCACACAAAGTCTTGTGTAAAGATCAAGGAAAAATGATCAGTGTTTTGTATTCACAATACAGTTTGTCCGTAAAATAATGGTGGAGTTTTAAAGTCATAGTTTTGGAACAAAGCATGATACAGAGATGAACGATACATCAAAGCAAAGAGAAACTCTCCAAGTTTCTTACCTGTTCAGTAGTCTTCGATGTGTGAACCCTTAGTTGCCCTTTAGATGTCAAGACGATATTCAGCTTCTTCCAATACATGGCAGAGAACATCCGGTGTGATGGACAAAACAGCTTCAGTGATCCTTGCTTTTAAATGATCCAGAATTTGAACTTGACAGGAAAATACTTATGTTTTGACATAACCCCACAAATAGAAATCCATGGGTGCATGGTCTGGAGACCATGGGGGACAGACAATCCACCATCCTCATCCGACCCATGGCTGAGTTTCTGTAAAACCTGAATTTTGTACCCAGTGAAACGTAACCATTCTTTAACACCTTGTGAACAGTTGTTTTCGGAATGCCCACCTCTGTATAACACTTCTGCACTGACTTCTTCGGGCTATGCAAGGAACTTGTTCGCAGAGCTTCAATTGTTTCATCAGTAACTGTTGGCCGCTCTGGACAAGTTTGCTTCACTATGCTGCCAATTTCTCTGAGTTGCCTGTCCCATTGGCAAATGTTATTTTCATGTGGCAGGTCTTCATTGTATACATGCCTAACACATTTAACTGACTCAGACTTAGCAAGCCATAAATCACATCGAACCTTCCTCTGCACTGCAAACAAGATGACTCAGCAGCATGGATGACTAACGAGCTTGTATAGCTTGCGTGTCCTTGAAACAGAATGTTAACACCATTAAGCCTTGTTTCCATGATATGAAAAACTCAATATGCTGACCAAGGCAGAAATTTATTTTATTATAAAACATAAACTAAAGGTAATAATTCAACCTTCTAGGAAGGTCTTCTTCAGACTCTGCACCAAGTACAAATGTAACAAGGTATAAAACAGGATGATATATACACTCAAAAATTACTCCCCTCCAGACTATTAGAAAGTTATTCTGGAACATTCTAGCAGGTGACTTGCACTTGTCAACTGTACTTTCACCTGAACGGTGATTTAGCTGAACATTTTCTTTCATGATCTTTTAACTTCAATCTTCTTCCTTCTTCTCTCCTCTTTCTCTCTTGTCCTTTCCACTCTTTCTAACACCTTCTTCCATTCTTTGTTTATCTTCAGTCACCCATTCCACTTCATTGTGTCTTCTTCACCTTTCTTCTCTATTTTCTTGGCATCCTTCCATTTTCTCACTAGTATTTTCTTCTCCCTTCCTGTCTGCTTAGCCTCATCCCACTCTATGTCGTGTCCTGTTTGTCTCGTGTGTTTAAATATTGCATTTCTCTCTCTCTTAAGTCGTACATCAACCCTATTCCCTTCTTGTGACAGCAGCAATACTCAAGAAAGAAATGGAAAAAAGAAAAGTAGATAATTTGAGTCAAAAAGAAAGGGAAGGGATGAAGAAAATCAAGACAAAAAGGATGTGGTGATAGAAAAGGCAGATAAAGAAGAAGCAATTGTGGTGATGGAAAGAGAATGGTACGAGAGGACATATGAAGATCTAAAAGAGAATGGATATGAGGAGATTTGTGGAACAGAAGAACGAACTATAAGAGAAAGGGTCATACAAGACTGTAGGAGGAGAGGATTCAAGAAGTGCATAAAGGAGACAGGAAGACTATCAAGATTGAAAGGCTTTCGAAAGATACACAAAGAGGAGATAAGTTGAGATCAGTAATGGACTGCAGAAACAATATTTTGGAACCCTTGGAAAGGAAATTAAAGAAAGTTATTGAAGTGTTAGTAGCACAGCAAGAAAGCAGAGCAGTTAAGAACATTGAACAATTGGTGGACCTCATAAAAGGACTTAAGTTAAATGAGATGAAGACGAAAAAATTAAAGAAAGTTATTGAAGTGTTAGTAGCACAGCAAGAAAGCAGAGCAGTTAAGAACATTGAACAATTGGTGGACCTCATAAAAGGACTTAAGTTAAATGAGATGAAGACGAAAATGTTTAGCTTAGATGTGAAAAGTATGTTCCCAAGCATCAAAAGGTGACACGTTTTGGAAATTGAATATAGGTTCAAGCCTAAGCCCAGCATTGGTTGAATTGGTTATGAATGAATGAGAAAAGAAAGTCGTAGAAAAAGGAGGTGACAAAATGATTCTGCGATTCTGTTTTGCAGATATGTGGACGATTGTTTTGGCATATGGAAGGGAACGAAGTCAACATATTTCACAAAGAAATACAAGATGAAGAAAGAGGGATATTGTTGGAACTCGAAATAGAAGAAGAAGACAAGGTAAGCTACCTAGATATATTGATGAAAAGGAAGAGAGGACAAGAAATTGAAACCGCTTGGCATCAGAAGAAGTGTGCAGCAGGGATATTCTGCCACAAAGAAGTGATGTAAGTGAGCTGAAAAAAATTAATTTTATAAAGAATATGGAGGACAGAATCAAGAAAATATACACAAAAGAATGTGAAAATTAATTCAAAATAAATAGCCTATGGAAACAGCTGGAAAAGAATGGCTACAAGAAGGAGAATAGACTGGACATAAACAGAAGGAAGAAAAGTGGCAGGGGAGAATTGGAAGAGAAAGAAAAAGAGGAAGGGAAAGAAAAAAGAGGAGGTTTGGAATAAGGAGTATGGGGAAGACCACAGAAAAGAAATGCAAAGTGCTTAGGAAAGCCGGCATTAAAACTTACAGGAAGGGAGGGAGAAGTATCTTAAGAATAGCAAAGAATGCAGACAAGAAAAAGGAAAACAGAGAAGAGAAAGGGATTATCTACGAAGTGAAATGTAAAGAATGTCAGAGTGTGTACATAGGAGAAATGAAAAAGGGGCTGAAAGACAGGTTGAAACAACATAGGGTTGATGTACGACTTAAGAGAGAGAGAAATGCAATATTTAAACACACGAGAGAAACAGGACACGACATAGAGTGGGATGAGGCTAAGCAGATAGGAAAGGAGAAGAGAATACTAGTGAGAAAATAGAAGGATGCCAAGAAAATAGAGAAGAAAGGTGAAGAAGACACAATGAACTGGAATGGGGGACTGAAGATAAACAAAGAATGGAAGAAGGTGTTAGAAAGAGTGGAAAGGATAAGAGAGAAAGAGGAGAGAAGAAGAAAGAAGAATGAAGTTAAAAGAGCGTGAGATAAAGAGTCCAACCACATTCCAGATGTAAGAAAATGTTTAGCTAAATCGCCTTTCAAGTGAAAGTACAATTGACAAGGGAAAGTCACCTGTTAGAATATTCCAGAATTACTTTCCAATAGTCTGGAGGGTAGTAATTTTTGTGTATATATATTGTACTGTTTTGTACCTTGTTACATTTGTACTTGGTGCAGAGTCTGAAGAAGACCTTGCTAGAAGATTGAAACGTTACGTTTAGTTTATGTTTTATAATAAAATAAATTTCTGCCTTGGTCAGCATATTGATTTTTTCAAACACAATGTGTATTCACTGGCCCTTGCGCATGTAGGCGTTAGCATTTACATATGTAAACTTGGAGAGTTTCTCTTTTCTTTGTTGTATCATTCATCTCTCTACCATGTTTTGTCCCAAAATTATGACTGTTTAAAATTGCACCATGATATTACGGGCACATTGTACATCCATGTAACACATACACATGAGGTATTACAATATCTTAAAAGTTTCTTCTGTTATTTCATTCAAAACCTTGTAACAATATCTGTAAGACTGAGTGTGTATGTGTACAGAACACTTTTGGCAAACAAAGTTGAATATCAATTAATCAGAGATGCAAAATGAACGTACACTGATGATTTTCACTGAGAATTCTGTATTTTTCAAATTACCTGAGATTTACAGGTTTTCCAAATGTATGGGAACCCTGCCAAATTTTAACAATTTTTTTCCATAAAGAATATTGGGACAGGTTGTCTTGTAGGAAAACTGATTGTTTACTAGCAATGCAGCAATTGTGAAGTGGATCAGCATAATCACATATAACCATATGTGGTCCAAATATCTCAAAGCCTGTTGACAACAAGATTTCGAGTTTCCTCTTTTGAAAAATGTCATTTCAAAAAGCCAAGCAGTGGACTAGTCAACAACAAAATGCAGATTAAGTTGATTGACAGTTTCTACAAATGCTATGCCATTAACAGAGAACAACAAAGAGACAACTTCACAAGCTTTCTTTTCCTTTGAGGAATGAAGGCAGGAAGTGAAAATAAACCTAAATAACCTTATATTGCTTTTTGGAATCGTGTGCTTTATTATAATAACACATTTTCTTGGATTTTGAAGTAATTTGGAACTAATAGAATTACATGACTATAAAAAATAAAGATTTTCACAAAAAGGCTCATTTCCCACTTGAAAAGTGAGTCAAATTTTTTTTTTTTTATAAATCCGTAAGTCTCCAGTCAGTTTTGTGGCCCATTAATATGTTCTCCAATATGTTTACTTAGTGTTAATCTCAGTTTCGCAGTCTGAGTCTCAAGTGTCACGCCTGTGAAATATTGCCTCCATTTATGCACATTTAACACAATTTTATGCATTCAGGAACATAACAAAGGTTGACCTATTGTCTAGTGAAGTTAGCGTTTTTACCAATCTACGAAATGTGTATTGTATAGTACAAAGGAACATCATGTCATCAGAAATAGGAAGGTATAGTAGGTACTTTTACTTGCCGATCATGATAATGTTTTATAGATATAAGCCCTTAGCCATGTGAATAAAACAAACTAATTGTAAACCAATGTTTAATCATTTACTGATTGGAAGTATTGTATTATAATGTAAACATAAAAAAAGCACATTCATGGAAGCCTGCATGTTACTCACCTTATTTATCATTCACAAATTATATAAATAAATAACAAACTATATAAGAATTGTAAACTTATGAGTTCACTTTTTTATGCTTCCTGATCTGAAGATATCCAATTCTTAAGACATCATCATGTAGGTGTAATTACAGTTGTAGGTTCTACCCCTTACGCTAGATGGTGGATGCCCCAAAATTCATCCTTCTAGGAAATTAATATCTATATGACGAAGTATGGATGATGACAGCCCAAGAACTAGAGGTTCTATGCTTAAGGTGACATAGTGACTGTTGATCCTTGAGTGGGCCCGGAAAAACAAGATAAGTTTTGGTCTGATGAAAGAACCTTTCGATAAGGTGAAAGAACATTCGGCTTGTAACACAAACTTCCTTAAAATACAATTTTTTTAAAAAGAATCACATTTTTCAAATTATTCAGTGCACATTAAATACATGACAGAACACCAAAGGCTACACAAGGATAAAACCTCGAATATTTTGAATTAATTGGATTCTGTCAAAATAATTTCTTAAATGTTGAATAGAAAATAGGTGTTTAAGTTATATGAATTTCTGAATGTCATCTAAGATGAATTCTCACATGTTGAACACAAAAAGAGCTCTCCAGTATGAATTCCAAAATGTTTTCTAAGATCTTCCTCCTGTGCAAATAATTTGTTACATGTTGAACACACATTGGGATTCTCTGCAGAATGAATTATTAAATGTTTTCTAAGATGTTCCCTGCCTGCAAATGATTTGTTACATGTTGAACACACATGGGGCTTCTCTCCGGTATGAATTCTTAAATGCCTTCTAAGATCTCCCTTCCGTGCAAATGATTTGTTACATGTTGAACACAAATAGGGCTTCTCTCCAGTATGAATTCTTAAATGTTTTCTAACATCTTCCTTCCGTGCAAATGATTTGTTACATGTTGAAAACACATGGGGCTTCTCTCCAGTTAGAATTCTTAAATGCCTTCTAAGAATTTCCTTCTGTGCAAATGATATGTTACATGTTGAACACACATAGGGCTTCTCTCCAGTATGAATTTTTAAATAATTTCTAAGATCTTCCTCCTGTGCAAATGATTTGTTACATGTTGAACACACATGGGGCTTCTCTCCAGTATGAATTCTTAAATGCCTTCTAAGAATTTCCTTCCGTGCAAATGATTTGTTACATGTTGAACACACATAGGGCTTCTCTCCAGTATGAATTTTTAAATGATTTCTAAGATCTTCCTCCTGTGCAAATGATTTGTTACATGTTGAACACACAGGGGCTGCTCTGTAGAATGACTTATTAAATGTTTTCGAAGATCTTTCTTCCATGCAAATGATTTGTTACATGTTGAACACAAATGGGGCTTCTCTCCAGTATGAATTCTTGAATGCCTTCTAACAACTTCCTTCCGTGCAAATGATTTGTTACATGTTGAACACAAATGGGGCTTCTCTCCAGTATGAATTTTTAAATGATTTCTAAGATCTTCCTCCTGTGCAAATGATTTGTTACATGTTGAACACACATGGGGCTGCTCTGTAGAATGACTTATTAAATGTTTTCGAAGATCTTTCTTCCATGCAAATGATTTGTTACATGTTGAACACAAATGGGGCTTCTCTCCAGTATGAATTCTTAAATGCCTTCTAAGAATTTCCTTCCGTGAAAATGATTTGTTACATGTTGAACACACATAGGGCTTCTCTCCAGTATGAATTTTTAAATGATTTCTAAGATCTTCCTCCTGTGCAAATGATTTGTTACATGTTGAACACACATGGGGCTGCTCTCCAGTATGAATTCTTAAATGCTGTCTAAGAACTTTCTCCTGTGCAAATGATTTGTTACATGTTGAACACAAATGGGGCTTCTCTCCAGTATGAATTCTTAAATGCCTTCTAAGCTCTTCCTTCCGTGCAAATGATTTGTTACATGTTGAACACACATAAGGCTTCTCTCCAGTATGAATTCTCAAATGCCTTCTAAGATCTTCCTTCCGTCCAAATGATTTGTTACATGTTGAACACAAATGGGGCTTCTCTCCAGTATGAATTCTTAAATGCTGTCTAAGAACTTCCTCCTGTGCAAATGATTTCTTACATGTTGAACACAAATAGGGCTTCTATCCAGTATGAATTCTTAAATGATTTCTAAGATCTCCGTCCATGCAAATGATTTGTTACAAGTTGAACACACATAGGGCTTCTCTCAAGTATGAATTCTTAAATGCTGTCTAAGAACTTCCTCCTGTGCAAATGATTTGTTACATGATGAACACAAATGAGGCTTCTCTCCAGTATGAATTCTTAAATGCCTTCTAAGCTCTTCCTTCCATGCAAATGATTTGTTATATGTTGAACACAAATGGGGCTTCTCTCCAGTATGAATTCTTAAATGCCTTCTAAGATCTCCCTTCCATGCAAATGATTTGTTACATGTTGAACACACATAGGGCTTCTCTCCAGTATGAATTCTTAAATGCTGTCTAAGAACTTCCTCCTGTGCAAATGATTTGTTACATGTTGAACGCAAATTGGGCTTCTCTCCAGTATGAATTCTTAAATGCCTTCTAAGATCTCCCTTCCATGGAAATGATTTGTTACATGTTGAACACACATGGGGCTGCTCTGTAGAATGACTTATTAAATGTTTTCGAAGATCTATCTTCCATGCAAATGATTTGTTACATGTTGAACACAAATGGGGCTTCTCTCCAGTATGAATTCTTAAATGCCTTCTAAGAATTTCCTTCCGTGAAAATGATTTGTTACATGTTGAACACACATAGGGCTTCTCTCCAGTATGAATTTTTAAATGATTTTTAAGATCTTCCTCCTGTGCAAATGATTTGTTACATGTTGAACACACATGGGGCTGCTCTCCAGTATGAATTCTTAAATGCTGTCTAAGAACTTCCTCCTGTGCAAATGATTTGTTACATGTTGAACACAAATGGGGCTTCTCTCCAGTATGAATTCTTAAATGCCTTCTAAGCTCTTCCTTCCGTGCAAATGATTTGTTACATGTTGAACACACACAAGGCTTCTCTCCAGTATGAATTCTTAAATGCCTTCTAAGATCTTCCTTCCGTCCAAATGATTTGTTACATGTTGAACACAAATGGGGCTTCTCTCCAGTATGAATTCTTAAATGCTGTCTAAGAACTTCCTCCTGTGCAAATGATTTCTTACATGTTGATCACAAATAGGGCTCCTCTCCAGTATGAATTCTTAAATGATTTCTAAGATCTCCGTCCATGCAAATGATTTGTTACATGTTGAACACACATGGGGTTTCTCTCAAGTATGAATTCTTAAATGCTGTCTAAGAACTTCCTCCTGTGCAAATGATTTGTTACATGATGAACACAAATGAGGCTTCTCTCCAGTATGAATTCTTAAATGCCTTCTAAGCTCTTCCTTCCGTGCAAATGATTTGTTACATGTTGAACACAAATGGGGCTTCTCTCCAGTATGAATTCTTAAATGCCTTCTAAGATCTCCCTTCCATGCAAATGATTTGTTACATGTTGAACACACATAGGGCTTCTCTCCAGTATGAATTCTTAAATGCTGTCTAAGAACTTCCTCCTGTGCAAATGATTTGTTACACGTTGAACACAAATGGGGCTTCTCTCCAGTATGAATTCTTAAATGCCTTCTAAGATCTCCCTTCCATGCAAATGATTTGTTACATGTTGAACACACATAGGGCTTCTCTCCAGTATGAATTCTTAAATGCTGTCTAAGAACTTCCTCCTGTGCAAATGATTTGTTACATGTTGAACACAAATGAGGCTTCTCTCCAGTATGAATTCTTAAATGCTGTCTAAGCTCTTCCTTCCGTGCAAATGATTTGTTACATGTTGAACACACATAAGGCTTCTCTCCAGTATGAATTCTTAAATGCCTTCTAAGATCTTCCTTCCGTCCAAATGATTTGTTACATGTTGAACACAAATGGGGCTTCTCTCCAGTATGAATTCTTAAATGCTTTCTAAGATCTCCCTTCCATGCAAATGATTTGTTACATGTTGAACACACATAGGGCTTCTCTCCAGTATGAATTCTTAAATGCTGTCTAAGAACTTCCTCCTGTGCAAATGATTTGTTACATGTTGAACACAAATGGGGCTTCTCTCCAGTATGAACTCTTAAATGCCTTCTAAGCTCTTCCTTCCGTGCAAATGATTTGTTACATGTTGAACACACATAAGGCTTCTCTCCAGTATGAATTCTTAAATGCCTTCTAAGATCTTCCTTCCGTCCAAATGATTTGTTACATGTTGAACACAAATGGGGCTTCTCTCCAGTATGAATTCTTAAATGCTGTCTAAGAACTTCCTCCTGTGCAAATGATTTGTTACATGTTGAACACAAATGGGGCTTCTCTCCAGTATAAATTCTTAAATGCCTTCTAAGCTCTTCCTTCCGTGCAAATGATTTGTTACATGTTGAACACACATAAGGCTTCTCTCCAGTATGAATTCTTAAATGCCTTCTAAGATCTCCCTTCCGTCCAAATGATTTGTTACATGTTGAACACAAATAGGGCTTCTCTCGGGTATGAATTCTTAAATGATTTCTAAGATCTTCCTCCTGTGCAAATGATTTGTTACATGTTGAACGCACATGGCGCTGCTCTGTAGAATGAATTATTAAATGTTTTCGAAGATCGTCATTCCATGCAAATGACTTGTTGCATGTAGAACACACATAGGGCTTCTCTCCAGTATGAATTCTTAAATGCTGTCTAAGAATTTCCTTACGTGCAAATGATTTGTTACATGTTGAACACAAATGGGGCTTCTCTCCAGTATGAATTCTTAAATGCCTTCTAAGCTCTTCCTTCCGTGCAAATGATTTGTTACATGTTGAACACACATAAGGCTTCTCTCCAGAATGAATTATTAAATGTTTCCTAAGATATGACTTCAGTGCAAATGCATTATTACACACTAAACATACAAAGGGCTTGTCTCCAGTGTAAGTTCTGGAATGTTTCGGTAGACCATCCTTGCTTGCAACACTATGAGTGTTCCAATGCTTTCTAAATTTTTGCTTCAATACTACAGGTTTCATGCAGGTTGAATACAAAAAAGAATTTTCACCACTATGAACTCCTGTATATTCCATGAGACATTTTGTCTCCTTAAATGATTCCCTGCACATTGAGCACTCAAAAGATTTTGTTCTAGTCTGATCTGGCACAGGAACCACAAGTTCACATTTATCATTAAACAAATTACTTCCATCATTCAAAATGACAAAACCTTCAGAGTTTGAAGATTTTGAAGACTCTCCTTCCCTTGTAGATTCAAGAGTAGTTCCACAATCCTTTGTCACAGAGCAGAAAGTTGTCGCTTGTGTCAAGCTGCAAGAAAGAAATCCTATTGGAAGTGATTTGGGTCTGAAGTTTTGAGTTCTAACCTACGTTTAAGATGTGAATGTATATCATTGTATTTGGTACAGTCAATAAATAATCGGATTAATGCCATGAAAAAGCTGCTAAATAAATTGACAGAGCGATGCAACTTATGCGATATGTATGCCAGGCTGGGGTGCGATATATATCTGCACAACGAGTTCCAGACCACGTTGCAGCACTGGTAAAAAGGGAGGTTGTGTATGTGCAATTTGCCTCCAAGGTTCAAAAAGTGGAAACACCCCTCTTCCCCACAACCCAAAAAAAAAAAAAACAGACTTTGTTTCCAAGGTATTGTTCATGTTTCTCTTTGATCATCGTGGTCCACTTCTCGGTTGCTTCCTCTGGCAGGGTGAGAAAAGGATGCTGCTCTGTACTCCGACATCTTGCAAAACGAGGTGAGACATGTAATCAGGCACAAGCGGCATGGCTTCTTGTCATGAGGTGTCATCCTACTGCAAGACAATGCATGTCCCCACGTTGCTGGACACACTATGGACACGATCACACAAATGGGTTGGGAATGCTTAGATCATCCACCCTACATCATGTGTTTAGCCCACTGAAAGGTGCCCTATGTGAAATCTACTTTTTCTCGGATGCACAACTGCAGGAGGTGATCTTACTGGCCTACATATACCATAAGTTTCATCGCTCTTGTCACTTTATTTCGCTTTTTCATGGCATTAATCACGTTATTTATTCACTGTACCATATACAAGTATTTTTATTAAAAAGCACATGTCATCAATATATACACCAGTAATAACCTGGAAAAAGATGTACATTATTAAAGACAATTTATGACAGAATATTTAAAAAAATGTGTGCTACTACCTCATATGGTTTTAAAGTTTCTAAGACGAATTTCACAATGGAAATTATTGATTAGTAGCTATAACACAATTACTCTACATTTCAAAATGGTAAGATCATGAAGGATGAAACATTATTTTAAAGTAAAAATACTATAATTGTGTAACACTAAGAATAACTTCAAGTACTGTGGAATACCTTATAGAGTGATTCAGGCTGGAATTCAGACCCAGGTCTTTTGGCATCATAAAATAAAATACTTCATTATTTTTAAAGTTACGACTAAATGAGATAAGAGTGAATAGTGATTTATTAAGAAATACAATTTGTAATTTATCAGTCTCCTTATACATTCTCGGTATTATATGTTGATATTTTCACTGAGGTTTGGAACACTCTGCTTGCAAGAACCATGAGTGCGGACTAATTTTTCCATGGATAAAGCTACTTCTCTATTCTCTGTAAAGCAAACAACTTAACTCTTGCATATAAGTGAAACAATTGAATCAAACAAAATAAAGTGTCATATTTCCTTACATTATCAATAGGATTTCTGCTTCAGTACAGTATATCCAAGTGAAGTACTGTGAAACTGACAACATGCAGTTATACCATTAATGCTGACGAAAAGTGTATGTACGTATTAGAAATTTAATGCAAGGAATTTATAGAATTGCCTTGTATAGGTACCTGATTTAGCTAACCACACATTAAAACAGGAACACACTAATAATAAAAGCTTCTGAAAGTTCATATACGAGAGGCATCCTGAAAAAAGCTCCAATGGTGCCTATACACAGCACTAGTGGTCAGAGATAGACACACACACATGCAGGCAGGAAGTAGTGGCATGTAGCTGTAATCTGGTACAGTTGCAATGCAGCCGTTTTAGGACAGTTCTAGGTTAAAGATTGCAGCTCTCAAACCGTGTCCCACCGACTGCGATGTAGCCTACATTGCACACTCAGAATTTGGCACAGAGCCACCAGCAATCGTGTGAGGTGTGCAGACCGGACGTCGTGTGTCAGACGATGGTGCAGACAATACACGGAAGGCCAATCGAATGTGCACAACCCCATACAGCTGAGTACACACGGGCCCTTTGCATCACTTCAGGTGAGAGATCTTGGACCACTCCCTGTACAGCCCTGGCCTTGGCCACATATACCATGGGCATACAAAATTTAGTGCCATGCTACGACAAATGCCAGAACAATGGTGGTGATTATGTCGAAAATTAGGTTAGGACTCACTGTTGTTAATGCAATAAATTACAACTGACATTCATGTTTTATTTATGCCTAATCGGTAGGGACCTTGATATTTTTTTTTACAAATTGGTGTATTTTCTTATTTTTTTACTACATTTTTCCCAAAATTCACATTTTCATTTTAGTGCATTTTCTGGCAAAAATATGAAAGTATAACTTCATTGTGTTTTTAAACTATTGTTTGAAATTGTAAGTCATATGACTTACACCTCTTCGTGAGAGTTTGATATCTTGAAAGTTATTTTCCATACCCCTTTTTTAATTTTAAGGTAAGGATTTTAGATAATGGAATTTTCCCAGTATATACTGAAGGGTGCATAATAGGGTGTATCGAAAAAATATTTTTTATGTTTTTTTCATTGAAATTCAGTGGTCGCACCCCCAAACCCCCTTCCTCAGTTCGGCATTCAAAATTGTACACGGTTGCATGCTCTTGATGTTTTAGCTGGAAAACAAAACTTATCCGAAGTAAATTGCTCCCATAGTGCCTGAGTTACAACAATTTTCCTCCAAAAATGCAAATTACCTATTTTTCGTTAAAAAAATCACATTTTGGCTTATTATTCAACTTATATGGCCCCAAGAACATGAAACATGTTTCATTCTCTTGAGAAATGTCCATTCTTTGAAAAGAATACTAAAGTTCGCACCCTCTCCCCAAATAGCGGGAGAAGAGGGGGCAAACTCCAGATTTTTATGATGTTTTTTTTTTTCATTGAAATCCGGTGGTCGCGGTCCCAAACCACCCTTCCTTGGTTTGGCATTCTGAGTTGCACACAGTTGCATGCTATGATGTTTTAGCTGAAAAACAAAACTTATCCCAAGTAAATTGCTTCCATAGTGCCGGAGTTATGACAATTTTCCTCCAAAAATGCAAATTACCTATTTTTCGTAAAAAAAAAAAAAAAAAAAACTTTTAGCTTATTATTCAACTTGTATGACACGCAAGAACGTGAAACATGTTTCATTTTCTTCAGAAATGTGCATTCTTTGAAAAGAATAATAAAGTTCGCAACCTCTCCCCAAAATAGAGGTACAAGAGGGGGCAAACTCCAGAGTTTTTTTTTTTTTCATTGATATTCGGTGGCTGCGTCCCCAAACCCACCTTCCTCGGTTCGGCATTCTGAATTATACACGGTTGCATGCTCTGATGCTCTAGCTGCAAAACAAAACTTATCCAAAGTAAATTGTTCCCACAGTGCAACAGTTATAACAATTTTCCTCCAAAAATGCAAATTACCTATTTTTTCTTTAAAAACAGAGTTTCACATTTTGGCTTATTATTCAACTTGTATGGCACCCAAGAACATGAAACATGTTTCATTCTCTTGAGAAATGTCCATTGTTTGAAAATAATACTAAAGTTCGCATCTTCTCCTCAAAATAGCGGGAGAAGAGGGGGCAAACTCCAGTTTTTATGTTTTGCCATTGAAATTCGGGGGACTGTGCCCCCCCCTCGAATTTAAAATTCCCGCCGAGAAGCCCGGGCGAAAGAAATTTCTCTCTCTCTCTCTCTCTCCTCCTGCCATCACTGGTTTCTGGTGCCGTGGTTGTGTTGCGCATAAAAGGGACCTAAAAGTTGAGGCCAAAACTTGTGGATGAGATTTCCTGTTCCCGTGCAGAGTTCCATAACGATAGCTTTAAATAAATAAATAATTTTTTTAAAAAAAGTCAATGAAGACGAAATTCCGTGACATTTTTTTACACCTCAAATTCCCCTGACTTTTCCCGGTTTCCCAGGTTTTCCAAGTCTGTCACCACCCTGTTGTAGCTTCTTGGACATGGAAAGGGTTTCTCTCGAGTATGATATCCAGGATGGGAGATCCTCCTGGATAGCCAAATAATTTCCTGTCCTGTATATCCAGAGAAACTCCCATTTTAGATATATATTGGATATGAGGTATTAAGTCCACATGCTAATCAAAAATTGGCGTAAACGTCTTGACTTCAGTGGATAGATTCTATGAGAGTGTCTAGTCTCAATTTAGTACTGTTATGACTCGAATTTTGTGATCCAGTGACTCGCAAACATGGCACAAAGCATTTGCACTGTACATAGGCTATTGTTTGACCAAGCAAGTGACCCATGCAAACAAGGCCAGGAGAAAGTTCCTGGAGTTACAAGACTTTGTCTCACTCACTATGCATGGTTGTACTGAGGGAATAGTTGCAGTCCGGCATCGGACTTAAGCATGCAAATAATAGTTTATCGTATGTGTAGACGAGGTCTTCGATTTGCATAAATCTAGTCCAAGAATGTTCTTTTCATGTTCAAAGTACATGTGAAAAATATCAGGATAATTTCCGGATTGGGTGCAACTTTAGTCCAAAAAATATCCTTGCACACAATGAAATAAAAACATCCAGATAAGGCCGCAATCACGGGAACCAAAGTCACATTGATATCCGAAACATGTCCGAAAGTCATACATACAATGTCCAAAACATGTCCTTCCTGGATTTCTCCCGAGTCCACATATGGATGTTCAGAGGATATTCAATGGATGTCAACTGGACATTCCCAGATATCCAGAATTTTGGCATGAATATCCTAATGATATGAATTAGATGTCTTATGGATATTTGTGTGCTGCATGGGGAGCAGCATTTCATGGGTTTCGGGTTTGGTAATTATGCATGCTAAGTGAAAAAGAGCAATTTTAAGGCAATAATTTCTTAGCTGGCAACACTAGCAGGCCAAATTTTGTCAACAGATGCACGCAAGATGCATGTAAGTATTGGCCACACATTTTATGTGAAATCATAAATCTTATGTTAAGGGGAATAAACAATCCAGTTGATAATATAAGTCGTAAGCGAGTTACTTAAGATATATCCGCGAAACTTACTTGTAAATGTTCTATGCATCGAGTTCCCAAGTGGATGGTGGCAGAGGCCACCAAAATGAATAGAACATTTACAGGTAAGTATCGTGGATATATCTTTAGTAACTCACTTACGTCTTATACATAAATCTTAATTTTGCACCAAATTTTGGCCTTCTGATACAATGCTACGCTACCCCTGGCTACACTGAATTTCTAATTCATCTGTCAATACACA
The DNA here is from genome assembly GCF_977018435.1 of Lepisma saccharinum. Classification (NCBI taxonomy): domain Eukaryota; kingdom Metazoa; phylum Arthropoda; class Insecta; order Zygentoma; family Lepismatidae; genus Lepisma; species Lepisma saccharinum. The sequence continues at coordinate 60,788,082 of NC_139245.1, forward strand.
CACACATACATTGTATTATTATATACATGAATGACAATACAATTACTTTTGTGTTTATAAAAAAGCTTATATATTTTTGTTTCAAGGGAAGGTCTTCAATGTTATTTAAATTGAGCTCTGGTATGGGACTTCAGGATGCTAAAAACTCAGGAAATTTGGAAATATGCCCCTATCTCTTAATTGACACAAATAACATATAATGATCCTGTCTCATAGTAGGAACATGTAAATACAATTCAAAATTTACTCAACACTTAAATAATAAGGGGGAGCAGTGAAAGAAGGAAAGCATTGTGGTTGGAATAAGTTTTCCGAAATGTCTGCTTTTATTACATGACTAGCTTAATGATTTAATTGAGACACTAACATCAAAACTGTGATTTTAAAAAAAAAAAATACAAGAAAAAGTCATGCATTGGGATTAAAGGAATATACAATCTTGACAAAAGGGGACATCTAGTAGGTGCATGATATTGCCATTCCACTGGCATGTTCCAAAAGTTGACCAAGTTTAACGCATGAAACAAGTTGTGACAACTGGCCATTCCAGAAGTGCTTCCTGCATTTCACATGACAATGAACTTCAAAAAACATATGAACTCTGAGGCAAGTTAATTGTGTTAAAATCGTCTGTTTGCTGCAGAAACGCAGGAAAACATGTGGAAACAAAAACACATCTTCAAGCTGCAGAAAGTGCTGGGTTGGTAGGATGATGAGAATGTGTGAAATGTGTAAGTGTGTAAATTGCAGAGTAATTAGAAAGATAAAAATAAATTATGCAGTATGCTAGTTCTTTCAGCAGGTATTGCAGTTTTGACTCTTCTTCTTCTTCCATTGTTTGTAGAAAGAGGTGGTAGATTATCAAAGATAGACCAAAGCAGGAAATTTTGTGGCAAAACGTATATTCTTAGCGAAGGCATTGTTTATCTAATTTTTCAAATCTCATAGCAAATTTGCTAAGAGAATGCACAGTAAACAACAATTTTCGATGATTTTTATATTGGAGACATGCACAGCAGTTGCTGGGCCAGAGCAAAGCATTTGAAACACGTGGTCATGTGCAAGTAGAACTCGTACAAGTATTCAAGTAAAGAATGAAAATTTTTAAGAACTCTTAAAAAGAATGTATTTGAGTTGATCGAAATCTGGGTGTACAGAGATGTGCAGCTTATATATTATTTGTGTAGAAGCATGGACGTTTGCAGGATTTTTTCAAGGGAGGGGCAAATGAGGCATACGTCACTGCCCCCTTAACAGTGTTGCCTCTTGAAGAAAAAAAATTTTTCAGACTTATTGAGCTCTTACACTGAAAGGAGCGTTTCTGGGGGGGGGATAATGATGACTTATACTTGTTATTAAGATATAGAATATTCTGTGTGAAATAAACTGATAATGGTAAGCATTGGAACATGTCTCAATGGATTAGGCTTCAAAATGCAGAAAACCCCAAGTAAATACAGTCAACTCTCGGTACAATGACCTTTCACAGTTCCCAGGAAAAGCGTCGTTATTTCGAAGGGGTTGTTATTGGAATTTGCACCAATTTTCAGCTTAAACAGAGCTTAAATGGACACAAAGATGCCTAGGAGACGGTAACACAATTTATCCCTGTAGTTGTACAACCTGTTATGCACATGATGTGTGTTGTGAGAAGGAAAATAGAACATGAAAACGTTTTCACAGATAAAGGATTTAAAATAATGTTAATTTCTTTCAACTGTGCACAGTCGTTGCTCTTCCAGGAAATTCTTACAATTCTAGTTCATGAGAAACCAGTTTGCACTGAGACCTACTGAAAGGAAAACAATCTCTCGCTTATTGCAAGCGAAACTCAAAGAATCTTGACACCAGTCACACTGGCATCAGCAAAAATCAGGAAATAATCGGGCAGAATGAATGTTGGATTTTATACGAGTCTACTGGAGCATTGTCTGTTACAAGATTATCTGGTAAGATAAGATCTCTCAGGAGAAACAACACAACCTTTCTAGGCACCTGACAAAAAAAAAAAGGCACGGCTGTACATTTTGTCCTGGTTCGGCTGTGTAAAATACAACGTAAAAAAAAGTCACATTTTCTTTGCTTCAACCAACTTCATAGTCAGCCCCTCCCCCATTCAAGGGAGCAGACAAACTCCTTCCTCGACTTGTATTGTAATCCAGCGTGAAAAAGGAAACAGACAACTTGCGACCTGTTGTCACCCAATACGTATTCTAGGACACGTCATTAAATAGCGTCGCAGTCGATAATCATTCGGGTTTGGAATTGGATTTCACTTTAAACTCACAAACCCACCTCCCTCGCATGGCAGTCTACCAACTAGACCACATGAATCTCTGCACAATTTTGTTCCTATTTGGTATATTATAGTAGCAGTTGTACAGTTTCCTTTCATCTTACAATATTGTGATATAAACCAATAGATTTGCATGTCTTTTCTAACCTAACATTTGCTTCAAGGTACACAATTAACAGATATACTTGGTCCAAAATATGACCCCATAGGAGAAATGTATTCCTGAATATTTTCACCACTTTTTTATTCTGAAAACCAGGTTCTATACACACTCAAAAGTAAAAAAAAATAGTGTAACAGCCAATGGCACAAAACCAAAAATTATTAAACTAAGAAAAATATAAAATTAATCAAACCTAACACATCTAATCAAACATAATCTAAAATTATAATCCGCATCAAATGTAACAAAATGAATTTGTTAACTCGTTACCTGCCACATGAGTTGTATTTAACTCATCTAGTTTTATGCCCAGGGCCTTGTGAGGCATACTTTACTCAAATGTCTTTTCACCTTGGGAGTCTCGTGGTGCACAGGCAACTCAAACTACCATGCTATTACATACATGTTACGTGAAGAGTAGACCCATGGACAAAACTTTGCAGATGGTTCATGAAAATCTTATTAAGTGATGCTGTTATTGTTACAATTAATACAAACAATTTAAAACATGTATAAAATGAATAGATGTACATTAACTTCTTTTATATTTATTTTTGCCTTTTGCAATTGTACATTTGGCTTTGATGAATTGCTGGCCAGTGCCTCGAAGTATAATGATAAAAGATATATCAAGTTACAAATAACCCAAGACTCAATGCTCAGAAAAAACAATAACAAAGCTCCAAAAAAAAACAATAAAGATGCTGTGAGCGATATATAACTCATCTAGAATCAATGTAATGACTCACTACCATCGCCTGAGTTGCATATGACCTCTCACATAAATGCCATGAAATAGGGAAATAAAGTGACAGAGAGATGAAATTTACTGGATATGTAGCCCAGGCCCCATATGCCACCAGTCTGCGGGATGAGTTCCAGACTGCAATGATAGGTGGCAGAACTGGTAGGAAAGGGAGGTTCTGTATGTGCAATTTGCCTTTAAGGTGCCAGCCAGTCATTCAGTGACATGAGTCATGACGTTCACAGTGTCAGGTGCCACAAAGAAGGCTCAGCGATCCGCCATACAGTGGCAATGGACGAGATCTTGCTCAGCTGGTATACGCCAAAGAGTAAACACGTCAGCAAGGAGTGGAAACGCCCCAAGTCCCCACTGAGTCACACCATTTAATTTTAGTCCTTCCTTGATTTCTTTTACCTTTCTAACAGCATATTCTAAGGCAAAATTAAAGAGCAATGGAGATAATGCATCTCTTTGTTTTAACCTATCATGAATGGTAAATTTGTCAGACACATTAATACCCACACGAATTTTACTTTCTGTTTCACTGGTGCATACTTTTATCATACTAACAAGCTTCTTAGGTATTCCAAACTCTACTAATATATTATATAATTTATCTCTTTTGACCGAATCATATGCTTTTTTGAAATCAATGAATAGCTGATGGACATTTTGATTATATTCCCACTTTTTTTCATGTGCCTGTCTAATGTGAAAAATTTGATCTGTAGTTGATCTGTTACATTTAAATCCACATTGATAATCATCTATAATTTCATTAGCATATGGGGTTAGTCTTGTTAAAAGAATGTTAGATAATATTCTATATAGTTTTTCTTGTATGTACGCATTGCTTCCATTGTAGTTTTACTTTCTGTTTTACTGGTGCACACTTTTATCATACTAACAAGCTTCTTATATTAGATAACTTTGTTTAAAAAATTGCTAACCATTGCTGTAACTGTATCTTTAGTCAAAATGAAAATAAATGTCTGATGAAGGAAGCGCGTGTTCTCCTGAAACGTCACAACGAAAAACTGTTTTCTTATGCTTGTAATAACCGTAAACTACAGGAAAATAACATTTTATATGTTGTTGAGAGTAGAGAAATTCCACGGTAATTATTGCAGTTCATTTTATCACCTTTTTTAAACACAGGAACAATTATGGATGCTTTCCACTGTTGAGGGATTTCTTCTTTATTCCATATTAAACAAATCAATTTATGAATTTGAAATATTAACGAATTTTCAACATACTTAATTAACTCAGCTGATATTAAATCAATGCCAGGTGCTTTGTTATTCTTTAGCCATTTAATAGCATCTTTAACTTCAGTCAAGTTAGGTTCTGGAACTAAAGGTTCTGCTGTGTGCACTTCATTTACTTCTGATTTATCTCCTACATGAACATTTAAAAGGTAATTAAAGTAGTTCTTCCATCTATTTAGAATATCGCTTGGGTCAACTAGAAAATCACCATCTTTATCTTTTATCAAGTTTAATTTAGGTTGCAGCCCCTTTCTAAATTCATTTACACCTTTATATAAATCTCTGATATTTTCATTTTTGTTTTAATTTAGATAATTTTACTTTTCAAGTAATATATTTTTTTTACTTCTAAAGGTGTGATTATCTTCTCGCTTTATTCTATTATAATTGCTTAGATTTGTATCATCAGAGTTATTTAACCACCTAAGTCTAGCCTGATTTCTTATTTCTATTCGATTATGACATTCATTATCAAACCATGGCTTACTTTTTCTAGGTTTATGGTATCCTATACTTTCTTTAGCTGCTGATTCTATTGCATTATGTATGTGTTCCCAATTCTTATTTATTTCTGTTACAATTATATTTTCATCATCATTTAAATCCTGCAAAACATCAAATCTATTTGACAGTTTACTTTGGTAATCTTTCTTAATTCTTTCATCAGCAAAAAAAAGTGGGAATATAATCAAAATGTCCATCAGCTATTCATTGAATTTAAAAAAGCATACGATTCGGTCAAAAGAGATAAATTATATAATATATTACTAGAGTTTGGAATACCTAAGAAGCTTGTTAGTATGATAAAAGTATGCACCAGTGAAACAGAAAGTAAAATTCGTGTGGGTATTAATGTGTCTGACAAATTTACAATTCATGATGGGTTAAAACAAGGAGATGCATTATTATCTCCATTGCTCTTTAATTTTGCCTTAGAATATGCTGTTAGGAAGGTAAAAAAACTAACAAAGGACTAAAAATGCAATGGTGTGACTCAGTTAGCATATGCAGATGATGTAGACTTATTAGGGGATGATATAAATACAATTTTGGAAAATGCTAAAATATTTTTCAAAACTGCTAAAGAGATAGGTTTGGAAGTTAACAAAGAGAAAATTAATGTATGCTTACAGGCCGAAACCAAGTGTTAGGTAATAATCAAAATCTAATTATTGATAACAACTCGTTTGAACCAGTTTCCAAATTCAAATACTTAGGAGTAATATTAACAAGTGAAAATTATATTAAAGAGGAAATAAAAAGTAGGCTTAATTCAGGAAATGCATGTTACTTCTCTCTTCATAAACTTTTGTCTTCTCGTTTAATATCTAAGAAACTAAAAGTTAAAATATACAAAACAGTAATTTTGCCCATAGTATTATATGGGTGTGAAACTTGGTCCCTTATGTTGAAAGAGGAACATAAATTGAGAGTATTTGAAAATAAGATCTTCAGGAAAATATTTTGACCTAAAAGGGATGAGGAGATAGGTGAGTGGAGGTTACATAATTTAGAACTACATAATTTGTATTCATGTCCACATATTATTAGAATGATTAAATCAAGAAGACTTAGGTGGGCAGGTCATGTGGCACGAATGAGAGAGGAAACAGGAATTTACAGGATTCTTTTTGGGAAACCTGATGGTAAGAGACCTGTGGAAGGCCAAGATGAAGATGGAGGGTCAACGTTGAGATATACCTAAAGGAAATCGGTAAGGATGGAAAAGAGTATAGAGATCTTGCTCAAGATAGGGACAGATGGAAGGCCTGTGTTGCTGCAGCCATGAACCTTCAGGTTTAAGAAGGCTAGAGAGTTAGTTAGTTAGCAAATTTTCCTGTATTAAATTTTATAACTCTTAGATTTTGTTCCTTATGATTTATCACTGCGAGTCTTTCTCTTAATTTAGCAATTACTAAATAATGGTCACTTGCACAGTCAGCACCTCTATGTGTACGAACGTCAATTATACTAGTATGCCTTCTCTTATCAATGAGAATATGATCTATCTGATTATGAGTTTTACCATCTGGAGAAGACCAGGTATATTTATGGATATCTTTATGTTTAAAAGTGATACTTTTCACAATTAAATTCTTTGAGGTTGCAAAAGTAATCAATCTTATACCATTATCATTACTTAATTCATGAAGACTTTCTTTACCAATCGTGGGTTTAAATGTCTCTTCTTTGCCAATCTGTGCATTACAGTCACCTAACAGAATTTTCATATCATACTGAGAAAATTTATCAAAGACCTGTTTTAACTCTGTATAAAAATCATCTTTCATTGGTGCATGTATGTTTATTAAAATAATTTTACACCACCTACCCTGTAAAACTGCATATGATATCCTATCATTAATAAATTCTACTGTTTTAAGAGCCGAGATAATTCTATTATTTATGAAAAAGCCTGTTCCAAAATTATGATTTTCAGGACCACCATAGAAAAAAGTATAATTTTTAATTTTACAATTCCCTTCTCCTGGCCACCTAACTTCCTGGACAACTACTACATCTAATTTGTACTTAACTATCTCATTAACTGTACACTGAAATGCCCCAGGCCGGTAAAGGCTCAGAACATTCCAGGTGCCTAATTTAATATCCTTATTCTTAATATAAGTCTTATCCTTAGTCCAGGGACCTCCCAAAGTAGTCCACGCCCAGAGATCCGAATGGGGGACTATTTTACCTCCGGAATATTTTACCTTGGGAACATCCATGGCCTCATATTGCTGTTTCTTGGCATGTCTTTTTACAGTGTAGAGTTGTCAGCTCTACGCCTAACACCCAATATGAATGGAGGACTGCACCTGTCGTTGGTCAGCGGATCCTTCGGATCTAGCTTGGAGAATCACATTGTAGTCCACCAACCATACCCCACTTCTGCCGATTGTGGGATGCTCATAGAGCCATGACAGGACAGCTCTGTAAATCCCAACAGAGCACAATGTTGACCATTTCACTCTGTTGGTTGACTAACTCCAGTGAACAAGTCACTGGGTGATGAGGTCGTCACATCCCTCAACTTGAGAAAATTTTGAGCAGGTATGATCAAAGTATTATGGTACTTTGTTTCATTAATGCGAAAATAACTTCATGCACTCACCTTTCTGTCTCTGCAGATGGACATTCATCTTCAATTGCAAGTTCACTCTTCACATCTTCAGGCTCTACAGTCTCGTCACTTTTAATTGCAACAGCACCAAACTGTACAATGTCATCACTTGCATCAAGATCTTTACTATCCTCCTGAAAAAATTCAGTCATTCCAGCACCAGAGTTCAAGTATATGTGAAAGGCAACATCTCCTGGCTCTTCGACTTTCATTTGTTCCAACTTTGATTCAGATTTAATAACTGGTGATGAAGATGCTGGCTGCCAAGTGTTTCCGGCTGACTCTTCATTTGGCTCACTCTTGATTGAAGAATGCATGAGGTCAGGTTCTTCTTTCGGTAGGTTGGGCAGAGAGTGATCGTGAAAGTCCATCTGTGTTGATGAGGGTAAGGCACTTGCTATCTGAAAATACATTTTACACACAAACATTAGATGGTGCTCAAATAAAAGACAAAATACAAGATACATGTATATACATGTGTGTGTGTGTAACAAGTATAAAAGGGGAAAGGAAAAGGTCACCAGACAATCGAAAAATCCAAATTTTTGCAGCCTCATCTCCAGTGGTAGAAGAAGATTGTGAAAATGGAATCTGTGTAAAGTTTAAAGTGATGATTATGGAGGTATGAGGGTGGAAATGTTTTGGTGGGGAAAGTTACTGGGTAGTTGTTTTCAGGCCAGAGGTTGGTTCCATTCATGGCTGATATTTAGGCCCTCTCCCATCTTTTACATACTAAGGTGTTGGCAGATTGGGTGATCTCTACTCAGAAGCATTCATTGAAACGGATGTTTTGATGGTTGGTAGTAACAGAAATGATTAAGTGGGTGATCTCTACTCAGAAGCAGTCATTGAAAGGAATGTTTTGATGGTTGGTATTAACAGAAATGATTAAGTCCAGGTTGTGGGTGGAGGAGGGGTGGTTGTTGATCCTGAGGTTAAGGGCCTTGGATGTCCCACCCTCCTTCCTCCCGATATTGCAGGTGAAGGTATAGATAACACTGCCCAACTTTGTGTGTATGTGAGAGTCTTGATTTTTAGGCCTGTTCCTGTGGTTTTTGGGGCTGATTCAGAAAATTCAGACTGCATCACATCTGGTTAGATACAGATATGATATATTATATGAAAGCACAAAATTTAAGTCCATTCTTTAAAAGATCTCCTTTGCAAAATAGTGATATCTTAACAAGCTTTGCTAATTGATTTGGCAATTTATGTGTTTAAATTAGCCACAGTTGTTTATGTATAATTGACCTTTGTTTCACAACTATTATTCCCACCCATATCATTTCATTTCTGCAGATCCAACACCATAGAGGTCATGGATACTTCATGACTACTGCCTGAATCATCCCAACATATTTTGCTATATTTGTGGAGAGTACACACTGAAAGCAGGTAGGAAAACTATTTCTGAGTTTGCAAAAAGAGCATATGTAACTTATTTTGGTGTCAATATTGGAGATCAGGATAAGCCATGGGCTCTTCATACTTTATGACAAAACTGTATGGAGCATTTGCTGCAGTGGACAAATGGAAAGAGAAGTTACCTGAAATTTTGGAGTACCAATGGTTTGAAGGAAACAGAAAAACACTTATATGACTGTTATTTTTGTATTGATAATATCCCAGGCATCAATCTTCATAATCGTGACAAGTGGTCTTATCCTGATCTACCTTCAGCTAAGAGACCTGTTCCACACTCGTATCTTGTACCCATTCCACCTATCCATGAACTACCACAGCTCTCAGCAGATGAGTCTTACATGTCTGATACTGCACAAAATTAAGACAGTGGGGTTAGTGTCACTGATTTTCAAACAATTTCACCTAGTGAACATTTTGACCAGAATGAATTGAGTGATCTGATCATGGACTTAAATCTTTCCAAGGAGTCTGCTTGTCTCCAGACTAAAGGAAATGAAAGTACTTCAGCCTGGAAACAAGAATTACATTTTATCAAATGAGAAAAAAAAGGATTTGCTCTCATTCTTTACTGAACACAACTACTTAGTATTCTGCAACGACTTGAATACTGTAGACTTGAAGATGGTTAATTTTCTTCTTGGTCAACAAAGTGGCTACACAAAGCATCTTTTCTTGTTATGTCTTTCGAATAGTAGAGCCAAACATCAACATTGGGCGAGAAAAGATTGGCCTATGAGGGAATATATGGTTGTTGGAAAACAAAATGTTCTCAATGAACATTTGGGAGTACGAGATAAAATCATACTGCCACCACTACACATAAAGCTAGGCCTGATTAAATACTTGGTAAAAATTTTGAAGCAGCACACTGAATACATAACCTGGACTTACCATGGAAAAACTGTAGGCACGAGTTTTGATGGTCCACAGATCAGACAACATAAGTGACCCACATTTCATATTATGAATGAAAGAAATTGAATCAAGTGCCTAGTCTTCATTTGTTCCTGATGTGATAAACGTTCTTGGCAACAAGAAGGCACACAACTACAAGCAATTACTACAGGATATCATCTTTTATTTCAAAGGCTTGGCTGTAACGTAAGTGTCAAACTCCATTATCTGCACTGTCACTTAGATAGCTTTCCAGGAAACCTTGGTGACTTAAGCGAAATACAAGGTGGAAGGTTTCATCAGGACATAAAAACAATGAATGCCAAATATCAAGGAAGATGGGATGCACACCTGATGGCAGACTATTGTTGGAATCTCATGGGGGATCATCTTGGCACATTCCACTCTCGGAAATATTACAAAAGAAGCTTCTTGTGTGTCTAATGACTGGGAAGTTTGTTTAATAAATCTGTGCTTTTGGTATGAAATAAGTAGATTTTCATGTAGTATTCATTTCTATTATTTCTTTATGTTTCCTTCATGCTTAAAAAATACATTAATTTGAACACTTTATTAAAATATCCAGATTTTTTAAATCAGGTTGATTCAAATCGCGATGAAATCAGGTGAAATCACTTTAAATAAAAAAAAAATATATAGAATGATGTACACTTCTCCAAATGTTACTTGACCATCCTGAAAAAGTTTTCAAGAGTCCAGAAATCGTTAATTTGGCAACATAGCTCTTGAGAACCAGTGGAGAGTAGCCAACTTTACTGTAGGTCCCTCTATTAGGCAAGAAACCCTCTCGTGTAAGACTTACAACATTGTTTATAACATGAAGTCAGAAACTATATTCGGCCAACATGTTAATAGAGAACAATACGGAAAACTCAAGTATGAGGAATAATTTAAGAAAATACTTGCGATTCGGTACATTAAAATTGGAATCAGAGAAACTGTTGAGAGGTTGGAAGCACTGCATTTGCTCGTGATACACCTGAAGGAAATCGCTGTCAAGTTTGAACACAAGAGGACATAATTATGAATAGCTTATGCAAATAAAATATAACAACACCTTGCAATGTACTGTGCAATGAGCGAAAGTTAAAGAATCTTGCAGTTTGCAGCGAAAATGTGTTCGTCACATAGAACAAATGCTACTCGTTGGTAGCATGAGTAATCATCAATACGTTTCAAAGCATTTGCTACAAGCGATGTTGTAGAGTATTGGTATAGTACTCGTCTCACAAATATCTATTTCCTAAGAATTAAGGGTCACAGCTTCGAATCCAAGGTACTCCCAATATATATATCATTATCACATTTCAATGGCTCATCAAAAAAACATTATCATTTGGGCCCCACGAATCAAACATTTTTCCAGGTCTCCTCTTTCCTCATCATTTGATCTAGCAAACCATGCTCAGATATGCTGTTCTTCACTCCTAACGAGTATCAGATTTCAAAGTTCGTTTAGACAGAAATAGTAACCATAATAAGTCAACGGGGTCAAATAAAATAATTACCGAAGAATGAACAGTAAAACAGTGACACACCATGAAAGCAGTGATCACAGAAATAAAATATGTTTGCAGAAAATGGTTACGCAGTTGGTATACAGAGCGACGTGCTACAAGACATGGACTGTCATCAAAATGACGTGTCTGTGTAGACTGAGAACAATGCCACAACCAAGGACGTCTACTCGAATAAGCTATGGTAACACTTTCGTATAAAATATTTTTTTGATTTGGTGTTTTAAGTCCACTTTATGCACAGTAAGGCTAATCGGGACTGGTCGTACAGTTTAAGGTGGGATCCAAACCACTTCAGCCTCCACCGGGTATCGAGCCTGGGACCCCTTGATTACAAGGCGACGACGCTACCACTGCACCATCTGGAGGCCCTCGTATAAAAGAAACGGATTTCTTACTTTTTACGTAAGAAAGTACTTAAGCAAATCATTTTCTTTAGCGTTGTTGAAGTTTGGGAATGTAGTTTTGATCCATTTTAATGCGAAATCATGTGTTTATCTGCGAAAATATCTCTCAGACACGTTATTGCTGCTGCCGCGATTTGCTTTCTGCATGGGAGCACAATGTTCCATGTGTTACATGATGTAACCCCCAGTAAGTGTTTCGGTAAAACTTCGATAGCGTCCCAATGGATATCTTCATTTTTACACAGGAAACTACTTACCGAAATTAGTTTCTGTAGCATTTAAAAGTTCTTGTTGGTATTCTCTTTCATCGAGAAAAAAAGATGTTGTCCGTATATGCTAAATGGAACGAAATGAGTGTTAATGGAACCTAACCTAACCTCATAGGCATACCTCATCCCCGTGATTGTTCGTGGGGCTATCGTGAATTTTTGGGGCTAACGTCAATGGTTTAATAATTATAATAATTACTCTTTATGTCAAAAATTGAACTTTTTTTGTGAAAAAAGCAAAATAGCACCTTGAAGAATGACGAAATAAATGAGTGACAGGTGTTGGAACGTTATCGAAGTTTTACCAGTGTTTCAAACCTCGCCGTGTTTTCACTATAACATGATGTGTTGAGTATTTTTAATTTTTTTTAAAAAAATTTAAACTATGCTTGCCTAACTGCCTAACTTAACCAAACTTAACCTTACGTGAAATGGCTTGTGGGGCTAATGTGAATGATATGTGGGGCTAACGTCAATGGTTTGCGAGGTATTAGCATAATTGCAAATCTGGGCACCAAAGTAGGTATTTTTGGGTGAAAAAGGTTGCAACACTGCATAAATTGACAAAACACTCGCACAACGCGTGATCAACCAGTATGCTATCGCCATAATGTGTGTTATAGAAATTCATTATTAGACCTAAAAATGTTCCACAATGAAGAATAGTACATTAGCAATGTAAAAAAGTGTGAAATGGTAAACTTTAAGTATCCAGAAAACGGATTTCTTAAAATTTACAGGAGAAGTTACTTACCAAATGCAGTTTCTTTAGACTTGTGGAAGTTCGTGTTTTCTCACATAGTTCATTGAATTTTGACGGTAAATCATGTATTTTTCGATATAAATGTGTGACCAATACACGAAAGCTGTTGCATCCATTTCCTTCCAGCCAGATGTTGCCTGTGTGGAATGACGTAATCCCGGTCAGTGTTCCGAAACACGTGTTTTTGTAACTGAAGAAGGTACGTTTCCGCAAATGGTTTGTGGGGCTATGCGAGAATGGTGTGTGGGGGTACGCATTTTTTTTCTAAACCAATTTTTAACTATTCTAACCTAAATGTGACACAACCTAACTTAACCAGAAATGGTTCATGGAGCTATGCGTCAATGGTATGTGGCGCTACATAGATATTTTTCGGTGGAGTGGTGTGGAAACACTGCATGCTGACTATGGTAGTGAAACTGTGACCGCCATTTAGCATGTTACCGATGGGGAAAAGAAACCAACAAAATTTACTTCATACGTCGAAAATATGGATTATTTCAATGAAAAAAAGTGAAATGAAACCTTCAGCAATGTTTCTCAATGCACAATACATAAGTAGGAATATGGAAAGTGACATAAATAGCGAGTTTCAGGCATTTTCCGGACAGTTTACCTGCGAAATAAATGATTTATAGCTGTTTCACCTATACAAAAGTAGCACCTAAGCTACATTTTCAATCATAATTTCTGCAGTAAATAATGCTTAGTAAACTTTTAACAGCAACAGTATGGTACAGTGAAAACACATTTCACTCATTTATTTCCTAATTATTCACATTTTTACTTACCTGTTATGCATAGCGAAACATTTTTGAACGTGGGATTATGCTTTTCTCACTGAAAAAAAGCGTAATTTTTCAGATTACAAGTATTTATTGTTCGTTGCTAATTCGCTTTCGTTACACACAATATGGCGGCCTAATCTTGACTTACATTGTCTATCGTCAACTGATATGCAGTGTTTCCAAACTTATTAACCGAAGGTTAGATTAGGTTCAGTTAAGTTAGGCAAACATAGAAAATTAAATGGTGCTACTTTACTATACCAGAGACACCTATCAATGATTTATTTTGCAATTTCTTACATTGCTAATGTACTATTCTGCATTGTGGAACATTTATTTAGGTGAAATAATCAATTTATAACGAAAATAATGTATATTTCTTACATTAACGAGTACTTACTGTTGTTCCTTATTTCCCACAAACCATCCACGGGTAGCCCCAAAAACCATTGACATTATTCCAAAAATTCACTATAGCCCCACGAATCATCACGGGGACGAAGTATGCCTACTAGGTTAGGTTAGGCCTGTTAGGTTAGGTTCCATTAGCACTCCTTTCGTTCAATTTAGCATATACGGAAAATACGAGAGCGTATTGTGCTCTCGTGCAGAAAGCAAATGGCGGCAGCAGCAATAGCACGTCGGAAATAGATTTTCGTAGAAAACCACATGCATTCGCATTACAATGGATCAAAATTACATTCCCGAACATCAACAATGCTACAGAAAATGATTTGCGTAAGTACTTTCTCCTGTAAATTTGAAGAAATCCGTCTCTGATATTGTAAAGTGTTACCAATTAAATTTGAAAGAAAAAAACCTGCTCACACGTCATCTTGTAAAACTACCGCATGGTTGCTACAGTAACACTTATTAACCGAAAAATGCCACAGAAACTATTCACAGAAGGTTTTCAAGCTAAAATTGATCCACAAACCATTCATGAAAGGTTAGGTTAGGTTCAGTTAGGTTAGGCAAACACAGTCATCACACTCACATGTCATCTTGTAAAACTACTGCGTGGTTGCTACACTAACAGAGGGTTACATAATCGAACGCACAAAACATTTGATTCACGTAGTCGATAGTAATGGTGGCAAGAACTATCATGCATCAGAGATACATTAATGTTGAAAAATACATTATTTACCAGCCGAATAATTTGAACGAAGGGAGAAAACACTTCCACGAGCTTCCAAAAGTCTACAGAAACTCAGTTCCGTAAGTAGTTTCTCCTGTAAATGGTATAGTGAAAACACATTTCTCTCTTTTATTTCCAAATTACTTACATTTGTATTGACCTGTTATGCATAGCGGAACATTTTTTAACATGGGATTTTGCTTTTTCCACTGAAAAAAGCATAATTTTTCACATTACAAGTATTTATTGTTCGTTGCTAATTCGCTTTTGTTACACACAATATGGTGGGCAAATCTGGACTTACGTTGTCTATCATCAGCTGATATGCAGTGTTTCCAAACATATTAACCAAAAAATGCTGCACAAACTATTCTAAGAAGGTTATTAAGCTAAAATTGATCCACAAACCATTCAAGGAAGTTTAGGTTAGGGAAACATAGAAAATTAAATTGAAAAAAAAAAATGCTCACATGTCATCTTGTAAAACAACCGCATGGTTGCTACACTAACAGGGGGTTACATAATCGAATGCACGGAACATTTTATTCACGTAGTCGACGGTAATGGTAGCAGGAGCTATCGCGCATCGGAGATACATTAATGTCGAAAAATACATAATTTACCAGCCGAATAAGTTGAACGTAGGGAGAAAACACTTCCACAAGCTTCCAAAAGTCTACAGAAACTCAGTTCCATAAGCAGTTTATCCTGTAAATTTGAAGAAATGTGTTTTCACTATACCATACTGTTACCCAACCTTCTTCACCGAAAAATACCTACTAATGTGTTTGTCACCGGTGGAAATTATACATTATTCACGGCTAGTTGATGAATAGCCTGGGTAGCTGACAGATAGCCCCACAAGCATTCACAGATAGCCCCACGAATCATTCACAGATAGCTCCATGAACCATTATGCTTGGTAGCTGACCGATAATCCCACGAACCATTTCCGATACGGGTAGGTTACGTTTGGTTATGTTTGGCAAGCATAGTAAAAAAAAAGGGTTTGAAACACTGACAGGGGCTTACATCATGAAACGTACGCATCATCTGGTTGTCGCAGGGCAAGCAAATGAAAGCAATGACAATTGTGCATCGGTGAGATATTTCTCTTGACAAATATATGATATCCCGGTCAAATATATTCCACGATGAAAGAAAATACCTCGACAAATGTTGTATACCTTGGAGAAACTCATTTCTGTAAGTAGTTTCTTGTGTAAAATTGAAAAATGGGTACTACTTTACTATACCGGAGACACGTATCAATGATTTTTTTCACAATTTTTTACATTGCTAACGTACTCTTCTGCATTGCGGAACATTTCTTTAGGTGAAATAATGAATTTATAACGAAAATAATGTCTATTTCTTACATTAACGAGTACTTACTGTTGTTCCTTATTTCCCACAAGCCATCCACGGGTAGCCCCAAAAACCATTGACGTTAGCCCAAAAATTCACGATAGCTCCACGAACCATCACGGGGACATGCCTAGGTATGCCTACTAGGTTAGGTTAGGTTCCATTAGCACTCCTTTCATTCAATTTAGCATATACGGACAGCATCATGGCGGCAGCAGCAATAGCGCATTGGAAATAGATTTTCCTAGAAAACCACATGCATTCGCATTAAAATGGATCAAAACTACATTCCCGAACATCAACAACACTACAGAAAATGATTTGCGTAAGAACTTTCTCCTGTAAATTTGAAGAAATCAGTCTCCGGTATAGTAAAGTGTTACCCTATCTGCTGCTTCAATCCAACACATTACGATCTATAAACTTTTATCATTAGTAAACATCCCATATCATATTTTCTAACATCATCCAACATAGAGAAGTAATACCAATGTTTTTCATTCTCACTAATGAAATTATTATTATTCTACTCAGGAATACATCCTAATATTACTTACAATTGATGACAGTTATGTATTTCTCTTCAATATCTTTGTAGTCCTTCCTCTCATAGGTTTCTATTTCAAAACCTTCTTCAGCGTCCCCTTAATGTTCAGTAATAGCACAGAGAAGATAATTTTATATATAATAATATATATAATATTTTATAATAATAAAATTATCTTCTCTGTGGTAATAGGTGGTAGACCAGCAACAGCTGGACCTCGCCCAGCAATAAAGTCAATTCAATTCAATTCAATATTCCCCACTTTGTTGGCTTTACCTTCTTAATAATGGAGTAGTTTTTCACGTGTAGATTACAATGTGTGTACATTTGAGAGTGACAATACACACTTCTTTAGTTTTGTAATTATTATATATAGCAAGGTTATAGCACAGAGAAGATAATTTTTCTCTGTGGTTATAGCATGGTTATAGGTTGGGCCCATAGACATACTACTACAAGATGTTACAGCTGCGGGTTAAAAATTGTTGACAGTATGGCGGCACTGGAAGGTCGTTTCCTCGCGACCACCGACGGCAGCACCGTCGGGGAAAAAACAGAAGACGAACGCTATGCGCAAGGACTCGCGGATTGCTCGAAACGACAAAACACTATCATGTTCCGTACCATTCGCGTTCCGATACTTTCTAACCGCGTTCAGCCGATTTGCGCGTATAATAAATTATACGCACAAATTGACTAAACGTAGTTAGAAGTGGCGGAAATTAATTATATGCAATGCTTTCGTTTAAGACAAACTGTTCGCATTAAAATTGATTTCTATCACAAAAATAAAAGTATACGAAAATTATATGGAAAACGTACTATTACCAAAACTTCCTGAAATTGCACTCTTACTTTAAGCGGAAATATATAATTTCCTCTAAAGGCATTTTTAAAAACATTCTTCATCATACGAAAATGACAGTCTTAAAATAGGTGACTTTTTTTTCTTGGGTGGAGAAATGGAATGAAATAAGTATACAATAATTCAGAACGATTTATGTCATGCTAATCCATATTTGCAAAAAAAAAAAAAAAAAAAAAATCCTGACTGATCCTTCCGCTATACAGGATTGTATTGCAAGATAATACACCGATCAATAAAACATTTTGTTTACCACATATTAAAACGAAAAAAATGACTGCCTACAGCAACTACGCTCCATTCGATAATAAAAATTTCAATACTGTCAGGGATCAGTTCACATACCTTATGGCCATGGACGTCCGAAAGGGGGGAGGGGCACGCCCTTCCCCCTGGATAATGAATGTCTGACAAAAGGTATATATTTCACACATAATTTCATTTCAGTCAGTAATTTATGTTAATTATTATAAGGGCGTTGAAGAACATGATAATTTCAGACTGAAGCAGTGTTTTTTGAAGGGACATCACTATTATGGGGGAAAATATGACTCCTTTGCCCCCTGGAAAAAAAAATTGCCTTACTTGCCCCTCCCTGGAAAAAATCCTGTGGACGCCCATGCTTATGGCACTGATTAGAAATAGGTTAGTCTGCACAGAAACAATATAATAATTACCAAGAGAATGCTCGGAATTTTTCTCAAAAATCAAATAAATAAAAAGTACTAGGCTGAATGCTACGAAAAGGTTCAGCCTTTTAACACAAATTTACTGTCATGACACTGTCCATTAAGTTGAAGTGAAATTTCATACCTTATTGTAGCAAGTGCAGCAGCACCTACTATACATATATGATTTTTACACTGAAAGAAAAGTATGAAAATATACTTTGGAAAATTAATAGTTGTTCCTTGAAGACTTCTTTCAGCATTTAAAACAATTGAAAAAATGAAAACCCCTAATATTGAAAATTAATATTTCTACTTTAAAAAAACAGAAAATATTAACAAAAATAATATCTACACACACACACATATATATATATAAAATGATATCTACAATATCTCTTACATAAAACAGCTTATTTAAAAACCAAATACTCATCATTTACTAAATAGCTGAACATGAATGAAGAAATGTTGATTTATTGCCCTCCACGATGAACTTGTGCCAGCTGATACGAGACTTAAACAGAGAAGTGCCATATTTATTACACTTCCCACGTCCAAGTCCCATACCGGACTTTGCATTTGTATCTCTTCTATCTTGATGTGTGCATAAAACACGCACACACGTGGATAATTCCTAGAAATTAAATAAATGCTCTACAGTGCCGTACAGTAGGATTCATTTTCTTGCATTTTCATCTTCAAATACTATGTACTGGGAATTGCCCAATGGGTAACATTGTTTTCCTGGTGACACTAACATTTCAGTAGCGAACATGCTAGAATGCTCACCACATAAATGAGAGTACACTTTGAAAAAATAAAGTTGACCGACGCTATGGCAAACAAACAAAAATAATGTACTTAATGTACTCACTTTAAGAAATGCATGACTTCATTATCAACTTTGGCTGCTTTTTCCTAAGGACATACGAGCACCATTACAAAAATGAAAAATTCATATTGGACCTTGCTACTCCATACCTCCTTTCTGTAGTTATTTCGCATAGTTTTATAACATGAGCAACTAGTATTTAATGAAATACAGCATAAACAGTGTGCAGCAGAGACTACTTACTTTCATACATCTCACTGGACTTGATTAATCTGTTATATCAGTAACTACTGTACTGCGTGTATCATGATACATGCATGTTACTGAACACAAAAATGTTCATCAAAATAGATAAATTGTGGAAATGATCACACTCTGAAGTGTTGTTTTTTTCCCACAGAAAGGTTTCTCCGAATTGCAAAGTTATTCCCACAGTTGTTTGCAGTACTGAAAGCACCTTTTCATTCTCTTGTATAGCTTCTAAAAAATAAAAAAAATCACACAATGGGAACCATGATTTTCAGTAATTATTCTCAAAATAAAAAAAAATGTGCAACTACATTCATGAGGTGTTGAGACTAGCAGATCAAGTTATTTTCACCATTTTTTTTTTATTATGGTAACAGTTTCATACATCGGAGACACATTTCTTCATTTTTACAGAAGAAACTACTTATGGAAATGAGTTTCTCTAAGGTTTCCAACGTTAGTAGAGGTATTTTCTTTCATCGTGGTATCTATTTGACCGGGAAATCATGTCAGTGTTTCCAACCCACCCTTTTTTTAACTATTCTTGCCTAACCTAACCAAACCTAACCTTATCGGAATGGTTCGTGGGTCTGTCCATCAGCTACCAGTGCATAATGTACAATTTGCACACGTGACGAACACAATAGTAGGTATCTTTCGGTGAAGGTTGGAAAACACTGATATTCGAAAACAAAAGAAGCGATATAATTCACAAAGTAAGCGATATAGCACCGTTACGTGCGTTCAGTAGCACTTAGATAAATTAGTAGAAAAAGTGTTTGTTTTCGTGTAAAAAGCATATTGGCACCTTGAACTATGTTCCACAATACACAATTGGTAAGTACGAACCATGCAAAACACAAAATATCTGATTTTAATGTGTCTCGGATCTATGAAACTGGTACCTTTATTATTAAGTACAGATGCTATTATATTTCACACATTGTCAATTTTTGCAAGTTAAATCACTCAACTAACCACAGAGCTTAACACAAATTAAAAATGATGATTATTGATTATTATTACCACTTTTTAGAGAGAGCAGTGATATCACATGGTATAGATGATTATTTTTTGAGACATAGAACCTAACAAGCAATGCAAAACAAAATCTTACAGGAGAACGTGACTGTTTTATAAAATAATTCCCACATTGTGAGGAATCATGAGTTTAGGTGAAAATTGCACAAAAACGAGGTTGACCACTTGGTGAAAATAGTAACTGAAAATATGTTGCTTTCAATACAAAGCTGCATTTACCTCAAATGATCCTTAAGCATTAGCTACATACAAATAGAAAAGGCTGCGACTATTTTCAAATAATTACCAGAATCATAACATAAGTAGGATAGGATCATTAGGTTTAATTATCTGATTATTTCCGCGCGTGTGTATAATTATAAAAGTAAGAGAACCAAACCTGGTCCACCTAAACCATTCAAGCAAGAAAATACGAGAGGAATTAAAAAATAAGTTATTGTAGAAGCATAACATCACAGAATAAGTTATACACGTGGAACTTGGCCCTTACAGAACAGTATATAATATTATTACCATTTCATTAAAATTCCTGAGTTTTTATTTTAAACAACAAATGATACACAATTTCAATCAGAAAGTTCGATTTCGATACTGAATGCAAGCCTGTACCACAGAGATGAAATGAACGGAATTTGGTTCGCGTTTGGCGATACTTCTTTATCATTTTTTGAAAAAAAGCATTGATACGTATTACGCAGTGATTTCATACAATGTTAAATTACGATTTCATTAACTACATTAGGCAACACTTATCGCATCCCCAAAATAATATTCTAATGACAAGAATCAGACGACACAATTTCAAAATGTAAACAGACTGGTCGGCCGGATGAAGCTACTTATCCAAATTAGAAACTAAATATTGTGTAAATGAAAGAGTTGTAGCATACGTACATTCCTGGTACTATTTGCAAATATTACACGTATTCTACTCTCATTCTCGCAATAAAATTTAGTAGAAGAAAAGGTTCGTGAATATGGACACGAATTTGAATTCAGCCGGTTCGCGAGGAACAGTAGAAACACAGAATACTAACTACGGTCAACCAATCTCCCATAAGACTGAAACAGCCCTGGTTGGGCCAATCCGTTGCAAGGAATATAGAAGTATTTTAGGAAGAGCATTCCGAGACACGGAGCTCTACCATTGGCCAGAAGCCGCAACGAGCTCTGACGTGACCAAGGGGATCTGTCAAGTGGCGAGGCTGGCGTAGCAATGGAAGCTTACGGGAAATATTTTCATTTTTAATTTTCCATATCTTGGTTCTATTGACCATTTGCAGCAGAATAATAAGCAAAACGCAAGGAATAAGACCTAGGCAATAATATGAAGAAATTTACAGCACGCAATTGCAATAAATGGCGTTATACAAATCAAGGAAAAAGTAATCACGACTATCCTCTTATATCACCGCTACATTGAAATCTGAAGTTGCGTATGGGTAAATAAATACAATTTTACGTATTAAATATGCCGCTACCACACCAATACTTATTATCCTTCATACCTTCAAATTTTCACAGATGTTTGTTATTAATAATTTGTTCATTATAATTTATATATCTAGTATACATAGGATGTCGCTGTCGCTGTTGTTATATGACGTCGCTTTTCTACGTATTTAGGGTAACCGCAACAATAAAAATGAATGATGAAATGATAATTTGATGGGAGCGTAGGCTAGATGAGTGTGGCAAGCACTGGTGTACGCAGGGGGGGCTTAAGGGGCTGCAGCCCGCCAAAATTCTTAGAAAATCAAGAAATCAAATGAAGACAGTCATGAAGTAAAAAAAACAACTTTAAAATGACCCACAATAACTATTTTTGTGTTTGAATAACTTTTAAAACGAAGGATTAAAATGGTAATTGGAGCTCGTATCTAATGAAAATAGAACAGCGACAACGGGATATCAGCGAAATTGATTTTCGGCGATACATTCTTTGAACCAATCTCATTCTGTTCAGTAAAGGTTAGATTCATGGCACTGAACCCGCGCACAATTTGAATTGAATTAACATAATCCTTGAGTGAGGTGGAAATGGGTTTTGGATATCTTTTTTTTGTAGATGTGAAAATCTTAACTAGTGATGCACACATGCTTTCGCCTACATTAAGGTTTACACTATGGTAAAATTGCAGAAATATTCTACCTAAAATGATTTGTGTTTAAAATACCGTAACATCAAAATATGTTTTTTAGAAATTAATAAATAAATAATAAATGGATAAAATGCAATGTTGTTGGAAAGCGTAATCCCTTAATAAATTCAAAGAAACTCGTGCCAGCTCGATGGCGAATCTGGTCAACCGCGTGTTCGACTTTGAATCCCATCACTGAAGTTCCCGACTTCGAGACACGTGGTGGGCATTGATGTTCTTTGTGCCTGCCCTTTCATCAATTTTATGTGACCAACACTCATCGCCGCGATTAACCAAAAGTGGTAAAAAAGCGACGTCAAATAACAAATACATGAACAATAGGCCTGGCCTCTGTCTTGGTTTAGCAATGTGATTTGTTAATCACTATACGGTGGAGGCCGAGGAGGAAATAAATATCAGTAAGAATAAAAATTCATTACAACTTACCCTTCCTGGAGACTTATGATTTTGAAGACGATGCTACCCACTGTCGTCTTTTTCCCGCTGCACTTGCTTCCATGGACTTGAGTTTCATTAGTTTATTCAAATGTCGAGTTCTAATAAAAGTTCTTGTTCTGACATACAGGGAAATAATATTTTCGTTAACTTCAGGAAATTTTGACTGAAGTACTGTCTTTAGAGTGTCCATAACTTTATGTTGCTTGGAAACAGTTGACCCATGGAAGGATGCAAACACAATCTCAAATTGAATAACTTTTTCCATATCCGAACCACTACGTGCCTCCACCGGGTACCGAACCCGGAATCCCTCGATTATAAGGCGATGACGCCACCACTAGGCCATCGGGGACCACAAGAATGTTTACCTTTGGCACGCTTATTCATGGTACAGACACCGAATACACGTAATACGACCTAAATTACTCGCTTTAATACTCGTATTCAAGACAAACAGCACAAGCACTTCTGTAAACGAATACCTGATCGCTACTACTAGACCTGCAGATTTTTCTGACATCTGGGAGAAATCTGTGCCTCGAAGTTGGCTTATACCGAACAATGAAAGCCATGTCGCTTTCGGAAACTGGAAGCAATTACTTTCCATTTGAATGTTCCTAACTGCAGGTATGAACCCCCTCGGTGTACGTCAAATCGTCTATCGTATATCCCTTACCTGGAGAAATCGCTAGCGTAACGCTCTATGAACTCAGAAGCGAACCTTGGTTGAGGCATGTGTGTGTATCATTGTGTGTCTTATCTATTTCATCTTTCATTTTCATTTCATTGCCCTCGTTTGCTCTATATGTCAAAAAGCGACGTGAAATATTAAAACAGATTGATTGAATTGGCGTTTTAAGTCCAGTTTATGCACATTGAGGCTAATTGGGACTGTACATACAGTTTAAAGTGGGATCCGAACCACTACGTGCCTCCACGGGGTACCGAACACGGGATCCCTCGATTATAAGTCGATGACGCCACCACTACGCCATCCGGGAAGCCCTCAAAATAGAAATAGATGAGAACGTTAATTGGTTCAGTAACGATCTCGCTACCCAGCGAAGGTTTAAGGCTCGAGTCCCGCCTGGACATTGTGTCCCTTTGTGGGTGTCCATCCATTTAATCTATTCATTACGCATCCTCGCCTTCCAATTAGGTAAAAGTTACAGGAAAGCAACCCAAAAATAAGAAAAAATATTTACCTCGTAATGACGCAATTTGACAAGGACGCCCGCAAGATTTTTTCACAGGAGAGGCAGCAGTGCTCAAAGAGGGAAAGGTTTTGGAATGCTATCTCTCTAGTTAAGAAAATCCTCTTAAAGAAAATTCCCCCACTAGGATAAATTGCATAGACACAGCCGTTAGAACCTTTTTTTGGTTGGGCACCACGCACCCTGGCGGGGTTAGGGGCCAGGAATCCTAAAAAAAAAAAATTATTATTTGTTTGTTTGCTTGAAAAAAAAACACGTCACAATACAGAAATAATGAGAGGCGCGCGCGTGTGTGTGTGGCAGAGATCACATCGTTCCGGAGGTTTACAAAGGTCACGATATATAAACATGGCCGGACTTAGAAAATTACGATAAGGCGCATTCATCCTTCAAGGATGAGAAAGTGCATTTACTCATCACTGCTTTTCTGCGCTGTGAAACATCGTCAGCGCAATAAATGAGACGCGGAACGTGGAGAGAAAGTGAGTTTTTGAGGTTTTGGTGCGGTTTTCTTAGAGGTCAAAAAATCAGGGTTGGCCTAGAAGGCACATATTGACACTACTCATTCCGCTCCTGAAATGCATGTACCATGTGAGTCGAGTTGAGTTGGGAGTTCTAAGTCCACTTTATGCACAGTAAGGCTAAACGGGACTGAACCTACAGTTTAAAGTGGGATCCGAACCACTTGTGCCTCTACCGGGTGTCGAACTAGGGACGTACCATTTGATTTTAACTAAATCTGGGATTAATTATTAGGAAAGAACGTATCTCATTGAGTTTTGAATTTTTTTAAATTTTATGCACAGATAGGCTAATTGGGACTGGATTTACAGTTTAATGTAACTTCGTTATACCATCCTGCCCAGCGGTTCTGCAAACCACTCTTTTGCTACTTGATGTTGACTAACGTCACGTCATACCCAGAGACTCTTCTTTTTGCTAATATTTGTCATCAGTGAGACTTATTTCAATGGCCAATAACCCCCTTCCCCCTCTACCTGACATTGGCGGAAATGGGTGTGTCGTTGGCCGTGTACCGTGCACGGATCGGACTCTTCTGTGCATCGAGATCTTTCCTCAAGACACGACAAGAATCCTCCAGTGACAGTGTTAAATCGTCGAAATGTTATCAAGCTTACGGCTTGGTGTTACTGACGATATTAATTGTTGGCGGCGTCGAGCTAAACCCCGGTCCCCCGAAAGTAGACAGAAGCGAGTTAAGTGAAATCCGTGATATCCTCAAGTCTCTCCAAAGTTCGAACGAGGCTATTATGAATGAAATCAAGGAAATGAAAGATACGGTCACCAAGCTGGTGGACAGAGTCACAAGCATGGAACAGGATATGGATAAGTTGGCAGACGAAGTGAGTGACTTACAGGGATACTGTAAGTTTTTAGAATGGCGTGTTGAGGACCAAGAGAACAGGTCGAGAAGGCAAAATCTCGTGTTTCATGGCATCGAGGAAGAAGATCGCGAATCGTATGCCACGACCGAGGCAAAAATCCGGGAACTGATCGAAGGAAAGCTCAAAGTGTCCCTCGGTGAGCTCGACTCGATCGTGTGCATCGTCTCGGGAAAAAGCAAGGAAACAAGAACAGACCTGTGATATGCAAATTTCTGTCTGACAAAAAGAAAGAAGAAGTGTTACGCAACAGCAAAGAACTGAAAGGAAGCCGTGTGTATTTGGAGCAGGACTACTCTGCAAAGGTTCGAGAAGAACGGAAGAAGCTCCAGTACCACATGATCGAGGCCAGGAATCAAGGAAAGTATGCATACCTGCAGTTTCGGTATCTGTTCATCGACGGGAGGCGTTACACACTCGGCGACCTGGAGAGTATGCAACCGGACGAAGTACCTGTCTCTCGTCAACGTGACAAAGGAATTCCACCTACCCCTTCCGCGCCTCCGTCGGAGGCCGCGACGGCAGCTGGAGCAGCAGGAGGGCAGGGACCGAAGCAACGTTCGCCATCCGCATCCACCCTCTCTTCCCGTCGGGACCCGAGGGTAAGGAACAACAATAGGGAGAGAGGTCATTCCACCCAATGATGGACAGGCAGTCAACGGTCATCCCCAGAAAAAGGGAAAGAGACGGTGAGTAAAGCATTATTTAATCTAGCATTTCAAAATACCCGAGGACTCCGTACGAAAATCAGGACTTTCTCTCAAAGCGTTTTTGCCAACTACTATGCTTCAGTGGCTGTAGTCGAAAGCTGGCTGGTACCTGGCATCAGGGACAGTGAACTGTTTGATGACAGATATGGCGTAACTAGATGTGACCGGAAAATGAAAACCTTTGGAAAAAAGGATGGAGGGGGGGTTATTTTAGGAATACAAAACAAATACAGATCAACCACCATAGAATTAGCTGACCTACCAATTGAATGTGTCCTCGAAAAAACTGTAATTAACGATATTATGTCTCTGTATATATGCATAGTATATTTCCCACCCTTGTGTACTATTTCAATTTATGAAGCGTTTTATGAAGCGATTTATTCTGTATGTCTTCCCAGTTCACGCATACTCCTCGTAGGTGATTTTAACTTGCCGGAAGTAACAGGTTCTAATTATGATCTCAGCAAAGGCTCGCAAAAATCTAAAACTCTCTCCAACTTTATGTCTTACTACAATTTAAGTAGTGTAAACAATGTGTTAAACACCAACAACAAAACACTAGACTTAGTTCTGACTAACATCCAAAACGTGTCGGTCTGTAAAGAAACTGAAACGTTAGTACCGGAGGATGAACATCACCCCCAACTTAGCATCGAATTATTTGTTTCGAAACATGTTAAAGCAAATAAAGAGAGAACAATTAGCATGCGTAATTTCCAAAAAGCAAACTTTGAAGTAATGTACCGTGAAATTGCTACCATCAACTGGGAAGAAATATCCAATCAAAAGAATGTAAATGACGCGCTTGATATCTTTTACGAAAATCTGGATAAAGTTTTCGAAGCTACCGTCCCGTACAAAAAGAAATCCATAACATCACGATATCCTAGTTGGTTCACCAGTGGCATAATTAAAAACATTAAAAGCAAATCCCACCACCATAAGAAATGGAAACGCGGAATTGGTAATACCAACTTTCATCGTGCACAGTTTGAAACTCTCCGCAAAATAACCAAAAGGCAAATTGAAAAAGCTTACAGGAATTACGTATCAGAAACAGAAAATTATATAAAACTCGATTTTAGACACTTTTGGTCCTTCGTTCAAAATAAAGGGAGGAAAAATACGTCCATGCCCCTCAAATACAATGACACTACACTAGACGATGACGAGGCAATTGCGAACGCCTTCGTCCAGCATTTCCTTTCCACCTATAAGAGCACGCCCGCGAATTACGACTTCAATTTAATCGAAGACCACCAAAAGATAGACGTAGGCGAAGAATTTGTACTAAACGCAATCAGTATTGATGATGTTGAAAAGGCAATAAAAAAGTTAAAACCAAAGAAATCTTGTGGCCCTGACGGCATTCCGCCCTACGTGTTAAAAGGTTGTGCAAGCTTATTAGCCCTACCCTTAATGAAAATATTCAATCTTTCCCTAACCACATCTGTATTTCCCAGGAAATGGAAAACATCTACAGTGCGTCCCGTACCCAAAAATAGTGGCATCGGTAACATTGAAGAGCATAGGCCCATATCTTTATTGTCTGCGCCCGCAAAAGTTTTCGAAAGTATTATTTATCAAAGATTGTTGTCACACATATCCCCAGTAATATCTGCCAACCAACATGGCTTCGTCCCGGGTAGATCCACTGTTACGAACCTATCCCTCCTAAGTCATTTCGTAGCAACTAATCTAGAAGAAAGAAAGCAAGTAGATGTCATCTATACAGATATATGCAAAGCCTTCGATAGAGTAAACCACGATATCTTGTTGAGTAAACTCTCGTGTTACGACCTCTCCAAACCAGCACTAAATTTCTTTGCTTCTTATCTAAAAGACCGTAAGCAGAACGTGTCTTATAATGGAATTTTAACAGAAGAGTTAGCAGTTTTCTCAGGAGTCCCCCAGGGTTCGAATCTCGGACCTCTGTTATTTTTAATTCTAATCAATGACTTACCAAAGTACCTGTGTGACTCATTCAGACTCTTATACGCCGATGACTTGAAATTCGGTAAGACTATTTGTAATATTGATGACTGCAAATCCTTACAAAGTGAAATCAATACAGTAACAAAGTGGTGCGAAATAAATGATCTTAATCTGAACATAGAAAAATGCTGCACGATGACATACTCGCGCAACAGAAAGCAAATTGAATTCGATTACAAAATAAATAACACAAAAATTAAAAGGGTTAACGAGATGAGATCTAGGAGTTACATTTGATTCAAAACTTACATTTGCAACACATGTTGAAAGGGTCGTAAATGAGGCACACAGGAACCTAGGGTACGCAATTAGAATGAGTAAAGAGTTTATGAACAAAGAAATAATGAAAATAATATTTAACGCTTTAGTCCGAAGCAAAGTAGAATATGCAGCAGAAATATGGGCTCCTCAGGACAAAAAGTACACACATAAAATAGAAATGCTGCAGTCTAAATTCGTAAGGTACGCCACTTATAAAGAAACAGGCATATATCCCCGATATGAATCATAACTTCCCTCTGTAAACACCACAACCTGCCTTCTCTCAGCAAAAGAAGGAAGATGCAATTGCTCTGTTTCTTATACAAAATCATGAACAATAATATTCAAGTGCAACATCTTCTAGAACAAATACACATACGTGTTCCTATCTCCAAGACACGATCCAAAGGGGGCCTCTTTTACTGTAGTAACAGAAGATCGAACATTGTAAATAAATCACCTATCAGGAGAATGTGTGAACTGTACAACAGATGTTCCGAAAGGGAACCAAAATTAGACATATTTCACATGCCTATTGGGACATTCAAAAATGTTATTCAAGGAATGGAAGAATAAATGGCAACAATGTAAACATAAACGCAATATTTGTAAATATATATTTCTTTCGTAGTTTATACTCAATTACATATATGTACGTACTTTCTAGTGTGTCAATTATTTACAGGTCATTTATTACACACATAATTAATATATTTCTTTAATGTAAATAACTTCTATCCTTGATTTATCCTTGCTTATTTTATTTCCATATTTTATGTAATTTATAATATATTATATTTGTATCTTATATATATTGTACATGGTGGTAAAGATCTGATATACTGAGTGTAAAGATAAATAAGAAATGTAGAACACTGTAATTGGGCATTCGCCTGTTGTGTTTAGTAATTAAAAAAAAAAACTGCAAAAAAAAAAAGTGAGTTTTCCAACATTTTGGCACCACTTTCACATCTGTATCTTGCATATAGCGGATATGAATAAAGTTTGTAATCAGGGAAAGACTTCTGGGACACCCGTACCTATAACACTGCCACTTCCAGCGACACACACATGTTTACAGGTATAAATGAAAACAACATTGCTACGTAATCCTGATTAAATAACAACAGTGGCATATTTCCAGACGTCCTCTTATATCCGGACATGTCCTCCTTTTTAGGTATCTGTCCGGCGTGCGTATTTACAAACCCTATATTGCTGCAGAACCTGCAGCCATATTTGGCTCCTGATTGGCTGTCTTCCGGAAGATAATGAAGTGTTACTTCAAAGTAACGCTAGATGGCAGGTTTTAAATTGACAGTGTAGATTTCAGACATCCATACTAACATGATGAGAAACTACTTTAAACTGAGATTGATTTCTGAGCAAAATTTTAGAATTATTACACAAAAAAGGTATTATTTAGCACATGTCAAGTTATGAAGTTTCTCCTATAATGCGGTAATAACTTCACATACGTTACAAGAGCTTTCAGAAATATTCAACATTAGTTTTTCTAGGCTTATTGATTTTTATTACCACGAAATCCTGATGAAAGAAAGGATTGAATTGTATTTTCAACATTTTCCATATTTTTCCATATATATATATATATATATATTTCTTATCATAATTTTGCCAATTTGATTACAAACTTTATTACTAGGTAATCACGAGTCTATTTTTTCCTGTAAACGACCAAGCAAGAAAGGACGGACACGGATCATTGTGTAAATACTTCCGATGCTCACAGCCAATAAGAAAGCGTTATATACCTCTGGTTCTGCAGCACTCCAGGGTTTGTAAATACGCGTCCGGCGTCCGGGCGGATTTTTTAGAAATCTGTAAATGTCCTCCTTTTCTGGAAAGAGTATAGCATCGACGAAAGCAAATGTGCTGCATAGAGAATGCTTCAACACATAACGCTCATCATATCAGTTGGGGCGCGTTAAGCATTCGAGTAATATTCACCTAGCATCTGGGAGCGGAACACGACCACATTCCCGACTGAGTCATTCGTATTATTCTAACCCGTTGTTCGCCCTCCGAGCGCATTCCAGACTGCTGGAACGCATATAGTCTGTGCAGTTCCTTTTCGATCGATTGATTTGGTTTATTTTACATCGCTTTTCTGCCACTTTTGGCTAATCGCGAAGATGAGCGATGATATTATGATTTAGATGAAGGGGCATTCGCAAAGAACAACCATGCCCAGGCCGGAATTCGAAGCCGGGACCCATGTGCTAATCACTTCACGGAGGTCGGCCAGTTCCTTCACGAGTTATACATAGGGACGTGAAGTTTTCGTTTTATTTTTCCCTAAATTTCGATGTTATGTTTTACTGCAATTCGGTGTTATTTTTCACGGTTTAGGGCAAAATTCGGTGTTATTAATTACTGTTCCTTTTTTTGCTTACGATTTTCACATTGTCTTAGTTCTGGAAAATTGAGTCAAATTTTTGTTTTAATGATAAAAAAATTATGGCTGACCTTTGTGAGAAATTACCAATTGGCTTGTGTTTGGAAAACTATTTCATCTCATCAGCCAATAAATATGAAATGTTTTTTGAATGATAACATCCAAATCTTTTTAACACAATCATACACATGACATTTCCCTAACAATGCCAGAAAATCCCTCTGCGACCTCATAATACAGTTTTGTGTACACACACGCTCGCCCTTCACCCCCAGAAGCACAACAGGTGCTTCTCCCTGAAAATTTTCCAGTATCTACTAAATTTAAACACTTAAACACTGTCAGTCGTGTCTGCACCAAACTACAATAAATGAAGCGTGATAATCTCTTTTGAATCTCGCTTTCCCCAGCTAGACTACAAATGACAGAATAGTGCTTCAGGCAGTTTTTCTTTAAAAAACAAAGAAGAGTTATCCCCTGTTTATAATCCATATTTCGCGGCGTTTTTCGCGTTAACGTGTAAAATTCAGTGTTATTCTGAAAAAATGGCACAATTCGCGTTATTTCGCGATTCCGAAACACCGAAAACATTCCTCCTTTATCTACCCAAATACACTTTATTTTGCTTTCCTAAACTTTTCGGTGTTATTGTTAAAACGAAAACAACACGTCCTTAGTCATACATAATATGCGATACAGAAACGTGTAGTGATCATTTGGATTAAGTAATACTTACTTTTATGAAATAACGAAGCGAAAGTGTAAATTCAACAATCATGTTGCAAGAAAATATCCAGCTTTTAAAGGATGGGAGACACGAATATGAGGTAAAGTGTAAGGTGGCTGTCACTTTCCTCTGCTATTGAAAGAGTGCTGGAAATGTTCGTGGCATTAAAATCATATTTCTTGACCCAATATAAACTACCTAAAAAAATTATTAGTTTTTTTTTTTTTGGAAATATGTTAAAGCAAAGCTTACTTGTTACATTTTCATTTTTATGGGGATATTTCATTCTAATATCCAAGACTTGGAAATGGAGTAAAATTCTATGCTTCAAATTATAGATATTCGTAGTTATGATTTCCATGTGTTAAATAATAGATTAGGAGATTGCTTTCGTTGCTTAAAGGTAAAAGCAAATTATTGAAAAAGATCATCGGAGAAGAATCTGTGAGCAGAGTGTTGTTGAGATTTCTGCGAGTATATTGATTAAATTATGAGTAATGGCAAATAGTTTGCCATTTTTTGAGGTGTCCTCTGTTTTATGGCTTTGCCCTCCTTTTTACCTATGCTCTGTCCTCTTTTTTAAATGTGTATCTCTGGTCACCCTAATATTTCAGCAGAACATATACTTTCAACTTCTACTCGACTTTTCCGAATGTGGATATTCTTCAATCACAATTTTCAGTGCAATCTTCCATTACTTCTTTAGTGCCAAATATATCAAGATTTTCCTTATGCAGTTGAAACAGTGCTACAGAGATAATACGCTTTGGGTCACTGTACTTCATTAGTAGTTCTTGAATTGATGCAAAGGATTGAAGCTACTTGCAGC
Organism: Lepisma saccharinum; assembly: GCF_977018435.1. Lineage (NCBI taxonomy): Eukaryota > Metazoa > Arthropoda > Insecta > Zygentoma > Lepismatidae > Lepisma > Lepisma saccharinum. The sequence goes on from NC_139245.1 coordinate 60,820,640, forward strand.
CTCGGAAGAAGTTTTTCTTTTTATTGTTCGACATAAAATCTTATCTGCTCTGTCACGTAACCATTTTCAAATTGATATTACGTGTAATATATCCCACTAGAGTAAGCTATTTTGCAGTACATAAATAAAAATTAACAAATAGCTCCGTTTAGACCCTACAGTCAGGGTATTTTACAATCTCTTTTTCGTTATTGCATGGCAGGAGTGGATAATGAATTTTCCATCTGGAGGAGTGTAAGTTCATATTTCGGGGGTGTAAGAGTAAGTTTTGAATGAAGGTTACCCATAAATTTAGCCCTGGTGAAACGTTATAGAGGATGTTGAGGAACTTCTTGAGGGTGACTGCGTGATGTTTGATAAATTTTAATTTTTGGGTGGAGGGGATACCAATAAATTCTTGTGAAGCATGAAGATGTAAATGAGAGATTTTTTCTATGGTTGAAAGTTTCGCACACAAGTGGAATGCATTTGTTCTGTGATCATGCAAAGCATGGTGCAAAATCCTGTGAGGGACTTCCCCTCACCAATAATTTTGTCCTAAGATATTTCCAAGAATTTCGTGGGGGAGAATTTTTCTTACAACAACAAAACATCAGAAATTAGTCTTCATTTCAAATACTTTACTAGGAATAATATTTATAACGCACACAAAGTAGTGTGTTTGGAAGAATGACACAATGTTTGCTACATTCCAACTGCAAATTATTTATCATATCTCCAAAAATAAAATGCGGATAAGGATTACGTGAAATGGGTGAAAGGACAATCACAAAAACAAATAGACAACCCAACATGAGTCCCACGGAGGATTATCCTGGCTACAGGTCTAGGAGCCAGAGCCTCGTTAGTCTGCAAATGCAGTTCAGGGTGTAGTGGAGAACGGGGCCAATTGTAACACAGAGCAAATGCAGCATTCGTTACTGTGCTCTTGTCGTGATGCATCTTCTCATGTGGTGGCGTTGCCTATGTCATGATTACTGCAGCTATTACTCGTATTTTATCCAAATTTCAACATGTAAGTAAAATCTTAAAGCACTGCTTTATTGTTTAATAGTATTTTTTCGATGTCGTCTGATCAAGGTTTGTCTATACCATTGCAATACGCCTTATTTTATGTATTTGTTAATATAGATATGAATTTCTGGTGTCGTGGTCTACACAGACATACACAAACTATACATATATATTATGTATGTGCATGAAAATTAGAGGATAGTAGAGTTAAACAGGTTATATTTCTTCAAATTTTCTACCAAGCAACTGAGAAGAAAGAGCCTATATGGTTAATATTTATAATGTTATTAAATATAAAAGTAAATTACTATATATGTAAAAATACATTAGTATTAAATACCTATAAGGGAATTTATTTGATATTTTTTTGTGTATCAGATATTTATAATTGCCTTCTCGATTGCGCAGTGAATACGTTTTCGCCTTGTAATCAAGGAGTCCCGGGTTCGATACCTGGTGGAGGTACATAGTGGTTCGGATCCCACTTTAAACTATCGTTTGATTGACTTGTTATTGATTTTTAGTTTTGGTTATTATGTATAGGTTTTCTACCTACCTGTGTATGATCGCGGCGATAGGATTGAAATAAAACATTACCTCTTATGCCTTTAGAATCGGTTTGGATGGAAGGGGGAGGGTGCGTGGTATTCGCATTAACACAAGGTTAGTCGAGTAACTTTGCAGATTAAGGTTGACTAACAATGGCAGTGAGCCTAAAGTATCCAAAGAAAACATATGTTGCTTAAGTATGTCTGCATTATACAGTGACGCAACTACAGGGGGGGCAGGGGATCATTGCGAGCAATTACCCCTTCGATTTCAAATTTCATGCAAATAAAAATTCATTTTGTAAAATTTTCTTGCTTGTTTCGCTCACATTATCTGCTTTTCTTGTTTTCATCAAGTTCAGAGGGGCGGCGGGAGTCAGCCACTGGGGCCGAATGATCTAAAAAAAGTTGTAAAAGAGAGAATGCCATGGCGTCCAGTGAAATTAATTGCGCACTATTAAATCAATATTGTTTTCTATTGCAAAAATTGCATCTAAAAAATTTTGAGGTATCTATCTGCATTTTTCCGGACCTTCTCATCGGACTAAAATGTATGATATAAAGTAATCCCATCACATTAGCCTTCTAATACTAATAGTAACTAATGTATTCAACAAACTTCCCATTTCTGTTTTGGGGGTTGAACTGGACCTCTCGATTTCCAGTTGTAACCAAGCATCACAAGATCAATTGGAATCTAGTAGACGGAAATAGGGCGGACTCCAGCTTTGAAAGACGGGTAATAGGGCGGTGATGGGATCTCATTCACTGAAAATTCGTCACTCAATGAAAGTCGATCGCAAAGACTGAATTCCGAAAAGGATTTCAATTTTAATAATAGTGGACATTATTAATAATAATTTCAACAATAGCATTTCTTTTCGATATATTTCACGAAAAAAGACCTTTTTATATTAATATATCATCAGTGTTGGAGTTTTGGGTGCAGAGGGGTGCTTTTCCCCCAGTTATGTAAATTTCCATTAACCATCCCCTCCTGCTAGGATAATTTGCATAAGCATCCCCCACTTCTTCATTGTATCCATGCTAATCTACACAAAGACCCTCCTCGACCAAGCATACCAGCTATAAAAGTTTCCACTTCGAGCACTGTAGATCATAAAATAAAATAAAAATTGGAAAGAAGGAAATGTCCACAGAATTTCAATATGGAAGGAAAATGAACTTCACAAAATGCCCCCAAATAATGGTAACCTTTAACCCATACGCTGTGAACCCTTAGGACAAAGGGATAATTCGACTCCACATCCTACTGAGCTTTGGGACCACTTTGAAGTAACATGGAACAGGTGTAAACTATTTGAGAATTTTTTCAGCTCTTATTTGAATATAAAAAGGTTTAGAGCCATTTGAAAATATTTGATGTGAAGTTACATACAAATACCACACGTGAAATTAAAATTAGTGATAAAAGTTCATGATTTATCAAATTTAATTCTTTATATTGTGCAGCAACAAAGCAACGACTGGTTGAGTAACTGAATCTTTCTATACTGGATTCATAACTGTAGACATTTTATGGATACGCTCACCACAAACTGAGTAGCTACAAAGTTATGAGTAGACCTCGGAGTTTAGGTTTTTAACCTATTTTTTCCTTCACAGGAATGCAAGAAATAATAAGTTATGTCAGCGTTTCGTTAAAAAAAAAAACTCAAAAACTGATTGAGTTTTATAGTGCCTAAAAAAAACTATTTTGCTTGTTAGAACCTGTTTTAGGTTTATGTGTCTAAATCAAACCTTTTCTTAGGTTTTTATATATTTTTAAAGGTTTTACAGACTTTTTATGTCACACAGAGGCATTTGCTTTGTTTGGTCACGAGAAAATTCAATGACGAACGTGTTTGAAACATACTCTCTGTCGATTTCCTTTCCTCCAAGCCCATGGTGATTTTTCAAAGCTATAAACAAAGCAAAATTTCTGGTTCCACTGTTACCTGTGCAATACAAAGTGGTCTGATCAGTGTGGTCTTCACTTTCGCGTCACTTCCATGCTTTGTGGCATTAACGCCTTGCAAACTAACATTTCACTCACCATATTTTTGTTGAAAGATTTCAGAATATAAGATGATCCTCACAGACAAAATTGCGGAGTTTGACTGTGGATAACATGAAAACAAATTGGTGCCTAACTATACGCCGATGAGTTGATTTTAATAACAAATTTCAAATGGTAAGTTCTGCCATCGCCGTAGGTTAGGCAACACACATAACGTTATGCAAGATAGTGCATATTTCAGGATATATGTGTCCCATTTTCATTGCCGGTGACTATACCTAATCAGCAGTATTCAGAAATTTTGAACTATTTTAAGTTTTTTTTAACCTACTTCAGGATTTTTGGAGCCTAACTTAAGTATTTAGGACCTATTTCAGGATTTTTAGAACCTATTTTAGGGTTTTTCGAACCTATTTTAGGATTTTTAGAGCTTATTTTGGGAACCTAAAAGCACAATTTTTAGAACCTAAAAATCCGAGGTCTAGTTATGAGATAAGGGATTTTTTCCTATAGATGTCCATCTGCGAACAAGGGAGTTAATTTTGCATTTCGGAGGAGTCACATATGTCAAGTTACACGGGCCCCTCTGGCCGAACCAGAAGATGTCGTATCATATGTTACTGGAAACCAGATTTCTGTCTCGTAAATTAAATTATTTCATAAGCGACACTTCCTGTTGAATTTCTAAGCTATATAAAATTTCAGAAGCAGAGAGAGAGAAAGAATATTGCAGGGCTGGTTCTACACCTCGCCACACCCTGCATTGCCGGGCGGCCACTACGCCACTGTCTCTAATTATCATGATCAATTAAGCTTTCGTGGCTCACTTCAGTAGCTGTTATGTCAATCTTCGCAGGTTTCAGTTTCAAATCTTCTGTGGAAAAATAGAGACGCATTGGCTTCGAGGAGGAGGGGGTGGGTAACCTTGAGTTAGGACTCACTCACTGTCATAATGTTCCCAAGTTTACGACCGCAACCATTACCCCAATGCCCAAACTGCTCGCGGATCTGATTCAGGTTTGGCCCGATTTTGAAGGTCCTACAGGCTATTTTTTTTTTTTCCAGCTCTCGTGTTTACAACCCCGCCAGAGCCAGTTTCTCTGTGACACAGGCCCGTAGCAGGAATTTTTAGTACAGGGGCGAAGTCAATCCTAGAGCGGGCAAATTTTTAATATATTGTGTTGCATTGGAAGAACCCCCTCCCCCTCCTCCAAGAGTGATAAGTAACAGGAAAGGAATGATATCTTGAAACTCCAACGAACAAAAAAAGTTCGAGCAACATCAAATAACAATATTTCGATAATGATCTTTCCGGACTACCAAAGAATACAAAGATAAAGTTTAACATAAATAGGCTAATCGGGACTGTGTCTACGTTATATTTACAAGTCAATAATGTTAATAGACGATTAATATGTACCAACAGCTTTGGGCTTCTCTGCAGAACTGATTAAGGAAGACGTTTATAAATCGTGCTTCATAATGTAGTACTCTAGTTTCCAGTATGCAAGATTTTTACGCACAAAGGAATCTAACGAGAATCCAAGAACACCATTGTGTTGTGTTAGGCAAGAAAAATAGAATTAATTAAATAATAATGGTTACATATTATCTACACTTTGATGAATTGTGTAAACATTTATAATATTTTTTTTAGGCTTACTTGCTAAAACATTAAAACATGGGTCCCTTACTCCACCACAGATTCTACTTGCTTCAAATGAAAGACTCTTGCATCACTTCAGACAATCTTTGCCTACGTTAACCATTGTTGAAATTCTGTACATGTGTTTGACACCTGACAAACAAATAGGAATCCCTCGATTGATCAGCGACTTCTTGGATTACAGTGTCATCATTAATGTTTCATATCAAGTTTTATAGAGGGAAATGCTGTATCCTCTTTACATTATGAAAAATACCTTCCTTAATGACTATGGTACGAAACCGAACGATATAAGGGGCCTCCTTCGCCTTACCCCATTTCCGCGGCACGAAGTCTCTGGGCCGCTTATCGTCACCACTTTTTGAGCAGAAGAGTACAAACCCCAAATGTCAGTGATTTTTATTCTGATACTAATTTCTGCCAGTCACACAATGGCTTAATATATATGAATAAAATTAGGAGAATCCACTCCATAGCAGAAGAGTTGACATAAATATTTGTCAAAAAAATAGGTTGTGCCTGAGGTACTTTAACAGACAAGGTCTGCTAGAGACACAATGTAATATTATAAATATAAGAAAATAAATATAACATAATATGAGAGATTTTTAATCGTATTTATTTCACTGCAGCCTTTTTCCACTTGTCATTTTCTTGAACCTATATTCATAAGGTGCCGCCTGATAACATCAACAACTTTCACAGTGTGTACATGACATCAAGGCAAGCAACTCTTCTCAGTCACTATTTGCGCCTCTAATTCATCTTTCGATGTTACAAGCAATCAAAATATGGCATCTTCTGTCCTTAATGTATGCAATCCCATTGTAAGCTTCGTAGTTGCAAATGTCATTTATTTTTACTGCCGTTTAAAATTCTGAGAGCAATATATGACATGCTATTGAAACGATATCATGCAGTCAGGGTTAAAAATAACTTTTCCTTTATAAAATGGATATCATAACACACACACCTATGTAGGTTATCATATTTGATGCGTTTGCATAGAGAAATGATTCATAAGATTTGAAATTGATGTTTACACTCCATAACATGCTTAGTGTAATCCTATCAAACTACAAATTTTATCTCTTTCTAACCGAAATAATAATTGTGAAACACTATCACATTTTCATCGTGTTTGATAATAATTTGAGCCAGTAAGCTGTCCTATATCTTTCACTAGCCGACCTCCATGGTGGGATGGTTACATAACACACTACGAAGCCAGGGGTTACAGGTTCGAGCCTGAGCATGAGTGTTCTTTGTGAGCAGAGGCGAAACCACAATTTTTATCGGGAGAGGAGGTCAAGTACCTGGACAAACGTGCCAATAATAATAATAGTAATATAGTGGTGGTAGTGGTAGTAATAATAGTAGAATTACAAGACGTTATTATCGTCGTAAATCATGCAAAAGGGGGTAGAAGTCGGTGCTAAAGCATTTGTGTTTGAACAAATTATTTGAAATATTTTTCCAACACGTTCAATTTCATATTAGCTAATAATGGAAAACAAGCACACAAACTGTATTTTTCAAAGGCAGAATAATGAAGAACATTATTATTTTGTACATAACTTTCATATATACAACATATATTTTAAACATATGTAACATAGAGCGACATAAAATAAGAAAATATATATGCAACATGTTAACGCTAAATTGTGTACGTATTCAAGGTGTCTTTAATATATATATATATAATTTAAATACATTACATGATCAATTCATCCTACAAATTGTCTCTCAAATGTGAACGCTCCATTTCCTCAAAAGGATTGTTCATGCATTTAAGCAGCAACAGTCTGGAATATATATCCCCCCAAGTATTAGCATACTCGCTGTTCATGGCAAACCTGATGGTAAGGTGCAAGTGGTACTGACTAAACACATACGTGTGGGTGTGGCAAGACGAAACACTTGAGTTTTAAACCCCCAAAGACTGGATCAACATGGCTTATTGGAAAGGGTATACTTGTCTCTGCACTACAGCTGAAGATCTGCAACGAGAGGTTACGCTCGAGACTATACAAAGAGTCTGACTTGCGACTTGCCTCGACACGGTCTCCCCAAGGCGTCCTCTTATCTCTCTTCTCGCTCCTCGATTGACTGACTTAGAACTGACCACTGACCTCTCTCCTTCCAGACATTTATTCCAATCGAATTTACTCAATAATGCCGACTCAGTTATCTGTAGACTCTTCATTGATTGCGATCGTTTATACCTGTTTACAACGATGGCGATCAAGGAAGTTCGGCAATGTCTGACAAGACATTCATTCCTTGGATGGTTCTAGCAATTTCCTGATTGGAAAGGTGATGGCGAAATGTCTGGGATTTTAGAGTTTGTTGTACGCAACATTAAAAAGATTCTACAGATTGTTACGATGTCCCCCTCCGGAAAATAATTCCTTTGAATTCGTCTTTATATGTGATCCAATCTTATCATTAGCAATCGTTCATTACCAAAACATAAAATCCTACCGAGCGTTACGCATTATTGAACAACGAAACATTACCATTTCTTCAGTCTATCTAATGAGGATCAAAAGTTTAATAGAAAAAAATAACTGCTTAGATATAAGCCAGTAACTAAGAGTCTGTGAATCCGGTGCTTGAGGATAAGCACATGGGAGAAGGGCGTGAGATTTTTTTTCTTCTAGTAGAGGTCTAACAACTGACCAAAATCCATCTTTTACGGAATCATTCCCAACATTCTTCGTTTTCAACTTAATTTTTTTTGGCTAACACAGAAGTTTTCACAACACTCCCACATCTCGTCCCCATGAACGCGGCTAAAAATATGAAAACAGTAACGTATAAATTAGCAATAACAGCACAAAATAAAGCCAATTATCAAAAGGAATATCATCTGTACCTGAACAGTACGTATGTATATCCTCTGGCGCGATACAAATGAAAAGTCTCATTTATAGGGACGCTGCAGCTCAGTTCATTGCTGATGCAGGACAAATTTCAATTTAGTTTTTGTCCCTTATATAACAAAACACCACGAGAAGACTTTCTTAGTATGAAGAGGGAGGATAGTAGTTAAAAATATTCAAAAATGAGAAAAATCGATGTGGGGGGGGGGGGGTTTGAGCTGTTCAAACTTGAAATTTGAACATTTGAACAGTATGTTCAAATTTTACAAAGTTTCAACATTTTATCATCTCATAATATGCAACCGCTTTTCCTCTTTACAACGAGCTCAAGAACGCTTCTGTATCTTCGTTCGTTCCCGAGATATACTTAATTGAAAAGAGCATGTTGCTCAAAAATGACATCTTGAACAACCCTCATATAATTCGTAATATTCATATTTAAGCAAAATCCTTTCACAGGTAACGGTTTTGGAGCAAAGCAAACTGTGTACGAAATATCATCAAAATCGGTGACTATGAGGGTCAACTCCTGCCTGATTTGACATGGAATGAATGACCCGACCCACACACACACACACACACACACACACACACACACATATATATATATATATATATATATATATACACAATATATATATATATACAGCGCGTGAGGCACCTAAAAGTGCCACCTGAAATAGCGAAGAAACCAGAAACAGTAACGATGTGAGGTTTGCGGGAAACAATAATATCAAATGGGGCTCGTAAATCGGAGGTATGGGGTGGGTCGAAAAATATCGACAAATGGGGCATCTGGAGCAAAGTCATATTTCTTTAAATGGAACGATATACAATAACATGAATAATATAAAAGAGCACACGCAGAGAAACACAACGCCGTTGGTCTCATGCATCTACTGCACATAGGAACGAAGATATGGCCATGTGAAAATATGTAAACAAACTAACAAGTGGCCCACTTGTGGGGGGGAATTTCAATACAAGATCGTTGGTGGGAGGAATTCCCCCCGTCCCTCCGGGATTCCGCACCCTGGTTTGGAATATTTATGTTACATATTATGCTGTTCATCAGATCACATTTTTGTAATATGTAATTTTAAGGAAGTATATTGTTTGAAATAAAATATTCCAAACCATTTCAAAGGTAGAATTACAAGTATTGTCAACTGACCCCGAACATATCGTCAACTCACTCCACATACAGGTTGAATTGACAATTGTCACTCTTCAAAAAAATAAAATAAAATAAAAAAGCAATAATTTTACAAGTTTTTAGGAGCATGGTGAATTAAAAATTTGTAGTGGTTGAGGAAAATACAAATATTGCTCGTAGGATTTCATCAATAGTATATCTTAATTTTTAAAAGCTGCAAAAATGTAAACATAAAAACATGGTCAAGTACGATTTGATGTTGATCTTAAAGTAGGGTGACCATAATATTTTGACCCAAAGGTCATATTACTCCCTCCTGAAAAATTGGTTAGGCCTAATTAGCTATAAAATTATTGTCATTAACGTATAATTATTATTATTTATAGTAACCGCTGTAGCTCAGTCGGTGGTCGGCCTCCGTGGCGGAGTGGTTAGCATAGCGCGCTACGATGCCAGGGGTCCCGGGTTCGAATCCCGGCTAGGACTTGGATGTTTGTGTTGTCCGTAAATTTAGAAAACCGAGAATATATAGAAAAACTGATATGTACGAATGTTGAGAAAATGTGTGTGAATGACGGGGTATTTCTTTATTTTATATATAAAAAAGTCGGTATGGTGTCTGACTACCATGCGAGAGGCCCGTGTTCGTTCCCCGGCGGGAGAGAACCGGGACTTTTTCCACCTGTTTATGCGGCTCCGGTGCTCACCCAGCGTTGTATAAAGTGGATACCTGGAGGAAACTCTGGGGGGTAAATGCGGCCAGGGGCGTGGTGCTGATCACATCACTCCAAGCTTCGGCCGAGATACGCCTTCATGGCGTGGTGCAAAATACAAGGGAGCACTTTACCTTTTTTATTATTTATTATAATATGGATCACATAAATGATACATCACGAAAAATATATATGTAAAATATGATCTCTCGTTCATTTTTATAATCTCGGTATGACTACATAGTGTTTCTGACTTCTGATCAGATGTTGGTCCTACGCTGAAGTTGACGAGTGCCAGAAGTATTTTGGAGAAGAACCAATCTTCTTGAGAACAACTTTATTCTTTACTAACCGTTAATATAGCTCCCCGAAAAAGTTGCATCACATATCAATATCTAATACAAAACGTGGGATTTGACTTTTGAATTTCCGTCAAGACACAGAAATTCATTCTTTTTAAGAATCTCTCAAATTTAGACTAGGTTTTCAAGCAAATTCCTAGACTTTTAAAAAACGGAACAAATAGTGTTTCTTGTATAATATCGACTGGAGGACTGGGACACGTCTATGAAACGGGACTGTCCCGGTCAAAACGAGACGAATGGTCACCCTATCTTAAAGAAACGATTTTATTTCGAGCAAAGTGCAACAAAAATTATTTGAATTTCACGATATTCACTTCATTTTCATTTCTTGTGCGGCGGGGTCGAGCAAAGATTGTTGCAGTCAAGAAATGATTGTTGCGCCGGTGCATGGAATTCGCCGCCCCCAGTTTGTACTTCAGTTGTGAGTTATCATTATTTTTTTTCTTTTTGCTCAGGCCAATCGGGACTAGACCTACAGTTTAAAATGGGATCCGAACCACTTGAAGCTCCACCGGGTATCGAACCCGGAACCCCTTGATTACAAGGTGACGACGCTACCTCTGCACCATCGGGGAGGCCCACACACTGTACTCGATATTTCAAAAGTGGTAATAGAAATATTTTAAAAAAAAGTTTTTTGAGAACTGAATTTGAAAATTCTGGCACCAGTTGAAAATGCCTACATTTTACATTCCCAATTTCGCCTTCAAATAAACACTCAAAGAATCTGTTAACAATTGCATAGGAAAGGCAACCTTACTTTCGAGTAAAAGATTCCGAAGAACTTTGCGGTGGCGGAAACGCATCACCCATCCCATCTCTTCACCTCCACCCCTAACAGCGGTGCTTGGAAGGGAACCAGCGAAAAAGAAAGCCCTTGCCATTGGTAACAGCCTTGCTGGGATACAAGAGATCTGACCAATAAGGACGTTTGAAACCCACGTGACTGTCACGAAAGAGCCCTCCCCCCCACCCAATTTGTGCTGGAAACAGCAAAAGAAGACGGCCGCGCCATCTATTGACCACCGACGGAACTGTAATTTCCAAGCGCAGCGAGTTTTAAATGTAGCTTCCACTTCTATAACCTAACTTTTCTATGGTAATAGTAATATAAAATTTTACACTCACCTCACTTAGTTCTCGGGCAGTTTGTTTCTTTGTACATCATATTTGGAGAAGATACAATTCAATCTATAGGTGTACACTGTATATAACACACCTTGTTACTGACTTCCTTGACCCTGGATGTACAGGGTCAAGGAAAACAAAGAAATGAGCATAATATTCTCTTCGGAGAAGATGTTGAACCTAAACCAAAAAGAACACAAGTAACGAACTCGACAATGTAAATTGATGAGATTTAGTAAATCATTTGATGAAGTGAACTAATTCTGAGTGGACTAATCGCAAAGGACATAATCAGCTCAGATCCTATTACTTCTTCATGGTATGTGACGTAAAGTTCCCGCCCAACCGTTTGACGGCGTTAGTGGCTATCGCATCTTCTTTTCCACAGCCTGTAGTACGTACACATCCTCATCTAGACATTGTTCTAGTTCTGGTGTTTAATATCTGCATACTGCAACACTGTCGTTCTGTCATTTCACGTGAATTTACATTGAAGTGATGCATTCACTTGGCCGATTTCACGTCATCGCACGCAAAAACTTCAACCGTTACCATGGATATGGGCCAGGGCTGATATATAGTACGTACGTAATTTCTTTAGGTTCCTTGAAGTTCATTGAGATGATGCAGTAACGGATGTGTGGATATTTGGTGTCGATGATGTTCCTGCTTCGAAAAGTTCGGGTGTAGTTGTTGTTGTTACCGCCTGTAGTAATTGATCATACTCTTCAACTAAAGAGACAGTCTCTCCTTCAATTATCCTTTGTGCAATGTACGCCAGTAGTTTTCGTAACTGGTCAGCTGTTTTGTAATACCTGGTACGATATAACACTAACAATTCGTCAGCAGAGAACTGTAAGTCCATGATAGGAGGATAACAGCATTCCAGAAACTACTTACGAAAGAGGGTGTCTATGTTATATACCCTAGCATCACAATACTGATTCTAACGGTTTTACTGTCTGATTTATAAATTTCCAGGAAATGAGTAACAATTATTCCGGTATCTATGACCCCTTTTTATGTTTTTAATGATTTAATGTTTTGTAAACTTCCTAGAAATCTGTAACGGTTTCCTGGTGTTTATCTATAAATAAGGTCAAAGTTCCAGATAATTCGAAGATATCTCTAATAAAATAGAACAACAATTGTAGAGGTCAAACTGTCTGATAACCTAAAAATTTGACCAAATTTCAAAAACCTAAACATTTGAAAGCATCATAGCCACGTTGTTGATTGAGTTAGAGTGAAAACAATTACAGATATGGAATCTGCACATCGAGAGTTTCAGTAGGGTGGTCGGAAGGGAGAGTACGATGAATAATAAAGGAAGTAGGAAACTTCCGATACTAGAATGATGAAACCTCTTCCAATAGACAGAGAACTTCATTCCGAGTTCAACGACCTATCGACCATACTTCTACCTCAATTAGGTACAGAGATATAGCGAATTGAAATTTTCGTCAAAAAAAAGTCAAAGGTCGAGGTCAAAGGTCATTCACCATTTCACAAAGGGCCCGGCCGGCACTGCTTTTCACCAAACGTGCAGAAATAACTTTACCAATGGCTATTCACCATTTCCCAAAGGGTCCGGACCAGCCCTGGTTTTCCGCATACAGTGAAAACTTCACCAAAGGTTATTCATCATTTCCTAGGACCCGGGCCGACCCTGGTTTTCAGCATACGTACAGGAATAGTTTTACCGATGGTTATTCACCATTTCCCAAAGGGTCCGGGGCCGGCCCTGGTTCTCAGCATACAGAAATAGTTTTACATTTTCCAAAAACCCTCTTCCGGACCGATCCCGGTTTTCAACAAACTTACAGGAATAGGTTTACATTTTCCTAAAACACCTCTCCCGACCCAGCCCCTGGTTTTCAATAAACATTATTTGAAACAAAACCCGGTTCCATATTTTTAAAGTGTCTGTTCTGTGTAGTTTCGTAAAAGATCGACCGAAAATAACCTCCTCTGGGTTTATTCCTCTTGTAAACCTTTAACCTCATCTCAAGACTGTAGATTTCAATTCAACCTTAACTTTTAAACATTACGTCTACCGATATATTGAAACACAGAATTTATAAACACCGGAGAATGAAAAAGAGAGTTTATCGACTCCTTCATTATTTCTCAATACTCTCAACTGTAACAGAGACCCACTGTGAAATCCTTCTCGAGACTACTAATTGCAACGTAACCTCTAACCTTTAGAATTATATAGAGATACTTTCAGATAATGTCAAAACAGCTTGTAAAGTATGTCTCCACATTCCCGATTACAATTTGACCGCTAACCTTTAAATTATACACGGAGGATGTTACAAAACTTGGATCAAACTATACCGTCAATATGTATGGAATATTTCTAGCAGCCTTTCTTCACATTTACCGTCTGCAACAGAATAGAAATGGAGAACGGAAACTTGGTAAGTATATTGCATGTTTGTCTGTTTCAAACTTATTTCATGTAGAAGAACTAATCACAACTAGACCTACAGTTTCCACCGGATTCGAATTGCTGTGTATTTTTACCGGGACCTTAATTATGAGACATGTCACCACAGTGTCATGGAGACCGGAGCTACAGTTTAAAATAGGATTCGAACCACTTTGTTCTTTATGAAATAGCAGATCCGGAACTCTGATTATGAAACAGTTATGTTACCAATGTGTTATGGGAGAACCGTAACTAACGTACAGGTATTTCATATTAATATAAAAATAACATATTTTCTGAATATATTTTATTATAAACATTTCACATCCATCTAGTTATATTTTACAATACATATACAAAACCGATCTCTACAATTATATACATTTTATTTACTAAATTAAATCTACACTTTCTCATTTAATTTTTCGGGTGTAAATACAGACGAAAATCGGACAAAAGTGTTAGTGTATTAGTGGTGTTAGTAGTTATTTGTCCAATTTTCTTTTTTTAGAAGTTCTGACATTTTTGTTTCCATTTCTTTTTCATCGTTCTTTTTTGTCTCCTCCGTTTTTTGTTTTCGAATATTTTTGAAAACCTCCATCATTTCAAAACATACACGAAGGGATAAATGAGACGGTACATACTGTGCCTGTTTTACATTTTCCAAAAATCCCCAAATACTGGCGACGTGTTTTTTTTCCGATATGTAACTAAACATTTTGGTGAGTGTATCGATTTTGACTTCCATATCACGACAGACCTCCTCCAGGATTTTCATCAGGTTCTCTGCTAATCCGTTCTCCTCGCAGAAATCTATGTAGCATGCAATCTGTCTCTCCCCCTTGAAGAGCCTGGACCTTGCTCCAAAGATTTCTTCGTTCCCCGGAATGTTCTGTATCTTTTAGATTCCCTTGGAATACATTGAATTCGAATGGTAGGGATGCCATATCTGAAAATATAGAAAAATTATGTTAGATATATATCGCACGTACACCTTGATTACAGTTATACATTTTTGTTTTAGAACAATCGCGGGCTGGCCCTTTTCGAGGCCTTCCTGTTGTATGAAGCTAACGCCGATGTACGGGAAGACTTCCGAAGGTTACAGGCGGCATTCCGACGTTACACGGATGGAACGGTGGGGATCAACGTGGAGGAACAGGCAGCCGGTGACCGCTTAGGTGGTGAATTGGAGGTCATCGGACAACGTATGGTGGAACTGTTCCACCGTATGTTTACCGAAAACAACGAATTCATCGCCAGGCGGGAACAGCTTAGAAGAGAGTTGAAGGCAGAGATCGACGAGATCCAGGAAAGGTGATTATCATTTTTTTCTCAATTATATCTATTAAACCGTCATCCCACATATACAAATTCCGTAGTTTTCAGATTTATGTGTAACTATGAAATACTATTATTCTAACTCCTTTTTTTTTTCAGGTTCCTTCGTAACCACGAAGAACAAGCCGCTCGGTTCTTCGGGTTTTTCCGGAACCTCTTCTGGAACTCACCCGAAATGGTGTTGCTGCACCACCTCCTCCTCCTGCTGCTGTACCACCCCCTCTTGTTGTTGCACCACCGTCTCCTGCTGCTACGCCTCCGTCTCCTGCTGCTACGCCACCGTCTCCTCCTGCTACGCCTCCCATAATCGATATAATTGATGAAGAGGATGGTGATTTATAGACAGATCAATAAATATAGGTAAAAGAAATTCTCACCTTTTACTTTTACACTTCTTCAACTTCTGATGTATCGGTCTCTTCGATGATGTCAGGGAATTCACGGTCAGGTGGGGTCAAAGTTCTGGTAAACTTTTCTTCTACTTTATGAAGGCTAGAAATAAAAAAAATATTTATTTCTTACATCATCTCGTCGTAATGGATTGTAATAATAATCCTATAATTCTTCCAGATCCAATGTAGAACCTTTTACCCCTAATATTTCACCTGTCAGGTCCTCAGGGTTCACACTGTATCTAAACCAATGGAATATCTCACCCAGTGTTAATACAGATTCTCGGTACTCTCTCCGAAATATCTGCATTAACGTTGCAACATCACAATGATCTACCATCATATACTTACCGTGGCACCCGACCCTATATAATTGAGGAATTTCGTTATTCAGCAGATTTTCCAAATTTTCGTACCGTGTCAATTCGACATCGGTACGGTCACAATTCAGTCTTTCATTTGCCATCATGATATATTCTGTTGCCCGGCAACGTGGAGGAGCATGTAACTCCGATGTATCTATATACTCCGAATTTAATTCCGATTCTGTTTCTATACAGATGCAATCGAATGAGGAAAGACCTGATACTAAAATAAAAGGTCCTGCATTGTATCCGTGTGTCGCTATTTCACTAGCTCCACGATTTGTCCACATACCGTACGACAGATGACCGTATACAGGTGCTCTTTCGAACAGATAGTGTATCTAACATAAACCGACTCTACGATCATTAATAAAACGCATACTGATCGGAAAACCGTTATTTGCAACTTCCAAAAACGTTTCAGACACTAAATTTTGATTGTAGACAGTAATTAAAAGGGAATCTCTGAACCTAACAGGGCCGTCAAAAATAATCAATTTTGTGTTCTGATTTCCAAATATTTCCGGTTTACAACTTTAATTTTTTTTTATCTATTAACCGTTACAGGATATGTCTGATAAACAGTCTTTTTGGGAGAACACTCTGTATACCCATACATAGGATTACACTTTACATTCTTATACATATCACGGTTTCTTTTTTTCGACAATTCACCACCATCATCGATACTGTTCTTTCTATAACGTTTAATTTTTTCGTACCCATGTTGGGCAGCGTTCTTTTCTTCCCACACCTTTCGAAATTCATCCTCCTTAAAATATTTTGGGACATTCACATATGTCTCTTTTTTCGACAACATTCCTGACCGTATCGATGATCGTGGTGATTGTGGAGGAGTTGTTAACGGACGAGAACTCTGTCTAGTTACCGATTTCTCTAATCGATCAGGAGATGAAGTCATCCCGATCATTCCTCCTATAAATTTCATCATCCACGATCCTATACCCATTTCATACTTACCTCAGGATACCGTAATATACCTGCTAGATCACTGATAGTATCTATTCAAAACTGACTCTGAAAGGTAGTCTCTGGAAGAAGACGATGGCCACACAGGGTGCTCACTGTGATGTAAACGTAAACAGATCAATATTTCTTATATACCTTATCCTCCCTGGTTATCACACAGCTATTTTCTCTGCGCATCCCAACGCCCACGTACCCCTCCTATCCTCTTCCCTCCTCGGAATACTATACACACTAACCTCTTCCGCAAATAGTACTTTTTTTCTATTTACTTTATTTACTCCCTGTTTCTCCACAACTTTTTCCTTTTTTACCTCTCCCTCCATCGGCCGTTACTATACGAACCATACACAATGACACCACTATCGATAAACACGCACAAACATTTCCAGGAAAGATACAACGAACTCTATCTCTAACCTTTACACTTTCCACAATACCTCCTTTGTACTAGCCACTTTCATATCTCCCAACAGCCAAACACTCACATCCCAATTTCGTCATTTCAACCTCTCATCTGTAACCTTTCACCTTTCTCAAACAACACTCTCACTTAGCACCCCACGCCACCATCCCCCACACCCAAAAACAAATGAAAACACATCCCCATATCTCAAACCCCGCCCATTTCTGCCTTCCGCCCAAAAACAAACAATGCCTGCTTGTACACTCGCCTTTATCATCGATTGATCTTTCATCGATCTTTTCCAATCAATTGATTTATCGGACCAAATCCGGGAACATAACTACTTACGTCATTGCCTTGTAATCAAGGGGTCCCGGGTTTGATACCCGGTGGAGGCACAAGTGGTTCGAATCCCACTTTAAACTGTAGGTCAAGTACCGATTAGCCTTACTGTGCATAAAGTGGACTTAACGCCAATTCAAACCAAACCAAACAATAGAAATAAATCGAACGCTACAAAATCAACAACCTGCTTGTTCCGATTTTCGCGACGTGTTAGCAGCTGAATGTACCCCGCACCAAACCCAATTCTTCCCAGATGACGTAATGCATCCACGGACGACTGCGAATACGCACTGCACATAGCAACGAGCACTCCAAAACCCGAACCTCCCTGATGACGTAATGCATACTGCATATAGCAATGAGCACCCCCCGGGTTCGATGATATAAAGACGTTGCCAGTTAAATTCAAAAATCGGTGAGTCGGTAACGTAGGCGCTCCGGGATTCTCAAAATTCCCGATATTCACGCTAGTTCCGAGATTCTCACAAATCCTGGAATTCGAGTTTCGTCCACCTCCCACGGCAGTTCTAGTGTCGCCCCAGTTATCGGAATAGCCGTCTGCTTCCTCTGGTTGGTTCAGGCCGTGTCCGAAATTTGCAAGACCGTACTTGAAGCAGGGTTGGCATGTTTAAAACAAAAGTGTTTAAAACACTTTGTTTTAAACGTTTAAAACACACGGCTTTGTTTTTTTTACAAATGTTTTAAACGTTTAAAACAATGTGTTTTAAACATGTTTTCTTTACAAGTGTTTAAAACACATTTTGGTGGTAGATATTTTATAGTCTGTGATATTTTTTTTTGTTTGGCAACCCTATTTTTCATTTAATCTGTGTCAATTAATCCGTGATTTACAGGTCTCACTTATCGCACAACACTTGAGCAACATTTTGTTCTGACGTCACGGGAGAAAGCTTTTTAATTTTAGGCTAAATGTTTATGTTGTTAGGTTAGGCAGGCTATCTATGTATGCACAAGGTAGCAAAATTGTTGTGCGACAAGAAAGACCCGTTCTTTACTGTAGAAATCGAAACCTCTCAGTTCCTTGTTTCGCATCGTCCTGTAAGTTTGAGACTGGTGGAAGCTTGAAATGGAAATTAATTATCTAAATACACAATGCGTGATTTTGATTTGTTCATGACGTGATTTTTTTTTCTTTTGCGATACGATTCATTGGTCTGTATAACTGAATGAAGCACAGATGCTTACTTTTGGTAACATAATTTTGTACTTTGAAAGATAAATTCATCTGGAGAATCTATTATGACCCTGCAGGTTGTTTTCTGCTATATAAACTGTTCAGGCAGCAGGAAATATTTCACCGTGATTTTTTCAGGACGAGGATAGAAATTGGATAATATTTAGTTTCTTGAAATTTAGATGAATATAAATTCTAACCTACTTAATAGCGGCGGAAAAAGGGAGGGGCTATTACCCACAACTTTTGTCCCTGCAGACACGGGCGCCGACTTGTCAAAATTATTGGGGGGGCTCTGATCACTGAAATAAATTAATGAATGACTCACTCTCTCCCTTTTTTAAGTTTTGGCCTCAGTGTTCGGAATCTCATAAAAGCTAGGGGTGTGCGGGATCCTGAAAAGTCAGGACTGGGATCGGGAAAAAAATTTCCCGTTCCGATCCGGACTTCGGGAAATGATTTCCCGAATTTTCGGGATCCCGTGCAGTCAGGGAATACCGAATGCTCATTTGAAAATGTCGTTATTTCTCGACGTTTTCTGCATTGTCAATTTCTGGAACTTACCGTAAATGGTTAGTTTTTAATCCAGAAATCACTTAAAGTGAAAATGACGTGTATGATTCGAGATTTTCAGAGCTTCGGGAAATGTTGAACATTTCCCGACTCAGTAGGGAAATTGAAAATTTTTCCCGTCTCGATCCCGTCCCGCACACCCCTAATAAAAGCCCATGAATTCCTCAAAAATATCATTTCTTATTCACAGTTCGAATGCAGAATATTAATTGTCCACGGATGAATATGTCACAAGTTTCGTCAACCATAATAGCAAAATATTCCCGACTTTTATTATCTGCTACCACGGAGCGTAAAAGAGATCTTCCTAATATATCAATGATCTCGTTCTGAATGTCATGCGAGAGCCATTTGTAGCCCGAACGTCCCATCCACTACTCTAATTCATGCACATTGTCTTTTGAAACTCTTTTTTAGTAAAAATTTTAACAATACTCATAATTACATACGTAGTATATACTAGTAATAAATCATGTGTTTTTCTGTCTCTGGTCATAGCCTCCCCAAAGTTGATGGTCTAGAAAATTTTAAATGTGTATTAAAAGTTAAGTTCATGTGGCACAATTCAGAGTAAACTTTACAAGAGAAGCAAAATAATACATTAGATCCTCTTAAGCAAAATTATTGGAGGGGATCTGCCCCCACATTGTTAATATTGGGGGGCTAGAGTCCCCCCCCCCCAAGAACCCATGGAGTCGGCGCCTATGCCTGCAGTAGAGGTGTGCGGGATCCCGAAAAGTCGGGACCGGGATCGGGAAAGAAAATTTCCGTCCCGATCCCGACTTCCGGAAATGACTTCCCGACTTTTTGGGATCCCAAGCAGTCTGGAAATTCCGAATGGTCATTTAAAACGTCGTCAATTCTAGACGTTCTCTGCATTGTGGTTTTGTACCAGAAGTGCAAAAACAAGCACTTAAGATGGAAATTACGGGTAGAATTCGAGATTTCAAGAGCTTTGGGAATTTTCGAACACATCGCGTCCCGAAAATTTTCCGACTTTTTCGGGAAATTGAGAATTAACCCCGTCCCGAATGTCGGGATTTAAAGAATTTCCCGTCCCGACCCAAAAAATTCTGTCTCGCACACCCCTACCCTGCAGTATGGTAAACCTTATCTCCAAAGGTAAATAAACTGTCCTTGTCGCCATTGTACTCATAAAAATGAGTATTTTTTCTCTTTAACAACTTTAAGTATAATTTACTGGGAAAAGGTTGAATTTGTTTTGTTTAAAACATGTTTAAAACATGTTTTTTATAACTCATGTTTAAAACTATGTTTAAAACAAAAAAAACATGTTTTAAACAAAAAAAAACAGTTTGTTTTGTTCTTTTTTAAAAAAACACAAATTTTGCCAACCCTGACTTGAAGCGAGCATCCTCCGAATATGGTATTGGAATTCGGAAGTCGTGGGCTGGAACTGAAAGTTTTTCGAATTGCACTTCAACTGCAGGGTCAAATACAATCAGTAGATAAAACTTAGTACTCGTTGTTTTCCCCACGTTTTAAACAGTTGTTTTTCACCATATTCACCATATTATTAGCATTTTCAAATGTTCGTACATATACATTTCTACAAATTATAAGAACTTTAACCAACGACTTGATGGCCCATAACGTATATTTAACCTGTGTTGCTGACCTCCGTGATTTTAAACAAATGATCAACGAGTGTAGAAATCACGTGACGTAGTCAGCTTCCGTCTGTACTGCAAGCTGTGCACTAGCGTACTTCTGTTCTTGGCGCTTTCGAACAGTACTAGGTGACGTCACTTCCGCTAAGACCATACTTCAAGTCCGCACTTTGTATCTTTCGGACAGAGCCTGCAAATTGAAACCATACAGGATGAAAATAAGCATTATTATTGCATGAATGATGAGAGTGGTGAAAATTGAGATTCGCTTCGGATTCGAAACTGGGATTGTCACCATTAAGCTACTTGTATATAATTTTTTAACGCATATGCAGACTAGCTTCTTCAAGCTCCTTTACGAACACAAGTTTATCTATTTGATTTTGAAATGTTAATAAAGCTCCCAATTACCATTAACTATAAGTATAACTCCGTATTTGACAAATAATTACACAGTCAATATTATTGCAGTAAACATCATAAATCAGACATAACAATTAGAAAATAATTATTAAAAATTAATAACATGGAAAACTCATTGAACGTGTTACAGAGAATTATAAAGTAAAATGGACTCCATAGTCCCTTAATCTTATAATTCGAATGTTTTGTGTCTTTTATATTTTCTTGCGCTAGGATATTTTATTTCGCTCTTCCAACTTACTGGATAGGCGTGGCGAGAATGAAGTATGAGGAACCGATTGTAAAGATGAAGAAACAACGAAATGCAACTTTCGTGTTCAGCCTACAATGGATTCGAAGTTGAACCACATTCCGCCGGTAAAAGTTTTTATTAAAACGTACGTAAACGTATCGTTAACTTCATACACACCAAGGGTAATAAATGAAGATTACCTCCATTTGTACACACGGAAAAACTGCTGTTCTGCACAACGTTTTGTGCATCCACATTGTACATGGACACTCTTCGTAGCAATCAAGTCTTCAGCTGTCACAAAAGAGGAAACAAGATTTTATTTTTATTTGTTTCAAAAACTTGGCACCAGCGAGTTACAATTGGTACAAACTTAGGTAAATCATTAACTGTACGGAGTTATATTTGGCAAGTGAATCTTGCAGATCCTTTATAAGTATTTTTCTGCATGTTCGAAACTCTTCATTACATGCTCTACCTGTGAAGATTCAGTACCGCAATTTGTACTAATCATTAGCTACTTATAGGATAAAGGGGAAAATGACCAATTTGGACAAGACAGGAGACAGCATAAAGATGGTATTTTGTGACGTGAAATACCCATTGAGTAGTAATTTGATGGGAATTAGTAAATTAATTCAAATGGAATTTTTTTGGTAATGGAATTTCTACTCAATGCTTATATATCATGGCTTAATTCTACATTTCTCAGTTCGTTTAAATATCTGTAACCAATATCTACAATAAACCAATATTCTGATTAGTAACTTTCAATCACCCATTTGAATTGATATTGACATTTTTACAAACCAGAATAATCTAATTCCTATCCTTACACATAGAAAGTCAGCATATGTAATTATCCGACTTGGAAGAAAGATAATATTAAAAGTTTCCATATACAGGGTGTCCGGGATAGAGGTATACAAAAATACACACATATTTTAGCATCTGTAAAGTTAATAATAAACTTTCTTGACCCGGTTTTCTACAAAGAAACTCAGAACGTTTTTATGTGCGCTGGTACAGCTTAATGTGGACACCATTTGTAGCTCGACAGACATCAATCTCGTGCCAAGTGTTGGCCAGCATGTGAGGCATTATTAACGCAACAATGAATCAAATCAATCAAATCGTGAAAATTCTTCTTGTAGTCAACTTCTCTTATTAAACCCCACGCAAAAAGTTGTAATGGTATCAAATAATGGGATCTCGGTAGACAGGAAGTTTCTGCGCATGCATGACTCAACAGCACGATTGATCGTACAAGTGGAATACTGGAATCTGGGGTTGATGGTCTATCGACTGAGATTCACTACGAGACAATATAAGGAGTAGTTTTCTCATTATAAGCAGTTATTCTTGTATACCTCTATCCCGGTCACCCTGTATCAGAAAATTTGAGAATCTAATATGCCATGATTTTATATATCAGTTATTTTTAAATTTAGATTATCATATATTTTCAATGGATTTGTATTGTAATTGAGTAAATTGCAGTGAAACTCCTAATTTATTTTTATGCGTTCAGAGTGTAAACACATTTTACCATAATAACAATCTGGGAAATTAGTTGATGGTCTGAAGAGAGTGCTGGCAGGTGTCATATATTTCACACGATCTTTAAGTGATGGTCATCTCACGATATATTGCTGTTATTTCCACTTTCCTTTAATATATAATTAGGATATTGTCTATCAAAAATTTACATTTAGGATTATTATATCATGAATAGCAGTGTGTCTATCATTGAATGGTTCTAACGACTATGTATTAGTTAACAAGTATACAGAACATAATTCGAGGGCCATCCGGAAAGTAGTACCCATTCGCGCCGTGTGGAGCGCTAGTGACGCGAATAGTCACCGCTCAAGGTGAAACGAGTTTAGTTGACTATCTGCTCAGTGTGTGCGAAGTTTTGTAGCGCTGTCATTGTAGTTATTCTTTCTGTGAGTGTTTACAATGTTCAAAAGAATTGAAAACGCCGCCACTTGTGAAGTTAAGGCTGTGATTTGATATCTCAACGCCAGGAATGACCTTGTGATATTAACCGTCAATTAAAGGAGGTTTATGGAGACAATGTTAATGACGAGTCGTCTGTTAGTCGCTCGTGTCGAAACTTTAACTCGGGGAGGGAGAAGGTTCCGGGCGCCCGTCTGTCATTTCGGACGAACTGCTGAGTGCAGTTGACGAATTCATCAAGAATGATCGGCGGGCAACATTGGATGAAATCCGTGAACAGTTCACTGATGTTTCACGAACAATTCCTCTCGAAATTGTCAAAGATCATCTGATGTAAGGGAAAATTTGTGCAAGGTGGGTCCCTCGATTCTTATATTTCATAGTGATGAGAAACTGAAAGAAGGGGTGACTACTTTCTTCAATTGACTGGCGGCAGAGGAATATGAAGCTGAATTACAAAAGCTCGTCATACATTATGAGAAATGCTTAAATGTACATGGGGACTATGTAGAGAAGTAGTTTAGTTTGTTGTTAACAACTACAAAGTTTTTTCATAAAATATTTGTTTTGTTAGTTTTTTCTAAAATTCAAAAACGGGTACTCCTTTCCGGATGGCCCTCGTAATTTGTATGCGTACCTTTTCCCTTGCATTTAGTGTCGTTGTAAGTTACCCAACTGGATGTAGATTTCCCTAAAACACAAGAGAGAGACTATAGAGGCATACACATTAGCTCCGCCATGGCAAAGGGCTTTTCTTTCCAATGGAAGCATCACACTGTAATTGTTCAAGACAACCATTCACGTGCAATGGCACTTGAACTTCCCACCCTACTATCGGATTGAGAATTATAGATAATCAAGTTTGGACTCCAATTAAAAATTAATCAGTTAATCTACATTAAAACGAGTTACACAAAATTTAGCATATTCAATTCTGCGCTAATCTACGCTAACCATTTTTTACCGAGTATGCCTTCTATTTTTTATCGTAGTTAAAACAAAGAAGGGACTTTTTTTAGTTTTCCAAACGATCGCTCTCTTTGAAATTCTATAAATAAAAAACGGGTTATCCGATCGGTATGAAGTTTTAGTAGAAAGCAGGCAGAAAGGTTTTAAACACAATTATTAATCTTCAGGCTTTCAAAATTTCTCAAAAAACCGTTCTTTGCATTTCTTGCGAAACAACGTTTTCTTAGTATTAGCTAGTTCTACAAATAAAATATTTGTCTTGTTTTGAAGCTCTTTGCATCTGTTTTTAAAATGCATTATCATTGCCAATTCACATTTCGAAACCGATTTTATACAGAATTTTATTCATTGGAGTAAAGCTGTACGTGCAACGTGGCAACACTGCAATGATTAACTGGTAGTACCCGCCGCCAGTTTCCGTGGTCCAAAGGACATCACTGTGTGCCGTGTTGCCACATCCGCGTAAAGCCTTTGATCCTTGTGGAACGCCAGTTTCTAGCGGAAGCGTATTCGAGAGATGGAGCTGGCAGTCTTGGAGAATACTTTCTGTTGCCTGTTTTCAAAGTACGACCTGAACCATGTGAGTGCAGGGGCTGAAAAAGTATAATATTTCAATTTGCTTAAGAACACGTCGTGATGAACCTTGTCAAAAGCTTTTGTCAAATGCAGAGAAACAAGAGCAACTGTCATAATCTTGTCCATTGAGCGAAATATATCGTCGGTGGCTTTTAGCAACGCCGTGGCCATGCCGTGGCATTTCGGAAGGAGATTGAGGCTGTTGATATGATTTCTAACTTAATTGTAAACAATTTTTTCGGTGATCTTGGGAAGGGTGGGTAGTAGACTTACAGGACAAGGATCGTTTAAGGATGATATTACTCTTCTCTTAAGTGAAGGGTGTTGCGAAGAATAACGTCTCACGGAGTTATCTCCGTATGTACAACATTTATTTATGCTTGTACCCTTCTCCGTATATACATCTTTTCATTACAAATCCAATAACAACTGATCCCGGTCGCCTTTGGCCCCAAAACACAGAAATTGCACTTCTCAGGACTTCACTCTACGATCGCACTATTTACCATAGCGCCAACGCGTCCCCGCAGTTTACCACGCAGAGGTCCCTACGCCGTCCTCGTATTAAGTGCAGTACATCTTATTAGAGCTACGAGCGCACTATTTACCATAGCGCTAACCCGTCCACGCAGTTTATCACTCATAGGTCCCTACTTATTCGGCGCTTACACTCTGTGTGTATCCTTGCATCCAAAAACCTGAAAATCTGAGAGCATAAGAGAGAAATTAACAAGTGGGGACCGGTATTTATACCTCCGACAAACGACCCGCCCCCAACCACCGAGGCTAGGTCCTATTGTTACCTTTCAAACGGGGAAGCTGTTGAAGGGAAGCAACAGTTGGTTTCCCAGGCTACCGGGCACAAAGCAACCTAGGCGAGAGCATTTACAAAGAAATAAATTCGTACATATATACTTTCCAATTTCCAGCTGTGTGCGTAAAAGCCACACAGCAAGGGATAACGCGCGCTTTGTTCCAGCTGATTGGATACTGTATTATAAGTTTGGTGACTTAAGTTAAATGGAAGTGATACTTTGAGTGTTTTCCTAGTTATTCCATCATTGCCAGAGGCATTGAATAATATATTATTTCTCGCTTTAATTGCGTAATATTCAGCTATTGGTTTTAGGTGTAAGATTTGGGCATTTTCATTAAATATTTTCGATTTAAACAAATTCCTGGTATTATTTAAAGCTAATTTTGACCTGTCAGAAAGATTACAATCGTGTTTGTCACATCTATTTAACAAACATTAATATTCTATTACATTTTAAACGGACAAAATGTAAATTTTGAAAATGATGGCGCATAGATATATTTTAAGATGTGATTTGCGAATTAAATTTTCCTACCTTGATAGTAATTAATGAACATTACACGGAGCATATCATGACAGGAACGGGGTTGCCTTGAAAAATGAACAAAATTAGGAACATTGTCAAACTTAGAGAAAATCACTATAAAGTTTCGAATTTAACACTCCGTAATCCGCACTGAGTGCCGCTTTTTTCAAAATTTTGAATTACTTTCTTTACCAGTGCAATTATGGTCGGGAAAGCACTAGGTAACTTATCTTCACAATTTCCCCGAAAACATAGGGCGTCGGCGCCATTTTTCCTGTCGTTCTTTCAGTTGATTATACACCCCTGAAATGACATGGAACAATCAAGTTTTTAGAAAAGTGTTTGATAGGAAGCATTCTGGACGTCCCAGCACAAGCCATGAAGATTTTGAAAGCGTCCGACAAGCATTGGTATGCCGTCCCAGGATATTCATGATACGGAAACGATTATGCCTCTATGAGTGTAAAATTCAGTTTCTGC
Source organism: Lepisma saccharinum (assembly GCF_977018435.1). NCBI lineage: Eukaryota > Metazoa > Arthropoda > Insecta > Zygentoma > Lepismatidae > Lepisma > Lepisma saccharinum. The sequence continues at coordinate 60,847,795 of NC_139245.1, forward strand.
AAATTTCTGTAAAATAAAATCTGCAAAAACAGGTGACAAGTTTAAAAGGACGGAATTTGGAACATACGTGATAAGGAAAATAGAGGGAAAATGAGACATGACCCAATTGTGTGTGTGTATATATATACACTAACAGGGGGTTACATAATCGAACGCACGAAACATTTGATTCGCGTAGTCGGTAGTAATGGTGGCAAGAGCTATCGTGCATCAGAGATACATTAATGTCGAAAAATACATGATTTACCGGCCGAATAATTTGAACGAAGGGAGAAAACACTTCCACACTTCCACGAGTAAGTGGTATAGTGAAAACACATTTCACTCGTTTATTTCCTAATTATTTACATTTGTACCGACCTGTTATGCATGGCGGAACATTTTTGAACGTGGGATTTTGCTTATACTGAAAAAAGCATAATTTTTCACATTACAAGTATTTATTGTTCGTTGCTAATTTCGTTACACACAATATGGCGGGCAAACCTTGACTTACGTTGTCTATCGTCAGCTGATATCCAGTGTTTCCAAACTTATTAACCGAAAAATGCTGCACAAACTATTTACAGAAGGTTTTTAAGCGAAAATTGATCCACAAACCATTCACGAAAGTTTAGGTTAGGCAAACATAGAAAATTAAATTGAAAAAAAAAAAAAAAACGCTCACATGTCATCTTGTAAAACTACCGCATGGTTGCTACACTAACAGGGGGTTACATAATCGAATGCACGGAACATTTTATTCACGTAGTCGAGGGTAATGATGGCAAGAGCTATCGTGCATCGGAGATACATTAATGTAGGAAAAATACATAATTTACCGGCCGAATAAGTTGAACGAAGGGAGAAAACACTTCCACGAGCTTCCAAAAGTCTACAGAAACTCAGTTCCGTAAGTAGTTTCTCCTGTAAATTTGAAGAAATGTGTTTTCACTATACCATACTGTTACCCATATATATATATATATACATATATAGATAGATAGATAGATAGATACACACACACACACACACACACACACACACACACACACACACACACACACACACACACACAGGGTGTCACTTTAATGGTGCCCACGGACCACAGATTCGTATAGGGACATGAAAACAAACAACTTTTCTCAGTAACATTTTTCTCGTGGGTGCGTCGATTCGACGGTACAGCCGTTCCAAAAAGACCGTTTTGCCGCCTGAATACTTGCAACCCAACATAACATTTGATCATATCTGTGACGTCATTTCCTGCGGCGAAACAGCGCACGGCAGGGTTGCAAGGAACACACAAATTTTGTGAAAATTGACAAACTACCAGACACATGATTAGGTATAAAACGAATCGAGAAACGCGTCCAGTAGAACCGAACATCATAGCCTACCAGCCAGAAGATCAGCAGTCATCTCAGGGGAAGGGGGAAGTGAACCAACGATATGAGAAATGGTAAAAACGTATTCAAAATGAAATGTCAAGTAGAAGGGAATAGAGAATTGACCGTCCGTTCTTGTACAAGGTCATTTGACACTAGGGTCTATTTTGGATAAAATTAAGCTATATTTTTATATCTTCTGGTGGATTTAGCTAATATATAGGTGTAGCAAATTGCCTAATCATGCTACAAATTCTAAACCATCGTACTAGAGTGATTAACAAGAGCTCAGCAGAATGTTCTGAGAGCCTAGTTCTACCCCAGGGTCATGTGACTCTGTTGATTGGTTGGGTATGTATATATATTAATATGACCTTCCATTTTCCTCTTCTCCACACTTGCATATTTTGAGAATGAAAAAAGGTAAAGTGCTACCCTGTGCTTAGCACCACGCAATGAAGGCGTATAGGGGGTGTGGGGGTAACGCCCCACACTTTCTTGATACGGTCGTGAGTGGGGGTGATGTGATCAGCATCACGCCCCTGACCGCCTTTACCCCCCAGGATTTCCCACAGGTACCCATGTCATTCGACGCTGGATGGGCGCCAAAGCCACTTCCAACGTTAGAAAATTTCCCGGATTTGAACCGGCCAGCGATCGAGAATGGGAACTTATATTTGTAAGTGAAATTCTGGAATGTTCGGAAAACTAAGCTAGCTCAGGAATATCCTGCAAATATTATGCGACTCCTATTGATTGGTTAGCAGTGACTCTTTTGTGGAGTGTTTGAGAACCAAGCTGGCTTGGGAATATTCTAACCTCAGGATAACGTGATCGCCTGTTGATTGGTTGAGAGTGTACTTGGATTATGCTCCAAACAGTGGCTAGTCTTGGTTGAGAATGGTACCTGAGTTTTGCTTGGTGCCTAGATAGTTCCTTATTTATGAAAACTACTGACTATTTGATTACTAGTATTTATTTAACTATAACATGTTAACAGATATGTCTAATGAGGTGTTGTGTCATATATTTTAGTATTTATTTGATGAAAATGAGAGAGAAACATTGATTTGTGAAAAAAAATTTAAAAGGATATGTGAGATTGTTGTTATGAATCATTTGAGAAACATTACTGGAGTTCAGATCAGATAACAGTGTTGTGGCCTAGTAAATTACGAGATTTTTGGCAACTAAAATTGTTCTGTGACTCGTTCATTCTTCACATCATATACAAAAGTTTCCTTTACAATAAGAGTAACACTACATAAAGTGTTGTCGGACAGAGGCTCATGGAATTCACACACAATTTTGATATTTTATCTATCATGGTTAAAGTTACAGTGTTGTAAGTGACTTTGTAAAAAAAACGTAGACACAGAAACCAGATCGAGATAAGTCAATCTGTTAACAGAAAACGTGAAGTAAGTCATATATTCATTCAACTGGCAACAGATGACAATTTAAGGTCTAGTTATAAAGGAAAGAGCTATTGTGTTCATCAGCAGGGTGCTGTGAGTCAGACTCTTTGCTTTTTTTTTTAAGTGACTTACACAACTGTAAATTTAACCCGTCCAACTACTACTTGTTTTGTTTTCGATGTGTTGATGACAAATATAGGTCTGTGCGTCTTGAATTTGCTAGGACTGTAGTACACATCTATGTTTCCCCCAGTCACTCTTTTGTAAGCAGTGTATGTTTCATATAATTTGAGATAGTCATTTTGTGCTATGCTATGTCCAGATTATAATTTTCACGGGGGAAAATCTCATTCCGTCCATTTTTAGATAAATATTCTTAATCTTGCAATTGTCGAATTTGCTGGAATCTTTTTCTTGACTGTTCTCTCTCCCAGTCTGGAACAGCACAATTACAAAATCTGGCATATCATACTGTATACTACTGAATTCACTAGTGGCGTCAAATTCGTAATGCCCACCAGATGCTGGTTTTTGCACACACTGGTAAGTGTAAAATTGGATGGCAAATGTGGATTTTTTTAGAATATTTGCTTTGTATTTGACGACATAATTAGTCTCGTGTTTTACTACAAGTCCTCAGCTTCATTGTCCTGATGATACACTTGGCTGCTTCAGGTAAGGTGTTGGGGAGTACTGTGCCATCTGCGTTTAAGGTGCAACGCATTTGTGCATTGTTGTCGTTGGCTGCCCTGCGAAAAGTGATAGCATCAGACGCATGGGGAACAGCTTTGTGTGGCTTCTTGTCAGGATTTTGGCTCCTGCTTCAAATCCTCTTCCCTGGTAATGGGTTGCATCTATTTTGAAAAATTTCAGTGTTCCTATGGCAGTAGAAGTGATGCCCGGATAGTCTAAACGATCTATCACAGTACGGTGTTTTCTAATTCCCACTTGAGAGAACAAGTGTGGCACAAAATTATCTACTAGTTTTATATTTGCACCAGGGGGAAATGCCTCACTATTATCATTTTTCACCACTTCAAATTTAATATACAAATCAACTCTGTGAAGGTGTACAAAGCTATCACCAACACATACATCAAATTCAATCTCTCGATTTGACTCATTAAGATTAGCAAAAGTACGACAATTAGGAGGGAGACTGCAATTCGTAACTCTCAATATGCTCCATGTTAATGGTTATTTTATATATTAATTTCTAGGATTGTTGTTGTGGAAGCACCAGCAATATCTACCACTTCTCCCTTTTCATTGATTACCACTAACTCTATGTGGTCTATGCGATTGTGGTATACTGGAAAATAGATTGGTGAGGAGGATGTGTAGATGATAGGCTCCATAAACTCAGAATTTGGTTTAAAAGTTGCTATGATTCCACTTTGTTTTTGACTGCCTATGTTGCTATCAGAATTGGTAATCAACATTTCTGCTATATTACAATGGATGTTCAGAGTGTCTATGGCCAAGAATTTAGCAATATTACCATCTATGTGTTTGATGGCAGACTCAAGTTATGTGTTATTCTCGAAACCCAGTAGTTTGCCAAGTGTACCCAGATCAATTGTTTCAGTTGCAGAAACCAATTCCACTTTGTGCGTAACAAAGTTTTGAGACAGTAACACTCCTCTAGGCAGATGAGCTTGTAATGTTGATAGATTATACTGACCAGGAGTGATAATATTTTTTTCAGTGCCTACTGCAACACTATTATTATGTTTTGTGATATTGGGTATAAGGTACATACTATAGAAAGCACGAAGAGCTATGTATTTAAGATAGATAATATCGTTGTGTAAGCTGAGTTTCAATACTGAAGTCTCGGTGGTAAGATCGAACGCTCGCATGATGCTTTAGATGCCACAGTACTTTCTGATAATCTTTGATTGATGGGTTATTTATGTGAGACAGGAAGGCCAGCATTGAAGCACATAGGTGACCACAATTTACATCCTCAAAACACTGGATGCGTTCGTCACTATAATAAAGATTAGGAGTATTAAGATAACTGACTAAACCCAATGGAGGTATGACACCGAAAGAATCAAAAACAAGAGCAGTGTTAGCTTGGTTGTAATAACAGATCCGATGAGTGCCTTGATTTTTGAAACTATCCAAATTGACTACAGCACACTCTTTTTTATATGGTCCTTTGATGGGTACGGAATCTGCTATGAAAACGCCTCTGAAGTGTTTATTTCTCAGTAACTTGATCAAATTTTCAATATCGAAGTTGGAGAGTTGTTCTTTTTTATATATTTTGTCAGAGCATTAATGCCCTTCCCCTTTTTTTTCCATTACCAGAGTGTGACGCTTCTGCTCTTCCAGTTCAGCCTTCTTCTTATTGCATCAATAACTGTTTTTGTTATGGCAGCACTAACTTCACACAGCACCCAGATCTGCTAGGATGGCTGGAATACTGAATATGAAACCACCAGTGTGTTTCTCTTTTCTGGAACTCTACAATCTTTTTACTCTGAGGTGTACTGAGAATTAATTTATTTCCATGACCCCTACTCAAACAAGATTTTTTCCATCTCCTGTTGTTTTTTGGTGAGGAGACTGTTTAGGGATCCCAGAGATTTCATATCCGAATAAAGTACTTGGTATACAATACCTTCAGGTTTCATAATAATAGGTATTTATATATATTTAAGAGATATTATAGCCCCCACCCCAATTTTTGTTCTGTATTCATGACAATGGTTGTACCCAGTGCTGCTATTTTTTTCAGCTAATAAGGAATCTCTTCTGATCAGTCTTCCAAATTCTGCTTGCTCCAATTTTTGATCAGCTTCATGACGGGCAACAAGATCAGTGTGAGTATCTAGGCAATATCATGGTCTTTACAAGCTGTATCCAAAGGATCAATTCCTCTGTCTCCTCTCTCCAGTCGCTGTTCTAGTTTAGTCCCTGGACCAAAGTATTGGTAACCAGGTAAGTACATCTCGAAAGGAAGTTTGTTGATAATGTAATTAACCAAACCGTGACTCTTTCAGAATTCGGGGAGTAGAGTATTGATAATTTTAATTACGTATCCTATGCCTTTACTGTCATTTACAATAAAATTGGCTAGTTTAGCACTGATCATATCCACAATGTCTATTTTTCATTATAGAAATTATTGCTGCTAGTATTGTCTTCTCCTGCTGTAACCAACAATCTATCTATGAGTTTTCTCACATCATCCACCCACACAAACTCTTTGGGTAGAGTATTGTAGCGTTTGATGTCACTACAAGTTTTGAGTTGGTTCCATATAGGTTTGATCAGATTTTTGTATTTGTCCCCACTGCTAGATTTAACTCTGTTCTGACTGACATCATCGTTTTGGTACAGAGCATCAGAGAGTATCAAAATTTCTGTGTAACTTTGTTAACCTTCATCTGTATAATCTCTGGGGTGTTTCTTGGTTATGAGTTCCCACAGTGCCAGGATATCTAGACCAGCTATTTGCTCCACCGAAATTAATTTTCACATCATCCCCTTTACATGTGACACTAGATTTTCCAATTTTCTAAACGACTTCCTCGTTAGTCTCCATGCTTGGATACAATCCAAACACCTCATCTTTGACAAATTTCCCAGTACTTAGGTAATCTCTTGCCAAAGGACCCAATTCGATTTTCTCTGATTCTCGTATGGCCTTAGTAGGTAGTTGTTGGGAGTACTAGAGGAGAGTGAATACTGTATAGTCGTGTAGCATTAAAATCTGCATAATTTGTAGCAGCAAGAGGTACCATCTCATTTATGAGATCCTTATTTTGTTCTGTCACACCCATAATATCTCTACCAATAATGCTGATGGCATCAATAATTGGTTGGTCTTGACGCTTGTGCTGTTCATAGTATCCTCGATTCTCGGATTTCCAGCCTTCAAATCTTTTGGCCAGATAGTCACGCAATTTCAGATTGTCTTCGATTTTTAGTTTTGTGATTTATAACATGACGACGTATCTCATATTGATTTAACATTTATAAAATTGTTAATTTTTTTGTTTCTATAATTTCCATTGTTCGGTTTTCGAGTCATATCAATTGTCGCAAATCCAAAATCATCTCTGTTCCATCAGGAAGAGCAGAATTTCGAAAATTGAGTGTAGTTTAAATCTCCCCTCACATAATCATCATAGACATGTTTAAGATTGGTGTGGTCTTGACGAAAAAGACAAACTAGATTTATATTATCGCAAAGTAACTGTTTGGGAATCTTGGAATAAGTCTGAGCCAGATAAAACCGTCTATTTCCCTATGACAGTCCTTAGCGAAAAAAATTACGAATTTCATTTTGAATTTCTAAAATCGCATCATCAAAAACTACAACTGAGTTTTCGTGACAATGGTCAAGTGGCTTTATTTCTGATCCAAAGTAGTTATGCCCAGTCTCTCATACAGTTTCATAAGCTGCTGGTATTTGGGTTGCTCCAAACTTTTTGTGAACACATGCAGGTGTCTATTCTTCCAATCTAACCAATTGGGAGCAAGAAGAAAATTATCTACAAGAAGTGTAGTTTTTCTACAACCAGATGGGCCTACAATGAGGCACCAAATATTGTGAGGTAGCAATTCACCATTTTATTTTCTAGTTTCTAGTAAATCAGGCAAGCGCCTTATAACATTCCATGCTGCTGCCATAGAATCACCTTGCCTGTGTTGATCCAACTTTTTTCTGGAAGACCCAGCCATTTCACCAATAGCTTATTGTCTTTTCTATGTAATACTTTCTCAATAAGATATGTATCTGGGTAGTTAGTTTTTCTAAGCTCCTCTTAATAAAATCTTCCATTCAATATTTCATTGCAATTGTCTTTTATTATATATGAATGCCTGTTCCCTGGTAAAATTTGAACCACAGTGAACAACTCTGTGCTCCAATTTTTAGTGAAACCCTTTTGAAAATGGTGTTTGAATTTGCTAACTCACACTTGATCTCCTATTTTGTACTTCAGCTTCTAAGTTGTGTGTTGATGTTTGGGACAGTAAACAGTGGAAATTAATATTCCAGCTTGTCAGATTTGGTCACCTAAGCAGGCTTCATAAGTATGGTTCTGTATATAGATTTATTGTAATTATGAACAATATCAGATAAAATTGTTGCCCACTTATAGTTACCTTGCAAACTGAATTGCTTCCACATATGATTTTTTAGTGTTCTGTTGAATCGTTCAATTATGCTGGTTTCAAATCACTGTATGTGGAATAATGCTGAATATTATGCTGGTTCATTAATTTGGTGAATATGGATTTGTAAAATTCTTTTCCTCTGTCTGTCCGTAAGTAATGGGATTTGCCTTGCTCAAAAATAAATTTAAAGGCCTTAGTGACACAAGCCCCTGTTTTAGATTTCAGAGGAACAGCCCAAGCATATTTACTAAAAGTGTCTATTACAGTAAGCAAATACTTAAATCCAGGATTTATTTTATGCAAAATTTTCAAATTTCCTGTGCTTATTTCAACCAGATCCGCTTGCCACAGATCATCAATTCTTTTTTTTTTACCACAGTTATTCGTTTGTATCTACAGCAAACTGGTCTGTGTAGTTCATTAACTATATCTTGTCTAGTGAGAGAAGATTACATAAAGGAATTATCCTCAGGATACAATTATTTGACTTCAAATAATAATTGGTCACCAGTTTCAACATGAAAACAAATAAATTTTTCATCCTCATGTATTTTATATTTGTTGGTGGTATTGTCCCAATATGCTATTGGTATTTGAAGTGCTCTGAACACACGATCACTTCTTTGTATGGTGAAGAGTGGCACCTCAGATTGTTTCTTTTTTTCAAATATCCAAACTTCAGAAACAGAACAGTACCACTAAGATGAAACTCATGAGTCTGTGTGTAGGGATATAATTTGTAAATATTACCAGTCTTAACATATGTGCAGCGCCCTCGAGTATTTGGAACACTGTGAAGTCTGACAATCTCGACGGTGAAGAATTGACAATACAATCTGCTTAGCACTGGTCCCAGGAGTTCACCTATAGTACGAACAACCTCGTCGTACCTACGTTTGATTTTCACATCAACATACAATTGTTTGAATTGCTCTTTTCAATCATGGAGCTGTGTGGTAAAACTTGATAAGGCTGATTCTTGATTTGTTTGTATGGTCCCAATTTGAAGCTTGAGATAATCTGCTGTAAGCTCTCCACAAGCCTCAGTTTGGAGCTTTGGCTGAAGAGATAATGTACTTGGCTTCTAATTTCGATAAACAATGAGTGAAGTTCGCTGACCATCTAGTTGGTGAGCAAAGTGGCAATAGTTTCTCGAATTTGTGTAATTTCCACACTGAATATTTTTGATATCCTCAGATTTGAGTATTCGATTTACTGCTCTTTTCATAGCTCTCAGTTCCTGAGAAGTAGGTAAGCTAGCTACAGTATTCTGAAGTGCTGTTAGAGCTTCTTTCACAGCAAAGCTACAGTACTCAGGGCATCTTGGAGTTGTATTATATAATTTTGTGTCGGTTTTGATTTCTGCAATGTTTCCAAATTATTCTGTATGTCGTCTTTCAGATTATGGAAATGGGATAACTCAGATTCAGTGTTCAGATTTTCCAGCTTGGTAATCTGCTGTTGGCCTATGCTTAAACTTCCAGTGATGCAAGGTAATGTTGATTCCAATATTTCCTGGGCCCTCGTTAGTTCATTTTTTATGGTTGCTAGAGTATCCTCAATATGGGCTATGGCGCTTGAATTTTCCCAATATCCTCGTAAGTCTCAAGCTGGAGATTCATGTTGGTAGCATTACGAGCAATGGCATTGAGTCACTGGAGGAGGGCAGATTGTTTATAATATGTTTTAATATTTGAAGTCTGGTTTGGACTTCAGTTAGAGTAGTGTGCAGCTCATCTGTTTGTAGTTCAATTTTTATATTTTTCAGTGTAGGGATCTCGATGGATTGAAACTGCTCTCGCAAATCAGCAATTACACTCTCATAATCCTCTTGAATTTTGATACTTTGGACGATGGCTTGTAGTTCTGTGCGAATACTGTTTTTTTTAATCATTCAATTGTTGTTTCAGTTATTCAGCATTGGTGGTATAGGCTTGTCGAAATCTCTCAAGCTCATTTTTTAATTTGCCTACACTCTCCTCTAAGTTTTGAAGATTGTCCATTGAGGCCAAATTAGTGTATTTTTGAAGTAGGGATTTGAGTTCAGCATCAATTTTGAGAATAGGATCCAGACATTGAGACTGGTTATTTCAGATTGGAGACTGGAGTTAAGAGTTTCCTGTAATGATCTCAGATCAGTACGTAATTTCGTAACTCTAATATCAAGCACAAGAATCTCATCACTGTGATCATTGTGTTTTGTGTGACAAAAAATATCATTAGCCATTTTGTTAATGGTTATTTATAATAGGATAAGTGATTTTCAACTCCAGAAACAGAGGTATGAGTTTGTCGTAATCTCCCAACAACTCTATATACACAATCATTTGCAGATATGTCATATGTGATGGCAGTATCCATCTTATCATATTTGATGCGATAAATATTACTTCCAGTAAAAAATTTTATCACACCCTTGTTCTCAGGATTCATGGTGAATTGTAGTTTCCCGCCAATGGGGAAATTATAATAATTTCGATTGTTATTAAGTATGACGCTTTTCCTCGGCTTACTGAATGACACGGTCATCTATTTCTTAAAAAGAGATTAATTAATTGTTAAATATTTCAAATCACAAGTTTTCCAAAAGTTCAATCCAAATTTTTATATATATCAACTTAACCTTACAAATAACTGTGTTAACTTTTGCAGAAATAAAGAAAATTACCACATGTTAAATATTTATGAACAGTGTATTATAAATAAATTTCACAAGTACGAAGTATTCGTTCATACACCGAATTCAGCATACATTCATATAATCAACTAATATTTTTACATTTTTAAATCACGTTTTTGTATTTCGAGTTCTTTTACGTATTAGTCGCAATCTGAAGTCAACATATAAGCATATTAAAATTGTTCCAAGTTTCCAAGATTTTTACGAGACGATTTGCACCAAACGCTCGATTATAACGAAGAACTATCCTAGACAAATTATGTGTCTTTTTGTGATCTATAGACTTTCCACATTCCAAGCAAGTTAATTTTTCGTATTTTCAAAATAGGCCTTTCATTTATGTAGCTACATATATATATCCACAATACTTATCTGTTAGCTCGTTATGAAGATAAGATGGCTGCCATTTTTACGTCCTATGGACCGGTCACTTTTTAATGTCCTATTCACTTTTTAGGTTCTTCACGGCTTTTCTGAAGTTTGAAAAACCGTTACTGCTCTTTTGGTAACATATTTGTCATTTTTCCTGGACAAATCTTGTTGTTTTACATGAAATATTTCCAATTTAAATCTCCCAAATATTTAGCGACTCCATACTAGTCGAAGTTGATCTTTAAGATGAAGCAGTGTATCCAAACTCACACTGTTACAACTTTAAGCACAGAATACAAACTTGTTATAATTTCTCGAGTAACAAATATAGAATTGTACAGATATTATGCATGAAAATGCTTGTAAAATAAATTAGATACACTAAAATATATATTACAATATTCTATCACATGTTTACGTATTTTCTTTTTACCTTTTTCAGTTATTTTAAGTTTTACAATTTTGGTGGGAAAAAGGTTATTTACGCACAACTTAGATTTTTCCCTTTATGTGAGTTGGCTATGTTTCCAATTTTAGGATTACTTCACAACTTTAGGATTACTCTTCAAGGCGCTCATTTTAACAAATCGTAACTTTATCTTCGAAATTCTGCCAAAACTTATTTCAAATGGTTTGTACATGCTAGTAATACATTTTAAATACATGTTCGTACCCATATAGTAATGAATGAGCAAGTAAAAGCTGTTGAAACCAAACATATGAGCGATTTTGCATAAATTGACAAATTACGGTAAGCACTTTCTTGATACGTCACAAAGCAAATTACATCGCTGAGATATATAAAAATATTTTAAATATTTGAAGTTTACATATGTACTTCGATTTGAACAAAGCCAAAGTGATGCAAATTTAATATTGTACAAATATAAATCACCAAATACGAACTTAAATCGTAAATTTCAAGTGACAGAATTATTTAATTTTTCATGATATGATGGTAGTCATTATGATACCGTCATACTGGCGCCCAATGGGCTTACCCACGCCAAACTATAAATTACAATTTACTAAACTTGTAACAACACATGAGATCATAATAAGATCTGTTATTGCCAATAAAACAAAAATTGCTAAAAGAACATAGTAACCATACAAGATAATTCGATATTTGGTAAGAAACAATAATATCTCTAAGTGTGTGAAGTGTTGTGTTGCCTTAATTATAATATTTCTATATTGGTAAACCTGAGAGTGCCTTAAGCAAACTTCTCCCTGTGTCATTAGTTAGTATGATGTGTGGTCTTTCTATAACTATATTAGTGTGTATGTAAATAAACTTCTTCATGCATCACCAGTCAGCGTAGGGTGCATACCTGTAATACATGTTAAAACAGACAGGGATGATCTCGTACACAGAAACATACTATCAAAATCGTCTGACAATACACTATCCTTGTCTCTTGATGAGATTATCAGAAAGCAAAAACATAAGTGTTACCATACTGACACCAAATGGTTATACACTTATATGGATACAACTAATGTACTCTTATATCAATACATAACTCTTAAAACCCTTCTGAACCAAACTGTTCTTAAAGACCATGGTATAATGTTATACAAAATTGCATGAAAACTGTAGTTCATATAGAATCATATTATTAGTGTGATGTGTAATGATGTTGTAAGCATATTATCATTAAAGTGGAACATCTGAGTGTATGCATGAGTTAGCTTCGTGTGGTATCATGATGTTAGTGTGTTATTTTGTGCTGTTAAAATCACAATACGATCAGACCGGAATGTCTGAGAGTGTACATATGTGGATGTGTGCTTGAGTGAACATCTAATAGTAACATGAGTTACTGTGATGAATCATAACATCACTAGAACAAAATGTGTGAGTGTATACATAAGTGAGTGTGTACTTCTTCTTATAACCTGAGGTAGTGTGTTGTTTCATGCAGTGATAATCATGACATTACTAGCGTGGAATGTCTGAGTTTGTACATATGTGAATGTGTACTTGAATGAACTCTTTCTTGTAACATGAGTTATTGTGATGTGTCGTGTTATCTTAAACAAGATATTACTAGACTGGAGTGTGAAAATGTGTGCATAAGTGAATGTGTACTATGTATTTCTGGGACACCCGTTACTCAAGACGAGATTAAGACAATCCTGCTTCCAGGAACTGAATATACGCTATTTCAAGCGTCTGTTGACATATTGCCCTTGTCTCTGGACGAGATAATAAGACAAGAAAAACAGAAAAGTCTAACGACTATACACTTATGTGGATATTGTTAGCATACCCATATATCATAAGCCTTGAAAGCTGAACTAACCATACGGGCAATAGTATTATATCACAATAAATTTCTCTCTAAATCATGAAGTGATAATGAACTTCTATAGCATATCATACATTTTGTGTCAAAATTATAAACCAAAGGAAATATTGACCTATATATTAAGAAACTTCAACATGTTTCAGAGCTGAAGTAGTGTTAATGTGATATAATGTTATATTAAAATACATGAAAAATGAAGTTCAAACTTCGAAGTTATGGTGAAGTTCAATAGCATATCAAATATTATATGTCAAATGACAAGAAAAAGCAAATATTAATACATTAACACATTTGTAGCTACATCATTACTAGTAGAGTGAGCTACAAAAAATTATACATCAACACTTTAGTTAAATGAATACAAAGCATAAAATTATTATAACCCATCGTTTATATGACAGAATACTCACAAACTTCACCACTCATAATATGGCTACTGTACCAAATTATTACTAAACTTCACCATTCTAGATACATGGTTACTGTAAAAATTATCCATTATTAATCTTCACCACTTGAAATAAAATGGTTACTGCTCAATCATTTTATTGTCAATCTTCACCACTTAAAATAAGATGGTTACTGCTCAATAACATTGACAAAAAAAATAACGATCAGTTCTATACAATTATGAACGAAAACTTTGTTGAGAGGAAATTCACACTGCTGTGGACGTGAGAAAACTTTCAATTGAAAATTAAATCAGTATTTTCGAGCTTAATCTTATTGTATGCACTGTGATTTCAAGGAGCATGACCATTTACTAGATGTAAATGTTACTAATTTAAGCAATCAATACCCCAAAAGGTCAGGTACTGTCAAATATGCGAAACATTTCATGAAGTCAATCTTAACGTTCCAATACAACTCATCTGCCCAGTACAAATATTGTCTTAGTAACTTAACCAAACTATACAAAAGAAATTGCTTGAGTAAGGTTTCAACTTGTGAAGAAAATGTACCATCCAATATTCTATGCTAATAAAATTTATAACTACACTCTTAAAATAATTCACATTATAACACTTTTCATATTAAGTTTTTTGTCAATCTTCGCCATTTAAAGTAAAATGGTTACTGCTCAATAATATTGACAAAAAATATTAATAACATTTTTCATATTCAGTTTCTTGAGTGGCACTATAGGACTTACTTATTGCCTTTTACGTGAACCTACCCCAAGTTTTCATGCTCTATGGCATGTCAGCATGTGCATCAAGCTCGGATCAACTCATGGATCTCTTTGCTTACCTTTTGCAACATACTGTGAGTATTTGATTCAGCTTATGGAATCAAATAACTCAAAATAATTCACATTAAAATTAGCATTTGGATTTTTGGTACCATTCCCTAGGTGTTATAAACTAAAACTTGAGTAAAAAGTTCATTGGACAAACAAGCGAGATGTTATAGGTTAATACAGTTCAATTAACAACTATTTCTAAAGTGTGACATTAATGCACTGAATTGTTTTACATTTTTATAAGTATCTCACTGTCCATGAGGTAAATCCTAACAATTAGATTTAAATTATTACTATTATAGAAAATGTATTTAAAATATGACCATTCATAGGCCAACTAAAGAAAAATATTGAATAACTATAAGAGTTACTTAACACATTAATTTTTTTATACGAGGTGTACTACCAATTTTAGGCCAACCTCATTAACACTGGACAACCAGAAGAGTCATCAACCTTAAAATATTTTTATTTCATGCACAAGGTATACTACCACTCACAGGCCAACCTTTTAAAAGCATGGAATAACTACCAGAGTTTTTAAGCACATTATAAATTCTTGTACGAGGTTTACTACCGACTTTGGCTAACCTCAATAATGGCAAGTTTGTTTCACGAACAAACTGTACACACACCTGTAATGACAGATGAAGAAACATCATCCTTTTCATGCATTGATGCTTCAAGCAAATTTTGCACCACATCTTTATGTGTGCTACTTGCATTTTGCAAAGTGTTCAACCAAGAAATTTTCTTGTCTTTTGAACATTTCCATAATTTTACATGCTCAATACCCATACAGCACACGAAGTCAGAATCATGTTTCTGTGAGGTTACGAAGTCTCATTTACATAACATACTTCAGAGTTTCCCTGTCGTGGTTGCTTTAACGTTGCGTGGTACTTTCATTTTTGCCGCTGGTTGCTTCTTACACAGGGATGTCTCGGCGTACTCACGTGCGATATCTCTGCCTCGTTGGATCCCATCATCCACCGCGCCAAAGAAATTGAACGACGCTGCGCACCGACGAAGCCAAACACAGAGGAGTCTGTGGAGGAGTAGCGTGGTTTGAGCTTCGTTTCGAGCTTGGAAAACGTCTTTGTAAAGGCAGAGGTAAGTGTATTAATATATATTTTTTTAACAGTAGTCTTTTTTACGACGAAAATACAGAATTCCCAAACATTAAATAAATTAAATATAGCCTACTATAATTAATTCTGCTTCCTCCATGATTGGAAACAAAGTCTCAGATTAGTGCGAAAAGTATGTTACTTTTATTGTGGAATTAAAGTGGTGTGTGTGCATATACACACACACACACATACACACACATACATACATACACAACACGTACTGTGTAATTTATTTCCTATTTCTACGTGCAACGTAATCAAGCATGTAGCGTTTGTTATCGTTTACCCATTGTACCCCTCGAGAATTACGTCGCAATTTTTTTAATCGACAGATTTCAATGTTTTATGTAATGTAAAAGTGGTTCCAGCGTTAGGTTAGCACAAATAACGGATAGCTATATTTGATACCAAAGAATGACACACGTATGTTAAAACCTTCAATTTCTAAGTATTTTCGCAGCTTTTTGTTGGTAAAAATTGTTTGTATGTACAGTAAAATAGCGAAAGAACACGGCAAAAATGACTATCAGTACAAAACCTAACAATCCTAACCTAACTACGTAAAATTATAGCTGATTTTGTGGAAAGTCGTTTTGGGTGCTATATTCACTTGCGTGAAGCCTTCGGGCTTTTATGTGTTACCTTACCTTACCTTAGCATAACACATTTCCAAGAGCTAAAATCAACTAAAAACGTTCATAAACAATGCAAGATATTTCACTTTCTTTTGGGGGTACAGAGGACCAAGGGTACCACTATTGCACTGAACATTTCCAGCGCACACAAATAAAATAACGTGGAAGAATACTGCAAAGTGTTCAGTTGTGGACTGCTGCTAATGTCACTTGACGTTGGTATGAATAATTATTACAGACCTAAATGCTTTCATTGTTAGGTTAGGCAGCTCAAATTTAGGGCTATTAGCATTAAAATTATGCTTCCGTAAATACTTTACAATGCCCATGATGTAGGTATGAAGGGGTATTACATTCCTAAATGCATTTGTTAGGTTAGGCAGGCCAGGTTTTGGGCTGTTGTGATAGCAATTCCATATGCTATTCTCATCACCTGGTGAAGTAGCTGTGGCCTAAATATACACCTTTTGCATTTACAGTAAATTTTGCAAGAACTTACCCTATTCTTTGAAACAGAAAATTTTCTATCTTTCCTGTGTATAGTGAAGAGGTGTAGAATACCTTGTACCATATAAGTTGTTACGTTCCCAGCCTCTATCTAAAAATATTCACGTTTCAACTAATTCATTCTGCGATATTGTTACAATGTGTTAATTGAGGGCAGCACCATTGTCATGCATTTTTTTTAATTTTACACACTGTGGCTAGATGAGTAGATAGCAACAGCTATGCCAGCTTCGAGATATGTGCTGACATCTAACAAGAAACCTTTTTTGCCCTTTTGTAGGCATAGACCTGAGCTGCCTAACCTACTCACGTGTGCATCCTATCTATAGCAGAAATAAATATGTGAATAGTATAGGTAAGTCAAGTTTAGATTATTTCTGCTATAAGATGCATACGTCAGTAGGTTGGGCAGGTCAGGTTTATCCATACTGTATAAAAGGCCCAAAAATATTTTTTTGTTACATGTTCACACATGTCTCAAAGCTGTTTTTCCCAACCCTATTTTTGATTACATTGCTTGCAAAAATATAATTGTCACATTATTATTGCAAACTTATGCAATCAGACTTTGTTTTAAATATAAATGGGATCTACAACATGCACTAAGTGAAATTTTAAATTATTTTTGAATCTCGATTCTAGTTACTTCCGCTCTCCTTTGGTAGCAATAATAACATTAGCCGTTGATAACACAAAATGTACATGACACTCTTAATCAAAATTCTGTTTGCATTTAAGTATACAATTATAGACAAAACAGACATGGTACTGGCTACCATAGCCCTCTGAAAGATACAATTTTCTTCATATTTGGCATACTTACTAATTGAGGCCTGCTAATGACGAATCTGAAGTTAAAATTTGTCGGAAACATCTAGAAATTGCAAAATAATTGGGAACCATTGACGCTAGCCCCACGAACCATTGACGTGTGGTTAGGTTAGGCAAACATAGTTAAAATTTGGTGTCCTGGTAGTATCAGGTTCTAGAAATTGCAAAATAATTGCGAACCATTGGTGCTAGCCCCACAGACCATTGATGTGTAGTTAGGTTAGGCAAACATAGTTAAAATTTCGTGTCGTGGTAGTATCAGGAATATATACGTATATTTGCTTGTGAGAAAGAAAAAAAAATGCGAAAATAGATGGTTTCCATTCCGAAGACTAACGCCTTATTTTCACTTATTTTGCAATTTTTAGACGTTTCCGACAACTTTTAACTTCAGATGCATGATTAGGAGGCCTCAATTAGTAAGTATGCCAAATATGAAGAAAATCTGAAAGGGGTCCGGTTATCTTCAGTCGTTCCTATTACAGTGACCAACTGTGCCAGTTGATGAAGCTAATGCTTTTATTATTATTATTTTTTTTAATCTGGTCTCATTATTCATTGTAATATGAGGAATGTTTGTTACGAAACACACACTAATTCATAAGAGATTGAGTTGAGTCTTTTGAGGATGAAGGTCTAACTTATTTTTGGTGAGGCTTGAAATGCCCTGTGTACATAGGCATGTGGTTAAAATCAAACCAAATTGTACCAAGGAAGGTCAGCAATTGAGGAGAGGAAAATATCAAAAAATTCAATCAAGTTTTATTTGTTTTAAACATAGGTGCACCCAGGAATTTTTCAATGAGAGGGGTTGGGGGTTGTCAACCAAATGAAAATGTGAGTTTGCTAGTTAGGTGGACCTTCGTGGTACTGAATGGTTAATATGTAGTTATATAAACGTCATAGCCAGGAACATAAAAAATAATTTAAAAAATACACCTTTCTCAAGCAACAATTTTAGTGCTGGATGAATTGAAAGTCCATCAAAAGGGTGCTACAATTGATAAATAATGCTGTGCCATTTCTGGTTACTTGAATCCTACTATTTTAAAATGCTACAAGGATGAATAATTTTCCATTATAAAATTGTGGGGGAATCGTAATTTGCTGTAATGGTAATAATGGTCCCAGGGTTGACAGGGGGGGGGGGAATGTTCAATTGCAATGTTATGGGGGAAATGAAACATTAACTCCAACCTTGGATGTGGGGTAGGTTCCACCACTACCCTTTTTATAATCTACATTAATTCCACTATCAGTCACCCATCAAAATAATCCTGTCATTACTGACTGTTGACTGTTACATGTAATGGTTGTGTTCGAGAGCTGGGGTAGAATATACCCAATGTCTTCTATGCACTACCGAGCTTGTTAATTCATAAGTAATTTATTTGACTACTCATCCACATCAGGAATCCAATTTAAATAGAAATAAATTACTTCTGATTTAATTCATAAAATTTCTTCTTTTAGGAACTGTTCACCAACACTGGCCTAATGCTAGAGCAAGAGGTGTCTAATATGGCAGAAGTGGCGTGTGCGGGTCAAACTCAGAAACAACAAACAAACCAAGTAAGTTATAATGATGTAATGGAAACTGGAATAATTTGCATTTTTTTACTCACAAAAGTCATGAAAATCAATACACTGATTCAGATTAACATATTTACACTGCAGTTACAGAAACATAACCATGAATTAGATATTTGCCGTGCTTGTGGTTGTACTAGTTTTAAAGTGTAATCTACCATCACATTCTCCTTGATTTACAGTGAGAACATTGGCATCAGCAAGATATAGATATCTGCCATTGCTCCCATCAGCCATTGTTCCTCCCACCAGACAGCTTGCTAAAGGCATGTATAGCACCCCCCCCCCACATGTCAAGCATAAAAATCCAGTAGTTTAGTTGTTCTTTTGGCTATCCTGCCAGTGGTCAAGGGAAGGGGGTGGGGATGCAGGTAGCAACATTTTCGCAAGCACCCCTCCGCTCTAGTTGTTTCATTGTCACCATGTTAAACTACGTGAGCATCCCCTCAACTAACCCCAAGGCTCTTATCAAACATCCCCCAGCTAACATTTTCCACTTCAAACTCGAATCCAGACAATGAAATGCAAATTTATTTTCCAAATCAGCCTTGAAAACGTTGGTTAAATTACATAGCAGACATATATTCACCTATGATTATTCCTGTTTGTACTTTTGTGTGCCTTTTGCACGGCATAAGAAAGTGTTTGTTGCGGTTTGAAGTGTTTTTTTTTTTGTTTAAGTTCACTTTATGCACAGATAAGCTAATTGGGTCTAGACCTACAGTTTGAAGTGGGAACCGAACTGTTAGGTGCCCCCACCGGAAATTGAAATTGGGACCCTTTAATTACAAGGCAAAGACGTTAAAGCTATGCCATCAGGGAGGCAATAAAGTCTTTGTGTTATCATTTTGTATGAGAGATGCAGAATTTTTCCAACACTGGTTTTGGTTCTTTGAGAAATTGTACAAACATACAGAGCTCATAATTAATTTCTTTTCTCCCTTTCCAAAATTGTTCCTATTGTATTCTTAAAGCACAGACGTTAGAAAAAGAAGTCTCATTTTGGTACATCTATCCCCCCTTAGATGTGGCACAGTGAGTTTGAGATGTTTGATTGAAGGAAATGCTGTAAAAGTTTTGATATAAATGTATAGAATAACTGTAATTCCATGTTTGTTTTATAATCTCATAGAGTTGGAAGTGGTCGGAAAAACTGGCTTTTTGGGGGGAAAATGAGTTTTTTTTCTCCGTGGCTTTTTTGGTTGAGCTTTTTCACAAAAGTGTCTCAAATCAATGAAAATACAGGAGTTGGCAGTACTTTTCCTGTTCCATGGTTTTCGTATATCTGCCTACTGTAAAATAGGCACTCATTTCTAAATATAATTTACAATATGAAATTCGTTGCTAGATATAAACAGTGTTCTCAAAAAAGCTGGCTTTTTTTGAATGGGCTGCTGTTTCCGAGTGTCATCTTCATATTTCGGTAGGCTTAAATATATCTATGTAGTATAAAAATATTCACATAACTAGAATAGTTTTGTATGTGCTTTTAATAGAACCTAATAGTATGATATGATTTTCAATGTTTGAATTTGTTATAAGATCATTTACATGAAGCAAAAATTAATATACTGCTCTACCTTTTGAGAATCTAGTATCAAATCTCTTTACATTAAAGTTTGTGTTCAGTAAAATACATTTGTATTCTGGCTTTCCAGTACATAATGTATAATTTGGTTGAATGGTGGCTAAACCTGGACACGGAGCTACTAGTGTTGTAATTTTGCTACTTGTTGCAGTGGTTCTCAACTTTGAGATCACAGTCCAGTAAATTTATTTCTTAACAAGTCGATGCCCTGATCCCAAGAATTTCATTCATCTGATCTTTAAAGTTTGTGTAAATTAACATGCACCCTCAATGAATATTCAATATTAATATATCAACTAAGGCATAATCATAAAGAGTAATAAATAGTTCAATTATGTATAGGCTTGCTGTCAAATATGAAATTAGATTTAAATTAGTTGTCAACCCCTGGGTGCAACGGACCTTTTGTTGAAATGCACTGGCATTAAAACTTAAGCAGAAGCAAATAAGACTAACCGCAAATGGCAAAAAAAAATATTTAAGAGATCGGGACTGGACCTACAGTTTGAAATTACATCTGAAGCACTCTGCATCCATTAAGGATTGAACCTCAGACCCCTTCTTATTATAAGGCAAGAGCATGTACTTTATTCCACTCCAGAGGTCCATTTATGATTATGAAAGGTACCTTATATAAAAAGCCGGCCTTTTTCCAACAACAGTACTTGCAATTTGTTCTCTCTGATTTGCAGGCTAAACTAAATCTTAATCTCGGATGAAGTAGCTAATAATCTTGTTAAGTATAGAGAAAGAACATTCAGACCGAAGCGACGCATGGCAGTGGAGGTGTCACATTGAAGTTACAAGTGCTCCTTCAGTCTAAGCCAGCATCCACCACGCATGCACAAACAAGACCGAGGCGACATCATGCATGCTATTCAAGGAGCTTTCAGACTGAAGTCGCAGATGACAAGCAACATAATCTCCCTCAGTATAAAGCAAAACATTTAACGTGAATGCAAGAACAACAGACCGAAGCGGCATGATGCATGCCATTGAGAAAACAGTATAGTCTGAGCAACATGCAAGTGACATGTTTAGCTCGTTGGTCAGATGTGCTCATCAGCACTACACGTTTAGTTTTAACCCTAGATTACTCGTGCCGTACAACAAACATACATACCGGGGGAAGGCTCTCAGGGCCACACTTTTTTATCACTGAAATTCAAGAAACCATTTTATTATTGAATCACTGCTTCCTTTGCTGAGTATATATGGGTAGTTATTTATTAATTATAATAATTACAATCATTAATAAAAAATAATAACCAATTATTGCATGAGTGTGAAACATATATTTTATCATTCACTAAAACTCACAAAATCCATGACATTTTTATTAATGATTTTTTGTTTGTAGAATGTAGAAGTGCAGTTGTTTATTAAACATAATTATTACAATAATTACCATCATTACCATCTAATTGTATACTGTCACTGGCATGAGTATCTCAAATGAGATGCATTCAAAGATGGCGAAGATGTGTCCACCAAGTGCATGTTGCCTCCTAATTACTTTACATTTATGTTTTGATAAGCAGAAATAATACAGAAATATTGGGAACATTCCAGGGAACCATGTAATTTATTTTCAAACAGTTGAAAAATCTAAAAAATAGAGGTGGTTGGACTGCATGCCCCCCCCCCCCCTCTTCCTCGGTAAGCTGGTGTTAAAATTGTAGCTGAACCACTATGCAATATGTGCCCACTGAGATTGGCCAATTGTCTCTTGGCTGCTGCATCATGTAAATTTTTGTAGCTAGTTGTAAAATATGTGACTACAAACCTGTAAACTCATAACAGTAACTACAAGTGAAATAGGTTAGCTGCAATTGGTAAAAAGCCAAAATTTCTGTTGTTTTTTCTTTTAAAAAAAGCCTGCTTTTTATCGAGAAAAAAAAAACTATAATCTCACAAGAAAGCTTGGCATGTTATGCAGTAGGCTAGGTTGTTGCATAGCACAGAATGCCGATATTTCATCTTCAAACATTGGTCAAATCACAATTATCCGATAACTTATTGATCACTTTTCACATTGTTGAAACGTTATTTTCAAATTAAATGTCTTGCAAATTTGTGCAATATTCCTGATTGTTGATTGATTGAATTCGCTTATTTTACTTTGTATTTCTGCCACTTTTGACTAATCGCAAAGATGGGGATGCTGAAATTGATGAATAGACACTCACCAACACCTGCGCCAGGCTTCGGGCCGGGACCCCTGGCATCATAGCATGTTGTGATAACCACTCAATGGAGGCAGCTGGAGTATTCTTTCTGTGATGAAAGTTGGTCTTCTTTGTTGATGAAAGTCATCTTTGGTTAGAAGCCCTAGTGTGGCATAGGTATTCTTTTGCAGATATTACTTATCACACACAATATATTTTAGAATAAAATTGAAGTTGAGAATATTTGGTATATGTGAACCAGAAGTTAAAAAAATCTGGGTTGTTGTTATTTTACTGATGCAAAATATTTTTCTTTAAATGCAAGTTCTGACTAGAATGTTAATTCCAAATTGATGTTACACATGACCGTATTTCCTTTACAGGAAGGAACTGAATGTTATTCCACTCCAACATGAGGGTATATTGCAGAACCTGCAATGGAATTCTTCTGAACTACAGAAAAAAAGTGTATTTAAACACAAAAAAAAATAAAGGATATATTTTATGAAAAAGTGTTTTCATAATAACCATAACCATGTAATATGTAATATATGTGTAATTTTTGGACTTCAATGCTGACATGAATTGCTTGGTTGGTTGGTTGATTTGGTGTTTAAAGTTCACTTTATGCACAGTAAGTCTAATCGGGACTTGACCTACAGTTTAAAGTGGGATCTGAACCATTATGTGCCTCCCCCAGGTATCGAACTTGGGATCCTTGATTATAAGGCAATGATGCTACCACTGTGCCATCGGGGAGGCCCTTGGACATGAATTGTGCCTGAGCACTCACTGGCATCATAACTGTTTCAAAGTATGTTTATTTATATTTGTTTGGTTGTTATTGTTGCTTTAAACACACACTATACACATATATGTACCTCCACTGTATCGAACTAGACACTCCTTGATTACAAGGCTCTCATTTATATTTCTTACAGTGTAGGCTCAAACCAGCCAAACCATCCTAACAATTGTCTGGCGTGTTGTCATTTTTGTAATAAATTCCTGAAGTTTAGCTTGTATCCATTTTGCATTAGTCTCTTGTGAACTGGTCATTTTTCCCAGTTTTTAAAATTTTTTTACTGGTTCATTAACTGAATCTCTTTCATGGTCAGTGTGTGTCTACATTCTCCAGTTATGTAAGTATATGAGACATTGTCTTCCAATTCAGGTTACTTTAGGACTCTTTGCAAGATCTCCAGAGGTATTTCAAGTTTACAGAATAATGCATATTTCAGAATTAATATTATTAGAATGCAGACTTGTCAAGAATTTCAAGTAGGTATGTACAAGGTTTCGATAAATTACAAACTTGCAAGTGTGCTATTTAATTATTTTATTTGAGATGAAATGCTGAAGTCACCTCTTGATTCTTTTGTATTAACAGGAATATTACAAAACAGAACAATATGTTACATCAGATTATACCAGAATTTACACATGGTAAATTTTAGTATATGGAAGTTATATACTTTAAAACCACATGCTCAATTTGTAACATTTGAAATCTAATTTGGAATATTGCTGTGTAATACTGATCGTTTGACCACTGTGTAGGTTGAAAAACCATGTAAGTTGAACATATATGTTATCCCTGAGAAATGCAGACAGAATCGAATTTTCAGATGACCATGATTCTGCAAAATGTTTTACATCCTGCCAGCCTCTCATCAATTGGTAAAGGGGATGAAAAGCGACTGGAGCATGATGCTGATAACACCACTCAAATCCCAACTTCTTCATGATATGGTGTTACAAACCAGGGAGAGCTTTATTATAGCATGTAAAACACTATTATTTTATACAAATTTGATGTTATTTTATAATTTAGTTGTCAGTATTTCATTTTCACTTGTTTCTTTTTTTTTTTAGCTCTACCTGTTATCTGATATTAATGAATTCATATCCAGTACTTTTGTGCAGTTTTTCTCCCCTTATATTAATTGCGACAATTAAGATGTGTGTTCAATTCATGAGAGATAAAATAAATACATTTAAATATCTTGCCTAAACCTAGTTTTCTAAGTAGAATCCTGTGTATTCTATTTTCAGGAAATTATTAACAAGCGAATATTGTAATGATTTTTGAAGGGGCTTAACCCCAATAACCCCCCCTAAATATGCCATCCATGAATACATGCAATATAACCACAATGTAAAATACCATTGCAGTAATGTAACTGAAATATTATGCAACCTTATGTAAATGTCTCTGTAATGTCGGTAATGTTACATTTACATGTTTCTGTAACATTATCAATGTTGTGTTATGTTCGCGGACATTTCCACATTACTGAAACTTACCCGAAACATTGCTGTAATGTTCTGCAACATTGCCGCAATGTTACAATGTTTCACGAATTATGTGTTGCTAACATATCTGAAACCATGTTGTGCTGTATGGGTAGCAATGTTTTCCAGAAGAATCCCATCACAGCAACGTAAGGCAGATATACGAGAATCACCAAAGTTTTTTATACATAAGTATGGACCTTCATACAGAAAACAATATTTTTTAATTGGATTATCATCCATATATCTTTGTCTATTTCTGATAAAAACAAGATTTCCTGATGAAATCGATATTTTATCTTGTTGTTTACTATTCAATTTGTTTAACTTATTGGATCTAGCTGCATGACTTTTAATCTGAGCCATAAGCAGTTTGTCATTCCATGACTGATGTGTACCATCATCAAATATGACATTTCCTATTTGTAGGTTAGGTTCCTTATTTAACCTTAATTCTATTGGAGCGAAACCAGTTTGTGAGGAGATAGTATTGTTTAACCAATGCAAAGCCATGGATACTTGCTGGGGCCATTTAGCATGGTTATCTATGCACAATACTCTCATTAAACGGTTAAGTTCCGAATGATACCATTCAACCATGTTGGATGAAGGGTGGTAAGGTGGAGTAAACATAAGTTTGACACCATATTCTTTCATTTTGGTATTGAAAAGACATGAACGAAACTAAGGTCCATTGTCCGAAATTATTTTTTCTGGAATACCCAGATGTACAAAATATACTTGGCACAATTTATTCAGCACCGTAACAGCATTGCTGTTTGTCACTGGATATGCCACCAAATACCTGGAAGCTGCATCCAATATGGTAAATAAGAAGCGTTCACGTTTAGGACCCATGGTGAATGGACCTTGTAAATCAATGAACAATATTTTCCCAGGCTTGTCGGTAATGTGTACTTTGGCTAAATGTTTAGATGGATGCTTGTTCGGTTTAGTACGAATGCATAAATCACAGTCTGCTACATATTGTTGTACATCTTTCTTCATACCTTTCCATTGGAAGTATCTATATATTTGAGAAAGTGTACGACTAGCACCAAAGTGTCCCGATAAGTCATGAAATTTATTCAAAATTGAACCTACTAATGTAATTGGAACACAAATTCTGATTTTTTGCTCATTATGAAAGTCTCTAACACACAAAATTTTGTCTCTTAGAAGATAACGATCATTCCAAGTCCTACTTCTTGGATTATCATTAAGAATTGAGGAGTGCAAAATATACTGCTTAATTTCCTTCAATTCGTCATCCTTTTCTTGGGCTATTATCAAATCTTCTATATTAATGAAAGGTTCTACTATTTCCTTAAACTGCAAAGAATTTACATGATATAACAGGTCTTCTTGCATCGGAAATGTTCTACTTAGAACATCAGCAATTATATTTTCCGACCCTTTACAGTATTGTACATGGAAGGAATACTGTTGTAATTGTACAAACCAACGAGTTAAACGTGCATTCCATGTGTGCGCCGTTTCTAACCAGGTAAGTGCCTTGTGGTCAGTTATGATAATGAAATGTCTGCCTTTTAACAGTGAACAGAATTTATCAATAGTAAACAATATTTCTAAAACCTCCAATTCTGTAGATGTGTATGATTTCTCATAACTTCTGAGCAATCTACTCACGAAACCGAGAGGTCTAATAATACCATCTATCAGCTGATAGCAGTATCCTGCAACACCTATTATTGATGCATCGGTTTGAATATAAAAAGTGTGTGAAAAATTAGGAAAAGATAAAAGTACTTGCTCACTAACTTTATCCTTTAGTGTTTTAAAAGCTGTAGAAGCTTGGTCATTCCATTGCCATTTCTTACCAGCCTTCAACAAGTCATACATAGGTTGTGCTATGATGGCATAATTTTTTATGTATTTGCTCAACCAATTAAAACAACCTAGGATTTTTTGCAGTTGCTTAACTGAATTGGGCACCGGCAAATTGACCATGGAATCTACATACTTAGGATCTTTCTTATACCCCTGCGAAGTAATAATGTGACCCAAAAATTTAATTTCTGATCTACAAAACTCACATTTTTCAAGTTTCAACGTCATGCCTGCCTGCTTCAATTTTTCAAGAACTGTTCTTACATGTATTATGTGAGATGCAAAATCCTGAGATTTTATGATAACATCATCAACATAAACTACCACGAAATCTCTACAGTCCTTAAGCCCACGATTTAACGCATCAACGAATACAGCTGTACCATTTACTGAACCAAATAAAACTCTTTTAAAATGATATAGAATACCCTCAAACATGAACGCAGTATATTTTCTGCTGTCAGGATGTAGATTTATTTGCCAAAAAGCATTCAATAAATCCACCGAAGTGAAGAATTTACAACTTTGGAATTCTACCAATAAGTCTTGTATTTTTATGGGATGCACCTGAATAAGCTTAACATGCTGGTTTACTCATTTGAGATCAACACATAAACGTATGCCCCCTCCAGATTTAGGAACTACTAAAAGTGGAGACAGATATTCTGAATTAGACAACTCAATAACATCCCAATCAAGCATTATTTTTATTTGTTCACGTACTTGGTCTCTATAAGCAAAAGGTATAGGATAATGTTTGCCTACTATAGGTAGATCAGTATCTAAAACCATTTTGTGAACGTAATCGTTACACAAACCAGGCTTATTAGAAAATATTTCTTGATATTGGAGTAGTAACTCTATGAACAAAGTTTTTTGTTCGTTGGTAAGCGAATCAGCCTTATTCATGTACTCTTCAAACTTATGCAGGTTGAACTTGGACTTATCCTCCAAGCCATTATAATTACTGACATGAGAACACTCAAAATAAGACAAATTATTGCCATCTTCAATTATTGGCATAAAGCGCGCGAAAGTGCGTTCTTCTTCGAAGCCACATGTTATTGTTTGATCTTTAAAATTTAATGATGCTTGAAGTGCATATAATACATCTAATCCCAAAATGATATCCACTTGTAAATTGTGAACCACCAAAAACTGAACGTAACATTGTAAATTACTTATTTGAATGATCAGTTTAACCATACCTAATACTTTTGTCTTTCTATTACCAGAAAAATCTATCAATCTCACATTATCTGCAGGTGTGAGCCTGGGTCTACTGGCCTTAATATTTATTTATTTCCAAATAGTGTTAGAAAGCAGACTAATTTCTGCGCCAGTGTCGCAGAGAGCAATATAAAACTTATCAAATATTAAAACTTTTAATTTTGCAGTAAGAGTGTTACTGCCGAGAGCATTAATTGGTGTTGGAATTTCTTTTGATTCATATTCATCACTGTTATGAAATTCTTCCCATTTCTCTAAATTCAGGTTATCAGTAGTGGGATTATTAACTTGACCTTCATCACCCACTTTAAAACAAAGGTCGCTTGTTAGTTTTTCTGCAAAGCCGAAACGTTATCCACATCAGGATAACTTTCAATGCTGTTTGCATCCCTAAAATGACCAACATTGACATTGTGCACGGTAGCTTGCACTTTTATATCTCTACCCACTTTATCATTAGATGTACAAGGTGTACAGCCAAAACCCATACTATAGAAAAATTGTTTAACCTTAGTCATTCCCGCATAATTCCAATGTACCATATCTACTCTACCTCTGGACGGGTGACCAAGGAATTTCTGGTACAAAGAGTTATCTATGCAATCATTCTCTAAGAAGAATAAAGGCGCTATATTGTACACTTTTATTTTAAACTCTTCGTGTAATGACATCAAATATAAATTGAAATTATTCCATGTCTGCCACAAATGTTCATTAGGAGATGACATACATTTAGGAAGAGGTGGCAAACATAGTATCGAAATCTCAGCACAATTAGATTTCAATGTATTCATGAGTTTACTGAAAGAAACTTGCATTTGTTCCAGGCTACGTTTCCTAATTAAATCATTGGTACCTATCATGACCAATATTTTGTCTGAGATTTTCTTAGCATTTGATACACGCCTATGCAGGTCATCAATGGTTTGTCCCGAGACACATAAACCTATGAATCTGGAAGCAGATTCGTTCATATTCCACTTGTAAACCAAAATACTGTTAGCATATCTAACTAACATACTGTCACCAAGTAATTGATGATGTCCTAACTTAGGAACGAACTCATCTAAATCACAATGATGATCATTATTTATTTCACTTGAGTGTGCATTATATTGAGCTTTGGGAAAAGGAGGATTTTCAACCGCTTTGATGCTCAAGACACCTCCTGTATCAGGAGCATCTAACAGTTTTCCTGCTTTGAACCCAAATTTACATTTGTAGAAATCTGGTCATTTCTTACCCATGTCCTAGCATTACCATAGGATTTACGAGCAGATACAACATCATTATTACACCTTAAGCTTCTTAACCCATTTCTGTTAGACATACTTCGGTCATTTTGCTCCTTAATCATCGATACATTGGCTATCTTAGATTTATTCTTTTGGTTACCATAAGTTTTACTAGAATCCATATACCTAATTGGATTATTTTTTAAAGACTGAAAATTCTCTATAGCCTGCAAAGTTTGTCTCAGTGTATGAATATTATTCACTACCAAGTGTTCACTTATTTTGTAAGGTAACAACGAAGACAACTGAGCAATAAGATGAGCTTCATCAGCATGTGGTTGTATAGATTTTAGTTTTTTGAAATTCTTATTTGCGAACTGCAATAAGTTCTCCTTACTGTCTTTATCATAAGGTGAATTTAGAACTTTAGTCAAATTTACAGATTTCCATCTATCGTTTTGATAATGGGATAAGAAATCTGTCTTAAACTCAGGATAAGACTTAAACTTTAATTTATTTTCAATATACCAGGTACGCGCACAATCTGTGAGTAATTTAGGTAAATAATTCAAATATTCACTCTCATGAATATTGTAAATTTCCAGGCTTTCCTCAACCTTTTCTATAAATTCAGATGGTATTATATCTGACGAAACACCATCAAAATGAGGAAAATGCCTCAAATCTTGCGGTTTAATTATTGGCTTATACCTAACCTTTAATGTATCTCTTGACGGATCAACTTCCGAATGTTTTACATTTGGAACATTTGTTGGACAAGACATCTGTGGAGTATTACTTACATTCTGCCTAACCCTACTAGTTAACTTGTCACCCTTTGACTTGTTTCGCCTTTTAGCAAGTTTAGTATTACAATAAGGACCATCATCTACGCATGTACTATCATGAACTGAGTTGACATCACAATCAGTTTCCGAATCAGAAATTGCACCCGAAAGGTGTCTGCATTTACCGTAGTCATGCGGAATGTAACCAACACTAGGTCGACTTACATCTACACGGTTTTCAACATCTAGATCAACCTGTCTAGCATCAAGCTCATGAAAAACACCCTGCTTTGAATTCACATTTCCATTCTTTGATGTCATATTTGTTCTGACCGTAACAGGAGTCAGTACATTATTGACCATAGTTGTTAAACTAGACTCGATCAGTGACATAGCCTTTCTAATGTTAACATTTAAATAAGAAACTGCACAATCATTCAACATGTCACTATTTGGAGCAACCTTAACATATTGTAGACTAACATCATCTTCACTACAATTATTAACATTAGGTGGAAGTTTGACTTTACGTCATCGGATTCGTAATCAACATCGCTCTTATCAAGCTGATCACCCATAGCTGTCATATTGACAAATGGTCTATTCAACTGTAATTGATCTAATGCAGTATGTACCTGTCCTAAATCCTTCCTAACAGTACATAAAGACAGATCATTCTCCTCACAAGCCTTATAACATTTCTCAAGCTTCATGTCAAATTGCCTTGACAGATCGTCTATAGCGCTCTCGATTTTGCTATCGACATCATCTGCCAACGATACCAATTCTACATTCACTTTCTTGTCCAGAGCATGCAAATCTTTCACTACTTTCTCATACCTAAGCATACATTCATTTCTAAATTGACCTATATCAATTTTGAGATCTTTAAACTCCTTAGTATGAGCCTTACTTGCTTCGGTTAGTGCATGCAAAGCTGTGTCTATTTTGGTATTATGCTCTGCACCTGCAAAGCAGTGTCTATTTTGGTATTATATTCTGCTTGCACCTGCAAAGCAGTGTCCAGTTTACTATTATGTGCATTAATTAACCCTACAATGTCCGCCAGTGTGGAATTTCCTTCAACAGCTTCGGTCATTGTTAATAGGCTAAATTGAAACAAAGTAACAAGTTAAATACAAAATTATACAAATTAAATATTTCACTTCCTCTTATCACTTAAGAGACAAATTGAGTTTCAGTAATTTTGTAATAGGTAAATTAATATTTTAACATCATCATCTTACCGATGTAAAATGTGTCGATATAATTTAATATTATTGAGACAAGATGAGTCTCATCAATCTTGTATATATGACGCTTTTCCTCGGCTTACTGAATGACACGGTCATCTATTTTTTAAAAAGAGATTAATTAATTGTTAAATATTTCAAATCACAAGTTTTCCAAAAGTTCAATCCAAATTTTTATATATATCAACTTAACCTTACAAATAACTGTGTTAACTTTTGCAGAAATAAAGAAAATTACCACATGTTAAATATTTATGAACAGTGTATTATAAATAAATTTCACAAGTACGAAGTATTCGTTTATACACCGAATTCAGCATACATTCATATAATCAACTAATATTTTTTACATTTTGAAATCACGTTTCTGTATTTCGAGTTCTTTTACGTATTAGTCGCAATCTGAAGTCAACATATAAGCATATTAAAATTGTTCCAAGTTTCCAAGATTTTTACGAGACGATTTGCACCAAACGCTCGATTATAACGAAGAACTATCCTAGACAAATTATGTGTCTTTTTGTGATCTATAGACTTTCCACATTCCAAGCAAGTTAATTTTTCGTATTTTCAAAATAGGCCTTTCATTTATGTAGCTACATATATATATCCACAATACTTATCTGTTAGCTCGTTATGAAGATAAGATGGCTGCCATTTTTACGTCCTATGGACCGGTCACTTTTTAATGTCCTATTCACTTTTTAGGTTCTTCACGGCTTTTCTGAAGTTTGAAAAACCGTTACTGCTCTTTTGGTAACATATTTGTCATTTTTCCTGGACAAATCTTGTTGTTTTACATGAAATATTTCCAATTTAAATCTCCCAAATATTTAGCGACTCCATACTAGTCGAAGTTGATCTTTAAGATGAAGCAGTGTATCCAAACTCACACTGTTACAACTTTAAGCACAGAATACAAACTTGTTATAATTTCTCGAGTAACAAATATAGAATTGTACAGATATTATGCATGAAAATGCTTGTAAAATAAATTAGATACACTAAAATATATATTACAATATTCTATCACATGTTTACGTATTTTCTTTTTACCTTTTTCAGTTATTTTAAGTTTTACAATTTTGGTGGGAAAAAGGTTATTTACGCACAACTTAGATTTTTCCCTTTATGTGAGTTGGCTATGTTTCCAATTTTAGGATTACTTCACAACTTTAGGATTACTCTTCAAGGCGCTCATTTTAACAAATCGTAACTTTATCTTCGAAATTCTGCCAAAACTTATTTCAAATGGTTTGTACATGCTAGTAATACATTTTAAATACATGTTCGTACCCATATAGTAATGAATGAGCAAGTAAAAGCTGTTGAAACCAAACATATGAGCGATTTTGCATAAATTGACAAATTACGGTAAGCACTTTCTTGATACGTCACAAAGCAAATTACATCGCTGAGATATATAAAAATATTTTAAATATTTGAAGTTTACATATGTACTTCGATTTGAACAAAGCCAAAGTGATGCAAATTTAATATTGTACAAATATAAATCACCAAATACGAACTTAAATCGTAAATTTCAAGTGACAGAATTATTTAATTTTTCATGTTATGATGGTAGTCATTATGATACCGTCTTATAAGGATGTAAAATATTTACCAGTATCATCATTGTATTCTGTTAGGATACTGTTCAAGTGGATAATTAGAAGTCCATTAGGTTTAGACAAGAGATCAGTGAGATTTTGTGGGGCTATCTAGACAGGCACTTCTATGATTTTTTTTAAACCCAAACAGGTTCATTGGTTATTTCTATTGGCAAATATCACATTGGTTGCTATATCTCAGGTTATAATAACCCCATGGTAATGTGTGTATCTCGCATGAGAGAATCTGTCTCTTGTCTGAATGCAGGGCAATTTTTCTTATTTTATTTTATTTGTGGTGAGTATGTGATCAACACTTTGGATTCTCCTCTCCTCCCTCAGTTTGGGAGACTTAGTTGTGAGGAAGTTGTAATAACCATCAAAGAAGAGTTTGGTTCTACCCACTCCCTTGACTTTTTTGATAGTGTTTTTCTCTAATCTAATTGCATACATCTTTGCTCGCAATCCAACAAACTCTATAATAATATCATTACTTTTCTCATCCTTTAGTTTGCCTGGTACCTTTTTGTTCTGGGAAGGTATACCAAAACTAGGACTGTATGAAGATGTATCAAAATAATCAAGAAACTCAGTATGTTTTATATCTTCAGTGACATTAGGTGTTTTAATATGATAATAATATCTGTATGCATATACAGAAGAGAGATACTATTTTTATTAAAAAGGCTTCATTGCATGATAGTGGAGCTGCAGCATGTGTAGCATGGACATATCCAGAACCGTAGCTCCTACATAGATAGGTTTGTCAAATTGATCCATGGCTTCACCATTTGAAACAGTGACAAATATTCATGATATATTGTTCGCAATTTGAAGTTGGATCTGTCACCCATTTATTACACTTTTTGGATCATAGACCAGCTTCACGTTTACATGCTTCCTAATATTCTTAGTAGTCTTACCATAGTTTGCATTATCAATCAATTTGTAGAAATCCCTATCCAAATCTGAAGTGGCTTCTGTTCTGTGTCTTGTGTTGGTTTCAATATAAGGCTTTAACCACTCCGAATGCTTGAATCTAAGAGCTCTTCGAATTTTCACTATACGAACTCCCTTCCCTATCAAGAATATGAGATTCTTATACTGGATGACACATCTCTCTTTAGATTCAAGAGTCATCAGAAGCTTCTTTTGTTTTGATTCGGGTGGACACTTGTACTCAGGAGCTGGTGGCGAATCAGAAAACTGATTGTGCAAATCATGAGGGATATGAAGATCCACCTATGTAAAGAAACCATACTCAGTATCATCAAAATTTTATATATCATCTATTGATTTGGAATACATCCACTTAAAACCACGATAGGGGAGTTTCTGCATCATGGAATAACCATATAAATTATTTACATCGACATAGAATATGTAGCTGAAAAGTTCATTTGTGTATTGTTTTCCCTTGCATATCTCTGTGGCCATTATACCGTGCCCCACATATACCTCTTTCTATGAAAAGAAACATATCCACATCTGAAATCAGCTGCAGTTCGATATTTGTTTTGAGCAACATAGAAGACCAAGCCTACCCAGGGAGACTGTCAAAATGTGCTTGGTGTAATATATAGATATTCATGGACAATTTTCTAAATGCCTGAAATACGTAAGCAAGAATTGTCACATCCAATTTTAGATATGCATCATGGTAGTCTCCCAGTTTCCTACACCCTAATTCCTTCCACATCTGTTGTGCGTATTAGTAATCCTGATCTGTAATAATCCTTTCTCGGAGTTGGCTGTAGAACTCCTTTTGTAGAGGAGAAGACTCATTATCAAATTTAGTATGGTCAGTCACATTTTCATATGGACAGACCAATTTTTGTCTAATGTTCTATGCCCAAGCCAGGAAAACTATTAGTTGTAATTTGGAAATGGTCATGAGATAATTTGCTGGCAAGAACATCCGGACCAGCAGAGAGAAATCGCATTGAGTCCAGGAATCTCATCTTAATAATGCCACCACCAGGAATCTTTACTGTTTTGCTGAGACTAATGTATCCTCTTGATTTTCTGCTAGAACATCTATGTGATCTGTATCATAACTGAGATGCCTAACTAAGTAGTGGAAATCATACCCACTGCTATTATGGAAGAATATAGGGTCAAATTTTTGGCTGTGTATTTTGAGATTGTAGTTATTGCACAAGCAAGACCCCGAGATTTTCTCCTGTGAAATGGCAAAAGTGAAGACTTTTCTTATTATCATCTGTAAAATATGAATTGCACTGTGGCCAGATCTCAGTTGCATCATATAATTGCTCTTCGTCAGTAGATAATGGTGCTCTTGGTTTTGACACAGATAATACCATACCAAACTCCCTTACCTCTTCTTTCATTTTTTGGAGAAAGTGATAACAGCATCAAGTCCTCGGTATACATAAGATTCATTGGGTTTTGATGAATTACGCCACCTCATCAAGCTGATAAGGTATAGTCGAAGATATTTCAGGATCAGGGTCTGAATAGTTGATTGGTTTAAGAAATGCCTCAAAATCTGCTATTATTATAACTAGATGCTTCAACAAGGCCATGTATTATTTGAATTCCTCAACCTCTACTGATTTGGGCATAACCATACGTACGGGCTTTTTCTCACCACAGTATCGTTTGTGCTCCTTAAGTTTTTGGTTAGCGTCAAAGTTCAGATTATCTTATGTAGTCAAACACCTATTACAAATCTTAATTTCCCCGTCATGCTTGGTTGCTTGGCATCTAACCAGACGAGAAAGATTGCGAATAAGACAGTAATGGAAATTTTTGTCATCTGAAATAAGTATCAAATCAATAACAATTGCATTATTATTATTAACGACAGTGCTTATTCTGAAGGGATATACAAGATTATTCTCTGTATAAACATACACGTTGATTGCCAAGGGCTTCGTTACTTTGTAACCCCATACTTTCGTACCATCAAAACCTCATTTGCCAAATTTTGTACTATTATTGTACTACTAAAAAATGCTAAACATAATTTTTGTACCACTCAATTTACGGTCGAAAATCAAAAACCAATTTTGGGCTTACAGGGTAACGTCTCAACCTCATCATCGGTTTGGCTGTTGTCCACATCAAAATATTGTACTATTTAGGTACCATTTTGTACCACCCTTTAAAAAATCTGTACCCGTCAGAAACAGCCAGAAAAAGGCGGGAAAATTTGTATATTGCAACCATATATCTTTGTACCGTCTCGAGATGCATCGAAAAATATTATGCTATATTTGTACTATTTTTTAAAAAATTAAACTTTATACACACTACTTTGCAATAAGTGGATATCCGATTTTTATACCGTTCTTAAAAACCCACCAAAATGTTAAAATTTATATTTATTTCTTAGAGGCAGCAATTCACGAAAAAAATTGGACAAAATTTTATCGAATGTGTGAGGTTTTTGTCTGCTTAATGTCTGAATAAAAGATCTGGAATGAGTACTTTCCAATAAGCCCCTCTATTATTTTCGTAACATTACGGAAAACCCCAAAATAATTTATCAAATTTTGGATTTTTCACATCAAAGTACTAATTCATATGAATACATGGACAAAATATTATTATATTATTGAGTTTAGAGCTCCTCAATTCATCAACACAACTTTATAGACATGTACTTTGTATCAAGTCCCTTTCCAGTTTTCGTAAAGTCACGAAAAACCCGGGAAACATTTTATAAAGTTCACACTCCTCTCAAAGACACACACTTCACAAGAAAATATGAACCAAATATTAACGAATGTGTGAGGTTTATATCTCTTTAACTCTTAAAAAATGGCATAAATGAGTACTCTCTATTTCGCCCCTTTTTGATTTTTGTATCGTCACGGAAAAACCCAAAATAACTCAATTTTTTTTCACTTCGATGTACAAATTCCATAGAACCCATGGACAAAATGTTATTATATTAGTGAGCTTTATAGTTCCTTAATCCTTCAAAATATCGATATGGACTCGTACTTTGTATCAAGTCCCTTTTTGATTTTTGTACCGTCACGGAAAACCCGGGAAATATTCTTTAATTATTACTTCTTCGCTGAGACACGAAGTTTACAACAAACTAGAGACCAAATATTATCGAATGTGTGAGGTTTGTATCTAAGTAATCTATATATATATAAAGTCATCTATATAATTACTTTATATTACGCCCGTTTCTTTTGTACCGTAACGGAAAACCCGGAAAATATTTTTCAATTCTTACTTCATTGCTGAGACACGCAAGAAACTATACACCAAATATTATCAAGTGTGTGACCTCTGTATGTAAGAAATCTTTGTATAAAATCTTCTATGTGATTACTCTCTATACAGATCGTTTCTGATTTTTGTACAGTCAGGAAAATTCCGGGAAAAATTTTAAAATTTTTAATTTTTCGCTAAGACGCTAAATTCACAAGAAACCATCGACCAAATACTATCGAGTGTGTG
This sequence comes from Lepisma saccharinum, assembly GCF_977018435.1. Lineage (NCBI taxonomy): Eukaryota > Metazoa > Arthropoda > Insecta > Zygentoma > Lepismatidae > Lepisma > Lepisma saccharinum. The sequence continues at coordinate 60,885,486 of NC_139245.1, forward strand.
AGATTTGTATGTAAGTAACCTTTATATAAAATCTTCTATCTGTTTACTTTCTATACAGCATCTTTTTGATTTTTGTACCGCCGCGGAAAACACGGGAAATATTTTAAAGTTTTTACTTTTCGCTGAGACACGAAATTCACAAGAAACAATCGACCAAATATTATCCAGTGTGTGAGGTTTGTATCTAAGTAATTTTTAAATAAAATAATCTATGTGATTACTTTCTATTAAGCCCGTTTTTTATTTTTGTACCGTCACGGAAAACCCGGGAAATACTTTTGAATTTTTAATTCTTAGCTGAGACACGAAGTTAGCAAGAAACTATAGAGCAAATATTATCGAATGTGTGAGGTTTGGATCTAATTAAATTTTATATAAATAAATCACAATAAACTGCTGACCAAACATGCAGTGTGTGAGGTTTGTAACTAAGTAATCTTTATGTAATTTTTTTTTAAATGATTAGTTTTTATTAAGCCCTTTTTTATTATTGTACAGTCATGGAAAAACCGGGGAATAATTTTGAATTATTACCATTTCGCTGGGACACGAAGTTCACAGGAAACTATAGACCAAAAATTATCGAATGTGTGAGATTTGTATCTAAGTAATCTTTATATAAATTCATCTATATAATAACTTTATATTAAGCCCGTTTGTATCTAAGAAATCTTTATATAAATTCATCTCTATAATTACTTTCTATTAAGCCATTTCTTATTTTTGTACCGTGACGGAAAACCCGGCAAATATTTTTGATTTCTTATTTCTTCGCTGAGACACGACGTTCATAAGAAACTATACACTAAATATTATTGAGTGTGTGAGGTGTGTATCTAGTAATCTTTATATAAAATTTTCTATGTGATTACCTTCCATTAAGCCCGTGTTTGATTTTTGTACTGTCACGTAAAACCCGGGAAATATTATTCATTTCTTACTTCCTCGTTCAGACACGAAGTTCACAAAAAACTATCCACCAAATATTATCGAGGGTGTGAGGTATGCATCTAGTAATCTTTACATTAAATTTTCTATGTGATTGCTTTCCATTAACCCCCTTTTTTTTTATTTCCGTACCGTCACGGAAACCCATGAAATATTTTTGAATTCTTACTTCTTCGCTGAGACACGAAGTTCACAAGAAACTAGAGACCAAAAATTATCGAATATGTAAGGTTTGTGTCTAAGTAATCTTTATATAAAATCATCTATATATTTACTTTCTCTTAAGATCGTTTCTGATTTTTGTACCGTCACGAAAAATCCAAGACACATTTTTAATTTTTTAATTTTTCGCTGAGACACGAATTTCACAAAAAACCATCGACCAAATATCGAGTGTGTGAGGTCTGTATGTAAGTAACTTTTTTATAAAATATTGTATGTGATTCCTTTTTATAAAGTACATTTTTTATTTTTGTACCTTCACGGAAAACACGGGAAATATTTTTGAATTCTTAATTTTTCGCTTAGATACAAAATTCACAAGAAACCATCGACCAAATATTATCGAGTGTGTGAGGTTTGTATCTAGTAATCTGTATATAAAATTTTCTATACGGTTACTTTCTATTAAGTCCATTTTCTATTTTTGTTCCATCACGGAAAACCAGCGAAATATTTTATAATTCTTAATTCTTCGCTGAATCACGAAGATCACAACAAACTATAGACCAAATATAAGCGAGTGTGTGAGGTTTGTATCTAGTAATCTGTATATAAAATTTTCTATACGGTTACTTTCTATTAAGTCCATTTTCTATTTTTGTTCCATCACGGAAAACCAGCAAAATATTTTATAATTCTTAATTCTTCGCTGAATCACGAAGATCACAACAAACTATAGACCAAATATAAGCGAGTGTGTGAGGTTTGTATCTCAGTAATCGTTATATGAAGTCATCTATATAATTACTTTCTTTAAAGCCCGTTTTTTATTTTTGTATCGTTACGAAAAATCCGGGAAATATTTTTGAATACTTACATCTTCGCTGAGACACGAAGTTCAATATAAACAATATACCAAATATTATCCAATCAGTGAGGTTTGTATCTAAGTAATCTTTGTATGTTGTCGTCTATATAATTAGGTTCTATTAAGCCAGTTTTTAATTAAATGACGGTATAAAATTCAAAATTAGGCTCAATAGAAAGTAATCTCATAGAAAATTTTATATAAAGATTACTTATATACAAACCTCACACATTCGAAGGAATTTGGTCTATAGTTTCTTGTGAACTTCGTGTCTCAGCGAAGAAGTAAGAATTAAAAAAAATTCTCCGGGTTTTTCGTGACTGTACTAAAATAAAAATACGGGCTTAATAAAAAGTAATAACATAGAATATTTTATATAAAGATTACTTAGATAGAAACCTCACACATTCGATAATATTTGGTCTATAGATTCTTGTGAATTTGGTGGCTCAGCGAAAAAGTAAGAAATCAAGAGAAATTCCAGGGTTTTCCGTGACGGTACAAAAATATAAAACGGGCTTAATAGATAGTAATTACATAGAAGAATTTATATAAAGATTACTTAAATACAATCTTAACAAATTCAATAATATTTGGTCCAAACTTTTTTGTGAATTTGGTGTCTCAGCGAAAAAGTTAAGAATTCAAAAATATTTCCCGCATTTTTCGTAACGGTACAAAAATCAAAAACGGTCTTCATAGATAGTAATCATATAGAACCTTTTATTGATGGATTACTTAGTTACAAACTTTACACATTTTATTAAATCTGGTTTATAGTTCCTTATGAAGTTCGTGTTTTAGCTAAGAATTAAGGATAATAAAAATATTTCCGGATTATTCGTGAAGGTAAAAAAATAAAAAAACTGGCTTAATAAAAACTTAACATATTGAAAATTTTAAATAAAAATTACTTAGATACAAATCTAACACACTCGATAATGTTTGGTCGACAGTTTCTTGAGAATTTCGTGTCTCAGCGAAGAAGTAAGAATTCAAAAATATTTCAGGATTTTTTGTGACAGTGCAAATATAAAAAAAAACAGGCTTAATTGAAAGGAATTATATATATATATATATATTACTTCACAAAGATTACTTAGATTCAAACCTCACATATTCGATAATTTTTGGTCCATAGTTTGTTCTGAATTTCGTGTCTCAGCGAAAAGTAAGAATTCAAAAATATTTCCAGGTTTCTCCGTGGCTGTATAAAAATTTAAAAAATGGGTTTAATAGAAAGTAATCAGATAGACGAATTTATTTAAAGATTAGTTCAATTCAGTGCTCACACACTGGATAATATTTTGACCATAGATTCTTGTGAATTTCGTGTCTCAGAAGAAATCAAAGAAGAAGAAATAATCAAAGAAAATTCCGGTATTTTTGTGACGGTACAAAAATATAAAACGGGTTTCGTAGAAAGTTATTATATAGATGACTTCATATAAAAATTACTTAGATATATACCTCACACATTCGATATAATTTTGTCTATAGTTCCTTGTGAACTTCGTGTCTCAGCGAAGGTTTAAGAATTCAAAAATATTTCCCGAGTTTTCCGTGACGGTACAAAAATGAAAAACTGCCATAATAAAATGTAATAACATAGAATATTTTATATAAAGATTACTTAGATAGAAACCTCACACATTCGATAATATTTGGTCCATAGGTTCTTGTGAATTTGGTGGCTCAGCGAAAAAGTAAGAAATCAAGAGAAATTTCAGGGTTTTCCGTGACGGTACAAAAATATAAAACAGGCTTAATAGATAGTAATTACATAGAAGAATTTATATAAAGATTACTTAAATACAATCTTAACTAATTCGATAATATTTGGTCCAAACTTTCTTGTGAATTTGGTGTCTCAGCATTTCCCGTATTTTTCGTAACGGTACAAAAATTAAAAACGGTCTTAATAGTAATCATATAGAACCTTTTAATGATGGATTACTTAGTTACAAACTTTACACATTATATTAAATCTGGTTTATACTTTCTTTTGAACTTCGTGTTTTAGCTAAGAATTAAGGATAATAAAAATATTTCCGGATCATTCGCGACGGTACAAAAATAAAAAAACTGGCTTAATAAAAACTTCACATATTGAAAATTTAAAATAAAAATTACTTAGATACAAATCTAACACACTCGATAATGTTTGGTCGACAGTTTCTTGAGAATTTCGTGTCTCAGCGAAGAAGTAAGAATTCAAAAATATTTCAGGATTTTTTGTGACAGTGCAAATATAAAAAAAAACAGGCTTAATTGAAAGGAATTATATATATATATATATATTACTTCACAAAGATTACTTAGATTCAAACCTCACACATTCGATAATTTTTGGTCCATAGTTTGTTCTGAATTTCGTGTCTCAGCGAAAAGTAAGAATTCAAAAATATTTCCAGGTTTCTCCGTGGCTGTTAAAAAAATAAAAAAAGGGCTTAATAGAAAGTAATCAGATAGACGAATTGATTTAAAGATTAGTTAAATTCAGAGCTCACACACTGGATAATATTTTGTCCATAGATTCTTGTGAATTTCGTGTCTCAGAAGAAATCAAAGAAGAAGAAAGAATCAAAGGAAATTCCGGTATTCTCGTGATGGTACAAAAATATAAAACGGGTTTTGTAGAAAGTTATTACATAGATGACTTCATATAAACATTACTTAGATACAAACCTCACACACCCGATATGTTTGGTCAACAGTTTCTTGTGAATTTCGTGTCTCAGCGAAAAAGCAAGAATTAAGAAATATTTCCGGATTTTTCGTGACGGTACAAAAATCATAAACGGGCTTAATAAGATGTAATTATATAGATGACTTTATATGAAAATTACTTAAACACAAACCTCACACATTCATGGGCAGGCCATGTGGCACGAATGGGAGAGGAAAGAGGAGTTTACAGGATTCTTGTTGGGAAACCAGATGGTAAGAGACCTGTAGGAAGGCCAAGACGAAGATGGAGGGACAACGTTGAGATGGACCTAAAGGAAATCGGTAGGGATGGAAAAGAGTATGTAGATCTTGCTCAAGATAGGGACAGATGGAAGGCCTGTGTTGCTGCAGCCATGAACCTTCGGGTTTAAGAAGGCTAGAGAGTTAGTTAGTTAGTTAGCTGAGACACGAAATTCACAAGAAACTATGGACCAAATATCAACCAGTGTTTGAGCTCCGAATCTAAGTAATCTTTAAATAATATCTTCTATCTGATTACTTTCTATTAAGCCGTTTATTATTTTTGTACAAAAAAATGTGCTTAATAGAATGTAGAAACATAGAAGATTTTATATAAAGATTACTTACATACAGAGCTCACACACTCGATAATATCTGGTCGATGGTTTCTTGTGAATTTCGTGTCTCAGCGAAGGTTTAAGAATTCAAAAATATTTTCCGGATTTTTCGTGACGGTACAAACATCAAAAACGATCTTAATAGGAGGTAAATATATGGATGACTTTATATAAAAATTACATAGATACAATCCTTACACATTGGTAATGTTTGGTCGATGGTTTCTTGAGAATTTCGTGTCTCCGTGAAGAATTAAAAATATAAAAATAATTCCGGATTCTTCGTGACGGAATAAAAATTATAATCGGGCTAAATTGAAAGTAAATAAATACATGACTTTATATTAAGATTACTTAGATACATATCTCACAAATTTGATAATGTTTGTTTTATAGGTTCTTGTGCACTTTCTCAGCAAAGAAGTAGGAATTTAAAAATATTTCCCTGATTTTTAGTGACGGAACAAAAATCATAAACAGGTTTAATTGAAAGTAATTTTATAGATGTCTTTATATAAAGACTACCTAGATACAAATCTCACACATTTCATAATATTTGGTCTATAGTTTGTTGTGAACTTCGTGTCTAAGCGAAGAAGTAATAATTAAAGAAAATTTCCCGGGTTTTCCGTGACGGTACAAAAATCAAAAAGGGACTTGATACAAAGTACGAGTCCATATCGATATTTTGAAGGATTAAAGAGCTATCAAGCTCACTAATATAATAACATTTTGTCCATGAGTAGTGCAGGTGCCCCGGTTCACCATCCTCATTTGGGGCTCGAATCATCATTTGGGGCTCGTCGTGGGCCCTTACTGTAGCCTTTTATGAGGGGGTTTATGGCCCCCTGTTTACGTTTGGCAACACTGTGGGCCCTTATTGTAGCCTTTTACGATGTGTATTTTGAGGACAGATTTGGCAACACTGTGGGCCCACTGTAGCCTTTTATGATGTATTTGAGGGCAGAGTTGGCAACACTGTGGGCTCTTACTGTAGCTTTTCATGATGTATTTTGGGGACAAAGTTGGCAACACTGTGGGCTCACTGTAGCCTTTTATGAGGGGCTTATGTACTGTCTGGCAACACTGGGGGCACAGAGTTGGCCTGTGGGCCCACTGTAGCTTTTTGAGAGGGGCCTATGTGCGCCCAGAGTTGGCCTGTGGGCCCACTGTAGCTTTTTGAGAGGGGCCTATGTGCGCCCAGAGTTGGCCTGTGGGCTTTTACTGTAAACTTTCAAAGAGCCTGAGGGGCCCATGTACCTATGTCTGGCAACACTGTGGGCCCTTGTCGTAGCCTTTTATGAGGGGGGTCTATGGCCCTCTGTTTATATTTGCCAATCCACTCTACAAAAATTCCACTATATGATATTTTGAAGCCTTTCACGGTGTATGTTAACCTCACAAGCAGTGTTGCCAACTCGGGGGCGAGGTGTAGCTTTTTATGGTGTATGTTAACCCCAGCAGTGTTTCCAACTCGTCGTAGCTTTTCACGGTGTATAATTTTTAGCTTTTTTTTTAATTTTGCTATATGATATTTCACAGGCGAGGCTAATCTACAAATAGGAGTTGACAGCGATCTATGCTGTAATATTTTGTACTCTTCTAAGATGATAGGTATGCAGTAAGGTGGAGAGTTGGTGAGTACGCTAACCGGCAATAGTGGTGGTGCAGTGTTGATGCTCTTGTTGATGCTTTGGCTATCTCGTACCGTTTAAGAGATAAACCTACTTCCGGTTGTTATTTTGGATTTCCGAGCATAGGTTGTATTCACACTTTTACTTATCTTCGAGTGTACATTACAAATCTGCAAACAGATTTTGGCTATCTCGTACCGTTTAAGAGATAAACCTACTTCCGGTCGTTATTTTGGATTTCCGAGCATAGGTTGTATTCACACTTTTACTTATCTTCGAGTGTACATTACAAATCTGCAAACAGATTTTGGCTATCTCGTACCGTTTAAGAGATAAACCTACTTCCGGTCGCCATTTTGGATTTCCGAGCATAGGTTGTATTCACACTTTTACTTATCTTCGAGTGTACATTACAAATCTGCAAACAGATTTTGGCTATCTTGTACCGTTTAAGAGATAAACCTACTTCCGGTCGCCATTTTGGATTTCCGAGCATAGGTTGTATTCATATTTTTACTTATCTTCGAGTGTACATTACAAATCTGCAAACAGATTTTGGCTATCTCGTACCGTTTAAGAGATAAACCTACTTCCGGTCGCCATTTTGGATTTCCGAGCATAGGTTGTATTCATACTTTTACTTATCTTCGAGTGTACATTACAAATCTGCAAACAGATTTTGGCTATCTCGTACCGTTTAAGAGATAAACCTACTTCCGGTCGCCATTTTGGATTTCCGAGCATAGGTTGTATTCATACTTTTACTTATCTTCGAGTGTACATTACAAATCTGCAAACAGATTTTGGCTATCTCGTACCGTTTAAGAGATAAACCTACTTCCGGTCGCCATTTTGGATTTCCGAGCATAGGTTGTATTCACACTTTTACTTATCTTCGAGTGTACATTACAAATCTGCAAACAGATTTTGGCTAACTCGTACCGTTTAAAAGATATTCCAAAATTATATATATATTTGATAAGCGACAACAACAGAGCCATCTCTGTACAAATGTTGGAACTCGATGAATGCTTGAGTGGGACAAGTTTTTTTTTTTTCAGTACGTCAACATTTTTAACTTTTTTTTACCAGTGAATGGGTTAGGTGACTTGCAACGACGAAGGCCTTCTAGCAATACGAACTTAGCTTATGCCGGCGTAATTCGCTAAAATATCTTTAAATTTGCATATTTCTCATACCGCCGTATCTTGTTCTATTAGACCTCTTCAAGAAAATTGCCAATTAGTGAAAACTAATTGAGCACAACAGCAAAAGAGGTGCTAATAGGGCAAGCATACAATGATATGGGGATATGTGAATTGTCGGTTTCTTCGATTCAGATAAATGAATCGAATTGAAACTGGGATATTTTGCATTTTTTTTTATATGATAGCTAAAATAACAGAGATTTTGATTGGCTAATAATTTATACGTGGTGTTTTCTGATTGGTTTAAGTAAGCAAAATTTCTATTGGCTGTCTAAAGCCGGAGCACAGCGCTGATTTCTCACCTTTGCTGGATTGGCAGAGGAACCCACATGGCAGGGGATAGAACCTGAACGGGCTCCACCAAAGTATAGGAGACTAGAAGCATATAATTTGGCGGAAAAACCTAAGTAAGGTTATAGAGAATATTTCAAAAATAGATTTTTTTAAAAAAAAAAAAGTTAACAATTATATTTTGCATTGCACAGCATTGGGTATTAAATAACATACCCCCAAAAAATCTCTGCATTATGCGTTCTGTAAAAAATTGTCCTACGTGCCAAACTGCTGTGTCAAGTAAACATTTTCAAAGACACTGTCGTACTTGTGTGCCGGAAAAGCGAATATGTGCAACCAAACTGTGCTCTAAGTGTGGAAAAAATATTTCTATTGCCAACTTCAAGCGACACCAGCTTACTTGCAAGAGCACTGGAACATCTCTACCGCAACCTTCCAAGCGAAAGGTAGAAGTAACCTCCCTCGATGCATTGCCACCTGCCAAACGCGTCAAGCTGGCGAAGAAAGCAGACCGGTTTGCGTTTGAGCATTTATTAGAAGACTTTAACATAACATCAAACAGCTTCTGTGATGTGCGCAGTTTTCTGGGGAGCGAGCGAGCTAAGATAATATCCATCCTCAACGATGCATTGGCCACACACTCCACTAAATTCTATGCTGTGCTATGCTGCAAGTATAAGAAACCGTCTGATGAAATATATAAATTCTTCCATGCCACAAAAGCAAAAATACTGCATCAGGCAGATGTCACTGACCTCGACAGCATCTACGACAAGTTTGTCGAGGAGCTTGTGGCAAAGCACGAGGAGCATCAGGCTGAAGGCTCGGGCGGTTCGCTGTGTGGCGACCCCCACGAACTTTGTCTGACACTTAACAAGTTCCTGCCACTGGCAGGGTCTAGCTATATTGCCCTGCCACCCGAGGTTGAAGGAAGGAAAGCTGTTCTCAATATTCAGAACAAAGACACCAAATGCTTCCTCTGGTCGGTGCTGGCAGCATTGCACCCTGTTCACTGGAAAAACAGTCCACACCGTGTTGCACACTACAAGCAGTATGAGTCGGAACTGGAGGATGCAATGGTCGGGATTGCCTACCCTGTAGAAGTCTCGCATATTCGCAAGTTTGAGGTTCGTGCTCGTGCCTTGTTGGGCCTGCAATTAGCCATCAATGTTTACGGTCTCACCGAGAACAAACATGAGGTCCACCCCATCCGGGTGAGCAACGTGAGCAACAACAACAAGGCACGAGAAATCAACCTCCTGCTCATCAAGGACGAAACCCATCACCACTACACCCTCATTCGCTCGCTCTCTCGGCTTGTTTCAAGCCAACGGAGCAGTGATAGTCACCACGTCGAGGTGTGTCGCAGGTGCTTGTCTACATTTCATAATCGAGCACAGCAGGATTACCGGCGCATCAGAGGACCCAACATTGCTGCTGAGAAGCTAGCTCGCCACATGCTCTACTGTGGTACCAACAAGCCTGCACGAACTATCCTGCCCGAACCTGGTGCAGTAGAGTGCTTTCGAATGCACAGTGCTATGGTGAAGCATCCTGCCTTTATTGTAGCAGACTTCGAGGCCTTTCTTCAACCTCTGTCTAACTGCGAGCCCAACCCCGAAACATCCTCTACCATTCCTTTCCAAATCCACGAGGCCTCGAGTTACTCCTATGTTGTGGTGTGGCGAGACCATATTGCCTCCGAGCCCTATGTGTATCGCGGTCCCGACCCAGTCAAACACTTCCTGAAGAGAATGCAACAGGAAGCCATCAAAATAGGGAAGGTGCTGTTGGCCCCCAAGCCCATGCTGCCTCTGTCTCCGGAAGACAAGCATCAGCACGAAATAGCTCTAAATTGTCCTGTTTGCAACTCAGTCTTCAATGACGATAACAAAAAGGTCCACCACCATGACCATTATGGGACCGGAAGCTACATTGGCCCGTGGTGCAACAGGTGTAACTTGAGAGCCAGGGACCCGCGCTTCATACCGGTCTTTTTTCACAATGGCTCGGGATATGATTTCCATCACTTGGTCACACATCTAGGGTACGACAATGCAAGAATCAATGTCCTGGCACAAAACGAGGAGCGTTATATTAGCGTCAGCAAGTGGGTGCCGATCCCCGACTCAAGCAGCAGCATCGAGCTTCGGTTCCTCGACTCTCTAAGGTTTCTCCAGGCAAGTCTGGATGCTCTTGCTGGGAAGCTCAGAGACGACCAACTAGCCATTACCACATCAAGTTTCCCGAACTTAGATGTCACACTCATCAGACGTAAAGGGGTCTACCCCTATGAATACGTCACAGACCCTTCCAAGTTCGAAGAAGAGTTGCTGCCTCCCCAGGATAAGTTCTACAGCCAGCTGAGAGGTTCAGGTATTACCGACGAGGAGTACAAGCATGCTCAGTCTATGTGGGTCGAGTTGGGTTGCCGAACTTTCGGTGATTACCACGATGCATACCTGAAGCTTGATGTGACGCTTCTTGCTGATGTGTTCCAGGCGTTTCGGGCGACTGCGATAAACATTTACAACCTGGACCCTGTATATTTTTACAGCCTTCCTGGACTGGCATGGTCGGCCATGCTTCTGCTGACTAAAGTTAAACTTTCACTTATCTTCGATGTTGATATCATGCTTTTCATCGAGAGAGCTATCCGGGGCGGCATGGTCCAAGTGTCGCAACGCTTCGCACACGCCAACAATCACCACATGGCTACTGGTTACGACCCCTCCCAACCATCAAGCTACATCATGTACACTGACGTGAATAATCTTTACGGGCACTCCATGATGCAGCCACTCCCCTTTAGAGGGTTCGAGTGGGCTGATCCTTCCAAATTTGACGTCGAAAGCTTCGACGATTCGGAACATGGGTTTTTTGCCGAGGTGGACCTTGACTTCCCCGAGAAGCTGCAGGATTTGTTCTGCGATCTTCCCCCTGCACCCGAGTTCAAGTGTCCACCTGGCTCGGATCAACCGAAGCTCGTCATGGACTTGGAGCCCAAAAAGCGTTATGTGCTACACTACCGGAATCTCCAGTGGTTAATGCAGCAAGGGGTCTCGGTCAAAGCAGTTTACCGCGTGCTCTTGTTTAGGCAGTCTCCATGGTTGAAGCCGTACATCGACCTGAACACCACACATCGCACCAAAGCCAAGTCCGAGCTTGATAAGGATTTCTTCAAGCTCATGAACAATGCGGTATTTGGGAAGACCATGGAGAATGTGCGAAATCGCGTTGATGTGAGGTTGGTGACGAAGAAAACACAGTGTCGTCGACTTGTTGCAAGCTCGCTGTTCAGATCTCGAACAATTTACAACAAACAGATGTCTCTGATTCACATGAACCGGGGCGAGGTGCTACTCAACAAGCCCATCTATGTGGGAGCTGCAGTTTTGGATCTGAGCAAGTTGTGCATGTTCGAGACATATTACGACATACTACGTGCACACTACAACCACAATATCTCGCTCCTCTACACAGACACAGACAGCTTGGTGTACCATGTTCACACGGACGATGCGTATGGTGATATAGCCAAAGTTCCAGCTCTTGTCAAGCTCTTCGACACATCGGGCTATCCCCAGCTAAACCGGTATGGAATTCTACCCCGGAACAAAAAAATACCCGGGAAACTCAAGGACGAGAAAGACGGGGATGTGATTGTGGACTTTGCTGGACTTCGTGCCAAAGCCTATGCGATCCGGGCTGAGGGTTCTATAACAAAAAAGGCAAAGGGTGTAAGCAGGCAAGTGGTTCGGGAGCACCTCAAGTTTGAGGATTATCTCGAGTGCCTCAGAACAAAATCGCCCATTCTACAAAAAGAGCATCGTATCCAAAGCGTCGATCATGTGCTTACAACTAATATTGTCAGGAAAGTTGCTCTGGATGCACACGACGACAAGAGGTGTATTCTTGAATGTGGGGTCCATACACTTCCGTGGGGCCACTATCGCCTCCAGACTAGTAAGGCCTGCCCAGAGTGTAACAAAGAGTAATAGGCAATGCAAAATGAAAAAAAAAAATTAATTTACTTCAACTTCCTCGATTACATGCATGCATGGCACAGCAAAATTAAACTTCTGGGAAACTGCTTATTGTAGTTTGTACTTGTGTATATAAAATTCCACATTTCTTATTGCGTGCTATTTTTTTTTAATTTTTTTTTGTATCTAAAACTGTTCAGTTACTCTTTCATTCTTGACGTCATACACAAATGTTTTCTCTGCAATAAGAATGACACTGCACAGAGTATCTGCAGGCAAGGCGTCGTGGAACTCGCATACAATCTTGATGTTGGTACGATCGTTAACAACCACCTGTTTTCTTTTAGATGTGTTGATGACAAACATGGGTCTGCGAGCTATGAACTCGTTGGGGTTGTAGTACACGTCCACATTGCCGGAGGTCACTCTCTTGTAAGCTGTGTACGCCTCGTAAAGTTTCAGGTAATCGTTGTTCGTAATGTTTAAGTTATAATTCTCGCGTGGAAAAACTTCATTCCTGCCATTTTTGAGGTAAACATTTTTAATTTTGCAATTATCAAACTGGCTAGAATCTTTCTCTTGGTTATTATCTTTCCCCGTCTGGAAGAGCACAACCGTAAACTCAGGCATATCGTACCGGATACTGTTGAACTGCGTAGTAACATCAAATTCAAAATGGCTGCCGGAAGCAGGTTTCTGCACACACTGGTAACCGTAAAATTGGATGGGTACTTGGGGGTTCTTCAAAATGTCGGCTTTGTACTTGAGACCGTAATTAGATTCGTATTCTACCACAGGCATGCGCAGCTCCATGAACTGGATGACGCACTTGGCTGCGTCGGGTAGTGTGTTGGCAAGTGCTGCACCGTCTGCACCCAAGGTGCTGTAACGCATCAGCACATCGTTGTCGTTGGCGCTTCTGCGAAAAGTGACGCGCAAGCCACCCTTCCACATAATCTCTGTGTAGTCGGAGAAGAATCCCGGCAGCAAGCGCATGGGAAACAGTACTGTGTGACTTGTCGTTGATATTTTGGTCCCGGCTTCGAATCCTCCTGCTTGGTAGTATGCTGCATCGGTCTTGGAGAGCTTCAGTGTTCCCACAGCTGTAGAAGTAATCCCGGGGTAGTCAACCCTATCGATGACGGTGCCATGCTTTCTAACTTCCACTTGCGAGAACAGATGTGGTACAAAATTGTCCACAAGTTTTAAATTTGCATTGGCATTAAATGCTTCCCCGTTGTCTCTCTTCACCACATCAAACTTGATATACAAATCAGCTCTGTGAGGGTGAATGAACCCATCCCCAACGTCCACATCGTATTCGATCTCCCTGTTCGGCTCGTTCAAATTGGCGAACGTGCGACGATTGGGTGGGAAGGACTGCAACTCGTAACTTTCGATTTGCTCCATGATTGTTATTTATTATACGTTAATCTCCACGACGGCGGTGGTAGTAGCTCCGGCAAAATTCACCACCTCATTTTTTTCGTTTGTCACTGCCAATTCTATGTTGTCTATGCGATTACGAGATATGGGGAAGTATATCGGTGGTGAGGGTGTGTAGATAATCGGTTCCATGAATTCAGAGTTTGGTTTGAACGTAGCGATAATACCTGTCTGCTTGTGGCTGCCTGGGATGCCATCCGAGGATTTGGTGATCATGCCTTCTGCCACGTTGCAATGTATGTTCAGAGTCTCGATGGCTAGAAATTTAGGAATGTTGGCACCGATGTGCTTGATGCCAGGTTCGAGTTTTGTGTTGTTCTCGAATCCCAGAAGCTCTCCAGCAGTGCCTAGGTCTACTGTTTCCGTAGCAGACACAATTTCAACTCTGTGAGTTACAGAATTTTGAGATAGCAGTATATTTCTTGGCAATTGGGCTTGCAAGGTAGACAGATTGTACTGTCCTGGCGTGATAACTATTTTTTCATTTCCAACAGAAATTTTGTTATTGTGCTCCGTGACATTGGGTATCAGGTACATGCTGTAGAATGCACGAAGAGCAATAGATTTAGGATAGATGATGTCGTCATGCAACGCGAGTTTCAAGACCGAAGTCTCGCTGGTGAGATGGAACACTCCCATGGTGTTTTAGGTACCACAATGCTTTCTGAAAATGCTCCACCGAGGGGTTATTTATTTTAGACATGTATGCGAGAACGGAAAGGCATAGGTGGCCGCAGTTAACATCGGTGAAACCCTGGATGCGTTTGTCATTGTAGTAGAGGTTGGCAACACTGAGATACTTCACCAACCTGGCAGGCGGTGTGCCACCGAACGAATCGAAAACAAATGCATTGTCATCGTCAATTTTGAGGTAGCATATCCAATGTGTACCAGGATTTTTGTAACTGTCCAGGTTGACCACGCCATACTCCTTTTTCTTCACAGCAGAGGGTAGAGAATCGGACATGAAAACACCCCTGAAGTTCCTTATTCCCAACGGTTCGATCAGAGATTCAATATCGAAGTTGGACAGGGCTTTCTCTTTTTTTTATATTTCTTCAAAGCATCGAGGTTGTTTTTTCGCTTTTTGGTCACACCTTTCCCCTTCTTCTCCATAGCCAGGTTGTGACGTTTCTGTTCTTCCAGCTCGGCCTTGTTCTTTTTTGCATCGATGACGGTTTTGGCGATAGCGGCACTGCCTCCTGCCAAGCTGCCCACTGCACCCAAAGCTGCCAAGATGGCCGGAATGCTGAATATGAAACCTCCAATCTTCTGCTGCTTCCGCGAATGCTGCAACTTTTTCAATTGTGGAGTGCTGAGCAACAATTTCATTCCGTGTCCTTTAGACAAGCATGAACGTTTCTTCTCGCGTTGTTTCTTGGTGAGTAACCCATTGAGGGCACCCAGCGTTTTCAGATTCGAATATGGTATCTGGTACACGACGCCCTTGGGCTTCATGATGTATTTTTTTTTTACGATATGTTATTTTATATATGTTCAGAGATTTTTTGTTTTCCCTCCCGTGTAATTTTTTTTTACGGTATGTTATTTATATATACTTTGCAGCTATTAAACAAATTCGATTATGTGCTTTGTTTTCTTACCAAGAAGTTCTTTTGTCCCTTTGTACACGATTCGAGTTGTGTTCTCGATTAAAATAGATAGCTTCTCGTCGGATAACATGCTAGCGTATCGATCTGGTAAAAATAGGCTGTATTGTCCGTTGAGCAACAGACGTACTTTGGGACCATACTGGGTTGCAACAATTGAACCGGAAGTTATTGCGTAAGGTTTGTCCACTTCCAATTCCTGAATTTTTATATATTCGACTGACAAATTTAGCATTTGTTTTAATGCCTGGACGTCACTAATTTTTTCACTCATATCGAAGAAATATTTTTTTGGTCTCGTAGATTTTTTTACAGTGTGTTATTTATAGAAAAAATTTCGGCGTTGCCTAATGCGATGAGGTGATCGATGATCCTGCTGGTTTCAGCATTTGAAGCATACCAGTCGTCTGTATATCGTCTCCTCCCCTGTCTCCACTTGTGAAGTTCGTCCATCTTATCAGCCAATTTTTCATCAGCAGCCCGAAAAAAAAAGCATAGGGAGAAGAAGAAGATTTTACACCGCTTATTTTTCTCAGATGATCCAGAAGTAGCATTTCACAGGGCAAGCGAAATTGTGGTGTTATTTTAACTAAATCAATAAGCCTCGTGACTATCGTCGAAGGTAAATATAAATATTTTGTATAACACTTCTGTTGGTAAATCTGTTATATGCGTAGATATTTTTTTTACTGTATGTTATTTAATTACAGCCCCCACCCCAATTTTCGTTTTGTATTCATGGCAATGGTCGTGCCCAATGCTGCAACCCGTTCACCCAGCGAGGCGTCTCTGCTGACGAGTCTCCCGAACGCGACATGCTCCAATTTTCTATCAGCATCGTGACGCGCATCTAAATTCGTATATGTGTTGTAAGCAATGTCGTGATCCTTGCATGCAGCATCCAGCAGATTTACCCCCTTGTCTCCTCTCTCCAGTCGCCGTTCCAGTTTCGTACCCGGTCCGCAGTATTGGTAACCTGGTAGGTGCATCTCGAAGGGTAGCTTGTTGATGATGTCGTTCACGAGACCTCGACCCTCGGCCACATTCCAGAATTTGGGAGGCAGGGTGTTGATGATTTTGATAAGGTAACCTATACCTTTGTTGTCGTTGACAATAAAGTTGCTAAGCTTGGTGCTAATCATGTCCATGATGCCCACCTTCTCGTTGTGGAAGTTGCGATTGCCTGCATTTTCTTCGCCTGCGATAACCAGCAATCGATCTACAAGCTTCCTTACGTCGTCTACCCAAACAAACTCTTTAGGTAGGCTATTGTAGAGTTTGACACCGCTGCCAGTTTTGAGTTGGTTCCATATTGGCTTGATGAGGTTCCTGTATTTTTCTCCACTGCTTGATTTTACGCGATTCTGTGTTGCATCGTTGTTTTGGTACAGGGCATCCGTTATGATTAAAATTTCTGTGTAACTTTGGTAATCCTCGTCTGTGTAATCTTTAGGTTGCTTTTTGGTGATAAGTTCCCACAGGCCCACAGTGCCAGGATACCTAGTCCAGCTGTTCTTCTCGCCCAAATTAATTTTCACGTCGTCACCTTCGAACGTAACTTTTGACTTTCCAATTTTCCAAACCACACCCTCGTTAAGTTCCACAGAGGGGTACAATCCAAACACCTCGTCCTTTTCAAATTTCCCGGTGCTCAGGTAATCTCTCGCCAACGGACCTAATTCAACTACCTTGTCCGAAGAGGTACTGCCTAGAACCTGACGTCTCAGAGGTGCAGCTCCAAGTTCGAACGGGGTAGTGTGAATACTGGATATCGGTGTAGGCACAGCATAATTTCGAGCAGCAAGTGGCACGAGCTCGTTGATTAAATCTTTATTTTGCTCGGTAACATCTTTGATGTCTTTACCTAGTCCACTTATAGCATCAATAATAGGTTGGTCCTGTCGCTTTTTCTCTTCGTAAATTCCGCGATTCTCTGATTTCCAACCCCTGAAGCGTTTGGCCAGGTAGTCGCGCAGCTTCAAGTTGTCGTCTGCGAGTTTGCGTTTCATTATTTGTTATTTATAATACGTCAAGACGTTTCTTGTAACGTCGCAACGTTTAGAAAGTTGTTTATTTTGTTTCTGTATTTTCCGTCATTGGGTTTCCTCGTCATGTCTATCGTGGCGAATCCGAAATCATCTTGATTCCAGCATGAAGAGCAAAATTTGGAAAACTGATTGTAGTTCATGTCCCCGCCTACATAATCATCGTAAGCATGTTTTAAATTGGTGTGGTCTTGACGAAACAAGCAAATAAAATTAGCGTTGTCTCGGAGAAGCTGCTTGGGAATTTTAGAAAAAGTCTGAGCAAGATAGAAGCAGTCTATGCCTCTGTGCCGCCCCTGTGTAAAAAAATTGCGAATTTCGTTATGATTCTCCAGGATGACATCGTCGAAGACCACCACCGAATTTTCATGGCAGCAGTCTAGTGGCATTACTTCGGAGGCAAAAGTAGCTATGCTCAGCCCTTCGTACAGTTTTGTCAGCTGTTGATATTTTGCTTGCTCCAAACTTTTGGAAAAAACATACAAGTGCCTGTTCTTCCAATCTAACCAGTCGGGGGCAAGAAGAAAATTATCAATAAGTAAAGTTGTTTTCCCACACCCTGAAGGTCCGACAATAAGGCAGCGAATATTGTCCGGCAACAGTTCGCCGTTTTTCCTAGCCTGACGCTCCGGGGGAAAATCTGGCAGTCGCCTCACCACATCCCAAGCACCCGTTACACAATCACCTCGTTTGCGTCGATCCAACTTTTTTCCTCGAGTCCCAACCATTTCACCAACAGTTTGTCACCTTTTCTACGTAATACTTTTTCGATAAGATACGTATTGGGGTATTTTGTTTTGGAGAGTTCCTCCTCGTAGAATCGCCCTTTCAAAATTTCGTCGCGATTATCTTTTATTATATACGTGTGACGGTTACCGGGTAACAATCGAGCAACAGTGAAAAATTCCGTACTCCAGTTTTTGGTAAAGCCTTTTTCAAAAATGCGCTTAAATTTACTAATTCTTACTTGGTCTCCAATTTTGAATTTCGGTTTTTTGTTAGTGGGCCGGTACTTGGGGCAATAAACAGTAGAGATCAATTGTGCCTCATCAGACTTGCTGACATCGGCAGGCTTCATGCGTATCGTGCTATGCAAACTGTGATTATAGTCGTTTACGAGTTCCGGAAGCACATTGACCCACTTGTGGTTACCTTGAAGCGTGAATCGTTTCCACATGCGTGTTTTGAGAGTACGGTTAAAACGTTCCACTATGCTGGCTTTGATGTGACTGAAAGTCGAGTAATGTTGAATATTTTGCTTCTGAACAAACTGTTGAAATATCGAGTTGTAAAATTCCTTTCCGTTATCCGTTTGAAGAAATCGAGGTCGCCTGCCACTTTCATTGAAAATAGTTTTGAATGCTTCCATTACGCACACACCTGTTTTAGCCTTGAGGGGCAAAGCCCACGCAAATTTTGAAAATGTATCTATAACAGTAAGAAGATACTTGTATCCTTTGTTGATTTTATGTAAATTTTTTAGGTTGCCGCTACCCATTTCCACAAGGTCAGCCTGCCAAAGGTCATCCACGCCTTTGGTCACCACCGCCAGTCGTTTGTAGTTTCGTCGTGCAGGTTTATGCAGCTCGTTCACGATACCCTGCCTAGACATGGCGCGAAAATAAGAATATAGCCTGGATGGGATTTCTAGCTGCAGACAATGCTGGGTTTT
Organism: Lepisma saccharinum; assembly: GCF_977018435.1. NCBI lineage: Eukaryota > Metazoa > Arthropoda > Insecta > Zygentoma > Lepismatidae > Lepisma > Lepisma saccharinum. The sequence goes on from NC_139245.1 coordinate 60,904,667, forward strand.
CTATATACAGCTTGTCACCTATTTCTATGTCGATAATTTGAGTGGCATCTTCGGCATAGGCAGTCTCGCGACTTTCGGGGTGTGTGAAATCGACCAGCTCAACTCCTCTTATTTTAGGCTCGTCGCCAATGTTCGTCACAGTCATGGTTGGGTAGTGGGTTGCGTGAGGCAAAGACCAGTAGGAAACCTTGACGAACTGAAGTGTGCCAGCAAGAAAAAATTGATGATAGGCTTTTGCAGGAGTCAACATGTAGAGTTTGTAACCTGAATTGAAAGGGGAGGAGAACTCTCTGTTTGGTATGCTGTACAGTTCGATGACAATCGTAGACTTGAGATTGTCGATGCTGGCGTTCAGAGTGTTTACGTTGGTTCGAACCTCAGTCTCCACATCCCCCAATCTGCCATTCACCGATTCCAGGTGTTCCTCGATAGCATGAACAACAGTGTCGTAGTTTGGTTTGATCTTCACATCGACAATAAGGCTCTTGAATTTTTCATTTAAGTCATGTAGTTGGGTGCTGAAATTAGCTATAGTCGATTCCTGACTTGCCTCGATACTCCCAATTTGCTCTTTCACGCTGGCAATAATCTGCTGCAGGCTTTCTACAAGCGTCAACTTGGAGCTCTGTATTACAAGGTCGTGGACCTGCGTTCTAATTTCCGCAAACAATTCATGCAGCTCGGTGATGTTCTGGTTGGTAGGTAAAGCCGCGACAGACCCCCGTATCGATTCAATTTCGGATTGGATGTTTTTGATGTCATCGGATTTGAGTATTCGGTTGAGAGTTCTCTTCACGCTTTTCAGTTCCTGAGAGGTAGGCAGGGTGGCCACCGTGTTTTGGAGCGATTCCAAAGCTTTTTTCACCGCGTCCAACTCGGAGGCATCGGCAGCAGCACGTATGCCTTCTTGCAGTTGCGTTATGTCATCCTGGGTGGGGGTAGATTGCTGCAGGGTTTCCAACTTAGTCTGTATGTCGTCGATCAAGTGATGGAAATGAGACAACTCGGATTCTGCATTCAGATTTTCCAGTTTGGCGATTTGCTGTTGGACGTTGGCCAGTGTATCCCTGATGCCCGGCAGTTTGGTTTCCAGCTCATCGTGAACATTCGCCAGATCATTTCTAATAACAGCAAGAGCATCCTCAATATGGGTTATGGTGCCTTGCAGCTTCCCGAAATCCTCGTAGGTCTCAAGTTGGATTTTGATGTTGGCCACGCTACGGGCAATGGCGTTCAGTTCGCTGGACGACGGTAGATTGTTGATAAAATCCTCCAGCGTTTGGAGTTTAGTTTTTACTTCGTTGATGGCCGCATGCAAAGCATCCGTTTGAAGCTCAGCCTTGATGCTTTCCAACGTAGGGATTTCGAAAGATTGAAACTGTTCGCGCAATTTAGCAATACTAGCGTTCACGCGATCGTAGTCGTCTTGTGTTTTAATGCTTTGGATGATAGTTTGCAGTTCGGTCTGGATGTTGCTTGTTTGATCCTGCAAGCGTTGTTTCAGCTGTTCAACGTCTGAGGTTTGCGTTTGTTGCAGCTTCAGAAGTTTGTTCTGCAGATTGCCCACACTCAGTGCCAGCTTGTCGAGATTGTCTATCGACGCGAGGTCGGTGTATTTTTGCAGCAGCGATTTTAGCTCTGCATCAATCTTGAGTACAGGGTCCAAGCACTGAGACTGCAAGCTGGCTATCTCGGACTGGAGGCTGGAGTTGAACGTGGACTGGAGGGCCTGCAGATCGCTTCGCAGCTTCTTGACCCTGACGTCGAGCATGAGAAGCTCGTCGCCATGGTCGTCGCGTTTCGTATGGCCAAAAATATCGTTAGGCATTGTTATTTATTATAGGATAGCTAATTTTCATTTCTATGAAAAGAGGAATAAGTTTGTCGTAGTCGTCCAAGAGCTCTATGTACAGGCGATCGCCAGCAGATACATCGTACGTGCTGGTACTGTTCATCCTATCGTGTTTGATGCGATAGATGTTCTTGCCGGAGGAAATTTTGGCCTCTCCTTTATTCTCGGGATTCATGTCAAACTGCAGTTTGCCGGAGATTGGGAATTGGTAATAATTTAAGTTGTTGTTGAATATGTAGAAAGTCTTGCCCACATCCTCGTCGTACTGGGTCAGGATGCTATTCAAGTGTATAATCAACAAACCGTTGAGTTTAGATAATAGGGAGGGTAACAGGTCCCAGCTTGCAGGTGGCGATGGTGCGCTTTGGGCGAATACCTCCATAGCTTGCTTCCTGAAGCCAAACAGGTTCATAGGCATTGTTATTTTATTTTATATTTAGTGATTCGTTTCGAGCCTCAAATAATGATTCGAGCGTCAAATGATGATTCGAGCCTGAAATAATAATTCGAGCCTCGTCAGTGCTGCCACTATTTGTAGGTTAGCTTAGCCAGTGAAAGATAGTGGTCTTCGGATGGGTTGGCAAATATAAACAGAGGGCCATAGACCCCCCTCATAAAAAGCTACGACAAGGGCCCACAGTGTTGCCAGACATAGGTACATGGGCCCCTCAGGCTCTTTGAAAGTTTACAGTAAAAGCCCACAGGCCAACTCTGTCCTCAAATACATCATAAGGCTACAGTGGGCCCACAGGCCAACTCTGGGCGCACATAGGCCCCTCTCAAAAAGCTACAGTGGGCCCACAGGCCAACTCTGTGCCCCCAGTGTTGCCAGACAGTACATAAGCCCCTCATAAAAGGCTACAGTGAGCCCACAGTGTTGCCAACTTTGTCCTCAAAATACATCATGAAAAGCTACAGTAAGAGCCCACAGTGTTGCCAACTCTGCCCTCAAATACATCATAAAAGGCTACAGTGGGCCCACAGTGTTGCCAAATCTGTCCTCAAAATACACATCGTAAAAGGCTACAATAAGGGCCCACAGTGTTGCCAAACATAAACAGGGGGCCATAAACCCCCTCATAAAAGGCTACAGTAAGGGCCCACGACGAGCCCCAAATGATGATTCGAGCCCCAAATGAGGATGGTGAACCGGGGCACCTGCACTACTTCCATGGGTTCTATGGAATTTGTACATCGAAATGAAAAAAAATTTAGAATCATTTTGGGTTTTCCGTGACGATACAAAAATTAAAAAGGGGCCTAATAGAAAGTACTCATTTAGGAATTTTTTTTAAATGTTAAACAGATATAGGCCTCATACATTCGTTAATATTTGGTCCATATTTTCTTGTGAAGTGCGTGTCTTTGAGAGGAATGTGAAATTTATAAAATGTTTCCCGGGTTTTTCGTGACTTTACAAAAACTGGATAGGGACTTGATACAAAGTACATATCTATAAAATTGTATTGATGGGTTGGGGAGCTCTAAACTCAATAATATAATAATATTTTGTCCATGTGTTCATATGAATTAGTACATTGATGTCAAAAATCCAAAATTTGAAAAATTATTTTGGGATTTTCCGTAACGGTACGAAAATAATAGAGGGGCTTATTGGAAAGTACTTATTCTAGACATTTTATTCAGACATTAAGCAGAAAAAAACCTCACACATTCGATAAAATTTTGTCCAATTTTTTCCGTGAATTGCTGCCTCTAAGAAATAAATACAAATTAAAAAATTTTGGGGTTTTTTTAAGAACGGTATAAAAATCGGATATCCACTTATTGCAAAGTAGTGTGTATAAAGTTTAAGTTTTTTAAAAAAATATTACAATAATAGCATAATATTCTTCGATGCAACTCGAGACAGTACAAAAATATAAGGTTGCAATGTACAAATTATCCCGCCTTTTTTCTGGCTTTTTTCTGATGTGTACAAAATTTTTAAAGAGTGGTACAAAATGGTACATAAATAGTACAATATTTTGATGTGGATAACTTAGCCGAAACCGATGATGACGTTGAGAAGTTACTCTGTAACCCCAAAATTGATTTTTGATTTTCGACGGTATATTGAGTGGTACAAAAATTATTTTTAGCATTTTTTATTAGTACAATAATAGTACAAAATTTGGCAAATGATGTTTCGATGGTACAAAAATATGGGGTTACAAAGTAACGGACCCCCTGCCACCTCACTGCGTGGAATGAATTGAATGATCCCTGCTCCCCTTTATCTCTTCGAGACAAAAAGTGGTGCTCGTAAATACAGGTTCGTGGTACAGGTAAATGCACGTAAGAGTTACAGGTAAAGACACGTGTGTAAGCGTGCTAATGGACATCCTTGTGTTGTGATTATAATAAACATTATAGATACGTATACCCTTTCTTTACACCCAGCAAGCCCCGAGAAAATTCTGAGTCCATGTTCTACGACTGGTAAGAAGTTAGCACGTATGGGTAGACTTTTGCCATCCTCGTAATTTGAAGTGCTTACAGTGTGGTAATTGTGTGAAGAAGAGGGTGAGGATGTCGCAAAGGAAAGTAAAGGAATGCATAATATTAAGGAGAATTTAATGTAACGCTGCTAGTTTTACTCGCAGACGCATTGGGACTTGCTCGTGATGAAGAATCTGAAAGTTCACACGTATAGGTCAAGGACACACCTAAATACAGATCACAAAATTTGGAGTTTAGTGACGACAAAGAAAGTATATATGAGTACCTGCCAGTAAGTAATTCAAACGATCAGAGTGTATATATGTTTGTCCGAGAGAAGGAAGACTGTCTGGAGAAGGAAGTCCATGCAAAGAAGAAAGGACGATTCTAGACCAAGAGAATAATTAGAAACGTGCAGCTATACGATAGTGTAACGAATATTGGACCTATGCGACTATTTCGAAGAATGTGATAGACATAATTATTGGATATATAAATATTTTAATGGAAAGTGATATTATAAATATTGGATGTATATAGATATTTTAAAAAGATTGTTATATTGATGTTGATATATATATATAACAAGATAATGTTAATATAACCAAGTAATGTAAAAGAAATGAAATAACACAATCTACTTGTTCTCTCCAATGGAATATATCCTCGGTTGAACAGTTATCTGCTTTTAAAAATGTGAAGTGATGCATTGTTTACATCCCACTCGGTCGTGACCTAGAGCTCACCTATGATTTGTTATGCTACGTGAAATGCTAAGGAAATTAGGACCGATCATCTTAACGTGAAAAATGTCATGGGATATGCAATAGCATCAAAATGCAATCAGGTTTGTTCACTTTATCTGGCAAAATTAGATCATTGCAGAAATGTTAAGAAAAATGTCAAGGAAAATACTTTCATGTAGTGTGTCTTAATATCCAAACTTATCCTACACAATTAGTGTTACCACACGTTCTCTTTTTCCTGGACATGTCCTTCATCATTAGCCTTACATCCAATGTCACATAATTTGAATTAAGAAAATGTGTGTCTCAGTCGGACAAATTTAAATTATGCAAAGTACAAATCTATGGACTACACTTCTAAACAGAATAGTGAAATTAATTTTGATTGAAACACTGGAATTGCTGGTTTGAAATTTTAAGATGAAGGGAAGAAATGGGCAGAATATCACCTCACTTCAGAAATCTAAAACCATAAAGTGAGATAGTCCAGGCCTTGAACTCATCATATCCCACTGTTTACAAGTTACGTTATATTATCTGCTGAATATTTGTTTGCCACTCCAGGTCATAATGTAAAGTTGAGGAAGTATTTTTATTAATACAACACAATGGACTCTTGAGAGGAATAAATTTTCATAGATTCTGTAAAAGGTGTGGTACTGGTTCAGTTTAATTTCAAAGAGCTTCTTCAGGATTTCACAAACATTTCTTGACCAAACCTGAAAATCTGAGAAAAAATTGGCTTCTCTGAGAAATACAACTTAAAGAAGGTGTACTAAGAAGTGTGTTGAATTCAATTTTTTGAATTTTTAGGTATAAAAAAAACGTAATATTTTGAAGAAATGAAATGTGCCAATTTGACATTGATAGTGAACATTTTCTATAAATGTGTATTTTTACTACGAATGATTTATCCCATACTTTGACTAAAAGCCCTACATTTTGAGATAGCATGTCCTACTTTTATCTTATAGTGATCTGGTAACCCCACACACCTATGCTCTAAAATCTACCAGAATATCATTTCGTGAGCAGAAATTGGAGTATTCACTCAAAACATAGAACATTTAGAATTTATTTGCACACAGAGTAGAGCACTATAGAATAGAAGGGGAAGGAAGCAGATGCAGAGGTAAACAGGCTAGTGAAAAAGTTTATACATCATAAAAGTCGCGAGACATTGTGAAATAAAAATGTTAGCACTTCTTTTAATTAATAATATGTATTTTTAGTTTGCAAAGATATAATTGTAAAAATTGTCTTTCTTGCTTGCTTTGCTCACAGTGCAGTCATTTATTTAAAAGTCACATCAAATCTATACATATTATCTACTTCAAAACAATTCTTCTTGAGTGTTGCATTACCAACTCTCTGTATACTGTAGAAAATTGTACTCATTACATGCAAATGCAACACACTGTAAACTACTCAATAAACAGAGAATAAATAATGCCAGGTGTGCACTTGGAAATCAAATAACTATTGTGTATTAAGTCTTCCTACAGCTTAGAAAAATCAGATTGTTACTGCAGAGCAGTGGTTCTTAAACTTCTCAATCCATAGAGCTCTTTTCACCAGGGTTGACAGAATTTGTTTTATTTATACGGAACAAAACCGTTTTTTGCTTAAACGGGTTGTAATGAAGAACAAAAAAAAAAAGAAATAAATAAAACATAATGTCTAAAAGACTCATTTTCTAAGAATAGTGATTAATAGGGCTAGTATATTTGGTTTGCTGTATTTTACTTCGCTTTTTTTTGCCACTTTAGGCTAATTTGCGAATATGGGGATGAGTGATGATGTGATGAATGGACACTCACAAACATCCATGCCCAGGCCAGGATTTGAACCCGGGCCCCTGGCATCATAGCATGACGTATTAACCACTCCACCACGTCGGCAGGCTAATAAGGCTAGGATTTTCATGATTTAGCATATTTTCTTTGGTGATGTGTTACCTAAATATATAGAAATTCATATTGTGAAGAAATCAATTGAATTGAGCTTCTTAAGGGCATATTTTGGCATATTTGGCCATTTCTACGTAATAGAGTATATTTTGATGGATTTTTGGTCATATTCAGTATATTTTTGCTTCTTCAAGAAATATACAGTCATTTTTTAAGTGAATTCGTTCTTCCATGTTCACTCGACGTTTTTTCTTGTATTGCAGCAAAATCTTTTCATTTTTATTGGAAAATTTACAGAAAGTATTATTCATTGTGCACTCCAACTCAGGGCCCATAAACTGAACCAAAAATAGTACGTATGTCAAAATATTTCAGCATATGTTAGATATTGATGTTTGAAAACAGTTCAGTTATAAGGGCATATTTTTCAAATTATAGTGCATATTTTGTAAAATTTAAGGTCATTCAAGAATATTTGATTTTGCATATTTTGGTGATTTTTAGGTCATAAAAATCCTAGCCTTAGTGATTAATAATGAATGTGTTAATCATCCAAGGACTGTATTTCACTTGGCTTACATTACTCTTAAATTTTTCATGTAAGCTGTTCAAGAAAAGAAAATAATCCACAGTTCCCAAGTCCCACTCTATCCACATGGTAGCTAGCTACTCTGTTCTCTGAAATACGAATTTTGTTGAGACTGCAACAAAATATTGGCATTAATAACTATGTACAATATGTTAAGTGCGAAACAAAACAGTTTCATCCATATATTATTCGATTTTTAAAATGCTTTAATTAAACACATGAAAAAATAGCCAAGTATTTTAAGATTGGCCCATGGGTACATATTACAATATTTCTTAACTGAATATACATTTTCAACCATTGATGTATGTTCACAATCAACAAAATGATACAGATGGAATGAAAAGACAAAGTTGCATCACACACAAATAACCGCAACTATCAATTGTCAAGTACCAAATGTTTTAAATGTTTAAAACAAGTTGTTCCAAGCACTTTTCTATTAAATATACCAACCCTACTTTTCACCCAAAGACAAGACTGTAGAGCTATTTTTCTTTCCATACCCCTCAGAGCAAAAATGTATTTTTACCGACAATGAGAATTCAGGAATTCAGTTTCCGAGAAATATTGGTTTTATAATGGAATCACAAGAAAAAGATCTTATCTCATCGCACTCGCAGGTGTAGGGGAAAGCAGAGTGGGGGGGGGGGTTTCGGTGCGATCCGAGCCAGGATTGACAAGCCTATTGATTTCTCAGGAGATTTCCTTAATAAACTGATACCATGGAACTTTAAAGCATGCGAGTGTTAATAACAAGAAAATTGCTGAGAAAGGAGTGGATAGTTGAACTACAAAGGAAATAATGCACCCCCTTCTCCATAGTTGCTTGGAACTTTCGTCGGCTTGAAAATAATAAATTTTCTTCAAAATTATACAAAGGCATTGACGTCTGGAAGAGGGTGTAAGGATGAATAACATACCTCCCACCCCTATGGAAAATGCTAAAAGTATATATTATTTCAGTCACAGTAATTTACATCAATTAATATAATGGGGATGCAGGAGCGTGATAATTTCAAACTCAAGAGGTGTTTTATGAGGTGGACAACACACTTACTGGGTAATATGCCAAATTTATCCCCCCCGAAAAAAAAAACATGCTTGCCATTGGTGGAAAAATTCTGTGGATGTCAATGGGCGCCTCCAGGATCGCTCAACATAGTAGCAAATGTTGACCTGCTACGTCACACTGTTTTATGGCTATTCCTGGATGCAAGTGTTGAGAAGTAGCGACTTACACAGCTGATAACAATTGAACAGAGAAATGGCAGAGCGTGATATGTTGTTGGATATGATCCCACTGTTCATAAATTATGAATCTGATGACGATATAGATATGGATGCCGTTTTAAATGAAGCTATAGAACTTACAGAACCAGTAGAAGGTGAAATTATTGCAGGACCAAGAAGACAACCTCCTAGAAACCAAAACTTCTTCCAAGAAACAGTTCCCCTGTATAACGTGTATGAGTTCACAAGCCACTTTAGAATGACTAGGCAAACCATGGAGGTAAGTTTTACATTATTTTATTATTATTATTGATAATAATAATTAGTATTACATAATAATTTTTGTGTCCCATTTTGTAACCTCACTACGTTAGTGATCATTGGAAAAGTAAAGACTAACGCTTCCTTGATGGCTCAGTATTAATGACGTGCCTTGTAATCGAGGGGGTCCCGGATTCGATACCCTGTGGAGGCAAATAGTGGTTCGGATTCCACTTTAAACTGTAGGTCGAATTCCGATGAACCTAACTGAGTATAAAGTGTGCGTAAAGCAACAATCCAAATTCATTGCAGTAACGCTGACGCCTTCAATTTAGACGATACCGAGTATGATTCCCATTTGACATATATTGCACAGTTGATTTTGCCTACTTACAGATAGAATACTCTAAAAATAATTGTACGTTTTAAAGTTCGATGTAGAAGAAGTGCAGATCTAACGAAACATACAATGGGGTAAAATGTCATATTACTAATTTGACAAGTCTTTCTCCAAAATAATAATAATCATGGAGGAGTGACATTGAGGGTAAAAAGGTTGTGGCCAATTTTATCTACGCATCTATATTGTGGCCTGACCCTGTGGCCGAGTGGTTAGCACATCGCGCTGCGACACCAAGGGTCCCGGGTTTGAATCCCGGTCTGGCTTGGTTGTTTGTGAATGTCCATTCATCAATTTCATCATTTCATCACTCATCCCCATCTTCGCAAATTAGCCAAGAGGCACAAAACGTTAAGTAAAATAAACTAAATCAAATCAAATCAAATCTATAGTGTGATTTTAAATTAGTATTTATGTGTGTATAGGAGTACAAGCTCAACACAACACTGAACTTTTGAGTGAGTGTATGTGACCTTATCGGATGTAACCCTGAGCTATGATTAAATGTTAAGTATCCCCGAAACGTCTGAAATTCCTTTATTTTCTTCTTTTTCACATTGGTACTTACGTATTCAGCATTCCTAAGGATTCTTGAAGGTGCCATTTTGTTTTTTTCACGCAAATAATCTCAATTTTTGACATATAGAGTAATTCTTGTTTGTTCATTTTCGCTTGCGTTACAACCAATATGGCGAAGAAATCTTGACTAGCGTTATCGATGATCAGCGGCTATGCAGTGTTGCAACCTTCTTCATCGAAAAATACCTACTTTCGTGTTACTGATTTTGTATTTTTTTCCAGGTTCGAAAACCCCACGAACCATGCACGGATAGTCCCATGAACCATTCATAATGTTGTAATCCCATCTTACCAGGGATCTGAGGTCACAGGGATGCTTCAATAACACATTTAGGTAGAGCTTAAATATACTTGAACCTGCTCCAACTAAGAAAAAGGAGATATGGAAGATTGAATTTAAGGTTATTCACGCTTGTTCATACCTGGTAGGCGAATGATGTTCTTGTCCAGATGCTTCTTGCAGACCGAATTGTGACTGATGCCAAGGTTCAATGCTGTGACCCTTGACTCACTATTCCGAGCAATCTCGCACGAATAGCTGCAGGCTGATGTAGCAGTAAACTTCATACACCGTCGTTGTAGTTTGTTCGTTGTAAAGTGCATGAGTAAAATAAGAGAAATGAGCGCAAGCTTGCTTTTATAATATTCTGCCTCGAAAGGTTATTACACCTTTCGAGCACGCTGGATCATGTTAGATCCACGTATTTGCTTCTCAGTTAATGCTTCGAGGAAGTTACGAAGTGTACGCATTCTTGAGATTGCTCGCCAGTCGGACAATTCCAGTGAATAAACAAGCATAAAATAATCTCTTGACGAGGTTTTCTCGAATTTTTAATCATCATATCTCTACATTCCCCTTGTTAAGTCAATTGATCAATTCTGCGATGGTCGATCAACCATGTCAGAGAAGTTTAGATTTAAAATTATCATTTATTAAAATTCCAAAACCGTAGAACATCAAAATACCAAAACTATTCACCAAAATATTCAAATCACCAAGCACCGTTGAACAAAACACGTAGAAAAATGAAACTGTAGGGTAAAGCCTCTTGTGTACTCAAATAGTTGGAGCACTAGCGAGCGAAGTCTTGAGGAATATAAATGAATCGTGTAGTATTGAAGTTTAAACTAGTTTTGAATAAAACACGGAGGACACTAGGATGGCCGGGAAACACAGGCCATAACACAGCGAAAAGAACTTTGCACAACACACGTGGGTTTGTTGATTGTTTGCACAGTCCAAAGCAAACTGATAGCCAAGCCTACGGCGGGGCGGAGCGTCGAGCAATGGTCACTATGGCAACGCGACATACTGTATGTCGCCAGAGGCGGGGCTCGCAATAGCAGACAAAAGAACGCCATATCAGAACGAAGAATCGTAGCAGCGTACCTCACACGCGGCTTGAAAACGTAAATGCACTAAAATATACAACAGCACCCGTGGGCACAAACCTGGTGATTCACATAAAATGTTCACACAGACGAAACACGTGAGCGCGGTGGCAGTTTGCAAGGCAAAGCACCGAAACACACTTGCGGTCAAAGGAAGTAAATGAGCGCAACACATGATGTAGGCGACGTCAAGAAGCACTGGGTGGGAGGGGCTCTGCCGAGGAAGTTCTGCGTGACGTCATAGGAATGGCATTCAGGCGAAGGTGAATCTCGAGCGTATGATGTCGCTGTGCGCTGGAGCGGGAGATACCAGCTTGAGGGGCGACATTCTGAGTTGGATGGTTGTAAAACGTTGCGATACTGCGGCGCGTCCGGGTTGATGAGAAAGGCAGCCAGGGTCCTTCAGCAATGGAACTCCACAAAATTGTCATCCGTTCACTTCAAAGGAATCAATAGGATAAGGATGCCGATAACAGCTAACACGATGGTCGCGATAATAGCATAATGAGTGGGAGACATCTTGGGGTGGGAGTCTGAAATGAGAAAAGAAAGGGAACTTCAGTGATAATAGAACGAACTAAGTGATTACGAGACATTTCCGTCTGTAATATGTGTAAATGTCATATAGAAAAATAATTGCAAGAATTTTACATGTAATGTGTGCAAAGGATTAAGCGCCTTCGATTCGCTGCTAACCAAAAAAAATTGAAAAAAATAACTAATATATTTATAAAAAGTTCATGGAAAGAGTAGGTATTTAATTTCATGGGATATGTGGTATGAATAGTTGAACTATAAAATCAAAGGAGAGAGTGGGAACATATATTTACTATATGTTTGTTATTTAGTGCATTGCAGCTTACAAAGAAGCAGTTCGCGTTACACCTGACCGTAAATAAAAATTTGCTAAGGTCAAAAGCCTAAAGTTCAGCAAGTTATATGCAGTTCATTTGTTCCTTAAGTCGTTCATCTTGTTCTTAGTTATTTATTTCTTTCTTTTTTCGTCATTTGAGCGTATGTGTACCACCAAAGGAGGAAAAATGTTTGCTAGTTAGAAACATAAACGCGCTAAGTACTTACAAGTCAAATCAGCTACGTTTCAATATTTACATAGTCATCCAAACGTTTGACAAAACATTTGTTTAGTTACGAAAATAGGAAGAGAAAAAAGTGGTTGAATAATTTCGAGAAGTATTTCTTAATAGGAGACAGTGTTTTTATTTTTTTTATTTCTTTCTTTCATGTAACCACTATGTTATCGATGGGAACAAGGCAAAACAAACATTACCACTACGTTATTATGTTGAAGAGGATTTTTTCATTATCAATTGTGTTCACACACAAAACTTAGTGTCTGTCTGCATCCATACCTAGATCAAAAGATTCGAACCATGTCTCAGCCCCTTGTAACTTATTTAATTATTTACACTTGTGCTTGTATTTGCTCTCTTCGGGTTTAAGAAGTCTAGAGAGTTAGTTAGTTAGTTGTTTCCCACTGCACTATTTGAATTTTGAATAATCACATGTTAGTTATAAACGCATCGTTGACATCCTGTCTGATCATATGTGTGTTTGGGTTGAAGCTTTGTATCTGCCTGCAACATTTATTTTCTTCATTTTCTTGTTATCTGCTTTCTATATAGAATATTAGAAACAATACATTTCCATTAACAGTATTTCATGTTATGCAAAACATTTAAGTTTATACACCATCAGAGGTATGATTGCAACAACGTTACCCCTACGTCATCCGACAAAAGGCCAGAATCAGTATTGTTATATTTTATTGCTCAGGTCATTTCTTTTTTTAATATGTACAGCTATAGGTGAACATAGTAACTTAATCCATCAGAGTCGTAAACCAACAAAAGTACACCTCTGTTAACTACCTTGTGTGGGGGGAGGGGGGACAATTGTAGCTGTTGGTGCAATACACTTTGAAGTTTTGTTTTCAAAGTGCCACACATCAATTTCATCATAATTATCATTATTCATCCTCATCGTTGCCATTAGCCAAAATTGCCTCTTCTTTTTTACAAATTTTCGTACTGATATCCGTGCACCCTGGGCCTTAGCAGATTAACAGAAATCGTCTGAAGTTTAAACTCGTGACCCCTCCCAATACCGTTGCAAGCTTATTTGTGATTGTTCTTCTCAATTATTCAAAATACATCACTTTCATATCCAAATACTCACAAGTAAAAAAGGTACGTATCATATTAGTGATTTTAAATTGTATTCTTGGGGCCATGCACATACTTTCTAACATTGTTGCCTGATATTAAAATAAGCAAAAACACACTGCTATGCTTAATAAAAAGAAACATCCACTCATTGCCAGATTGTACAACTGTATAGGTCGAGGTTCATAAGCCTCGTCCATCTCATTCCAGGGACTGCATATTTTGTATACAGTTTACAGTGGTATTACAACACAGGTTACAACTCATTATTAAGTCTGTTAAAAAAATCGTCAGTCCATATGAGAATTCTTGCTGTGAAATTTTTATGCTGTTTAACCTAACAGGATTCGAATCCCTGAGGGAGCCAAGAACTGAGCTTTTGCATTCCACATTAGCAAAACCTTTATATTTACTAATGGGGGATTCCCTTAGTCAATCAATCAGCACATTCACATAACCTCCTATAGAGGAAGGGGGTAGGGGCAAAACATTTCCGAGCCGGTATTATTGATGTGACATTCTTAACAGGTTAATGCCCACATATAGCTGTAAGTGCATCAATCTTTACGCAAACACTTAGGAATGTTTGGAATGCAAAAAATTCTCGTAACAAAACAAGTAATCGAAAATTCTTTTTAACCAAGCAATCAACACAAATCTCTCTTTTTTATAGAGAAAAGGGAAGAGCATAACATTCCCGAGACAGTATTATTGATGTAACATTCTTAACAGGGCAATGCCTTAATATTTACACACATACATAAGCGCATCAATCTCTACACACACACACACACACACACACATACAGGAATATTTGGAATGGAAAGAATTCTCAGGAAATTCCCCTTAGCCAAGCATATCACCAGTTACATGACCCTCTCTCTCTTCTTTTATAGAGAAAAAAAAGATCATGACATATCCAAGCTAGAATTATTGACGTGACATTCTTAAGAAGTCGACGTCACATCTACACACACACACACACACACACACGCACACTCGGGGAATGTTTGGAATGCAAAACTATTGATTTTGTCTGAGTAAAACAACTAGGTTACATGAGAATTCTTGCCAACATTTCTGTGGTGCAGCAGTTTCTTTGGAAAAATAATTGCAATTAAGAAATTATTAGCCCCGTCTAGTTCGCTACACTTTTAGACATATGGTGGAGTGCAGGTGCATCCCAGCGCCAGCAAGTGCAATAGAACTGTGTTTTTTGAACTTCTGCAACTATAAAATAATTTTTATACAATAAAATTGGAATTTAAGCTCTTGCATAAAACAAATTTTCAGTTTTTACACTTGGAAAATCAGCTAAAATCATGATTTTCAGTTAAATTACACTAAGAGAGCTCACTATGAAATTGTTGGACATGGGGGAAGGGTGTTTGCTCGTACCCCTGACTACTGAGCAGCACTGCAACAACACGTCCGCACTCTTCAAACACTCTCACGATACTGACTGATCTGTAATGCGAAAACCCTTTAAGTAACCTAAGCACGGACCGCATTGAAAACATCCGAAACAGTGAGTAATCAGAAAACACCCATCACGTCATAATCCAACCAACCAGAAAACAACAAGTCAGATACAAGGTCATCATAATATTGCGTAATAACTTGTTGCGCAACATGATGCAATAGAAGTAGACCAGAAGTAGACCAGAAGTAAATTTGTGTGGGTGGGCGTGGGTGTGCGTGGGTGTAGGCATTACGTACTTTAACTCGTAAGAAATTATGACATTCGTACAAAGTACGAGATGAAAAAACACAGATTTACAATAGTATAAAATCAACAAAAACATCATCAAAATAGGTTTTCCATTGTGGTTAAATTAATAAAAATAATAGGCCTCGTACCACTCGTACCAAGTACGAGGTGAAAAATCACAGAGTTGCAATAGTATAAAATCGACAAAAACATCGTCAAAATAGGTTTTGTATTGTGCTCGTACCAAGTATTATGCAGAACGTAACCGATTACACTACTTAAGTAAATCTGATTTCAGTTTCTTTAGACGTACATCTAAACTAGCAATCTCGCTGGAATTATCTGGAATCTCCTGTCGCCTTCTATTACCAAATATGTCCGGTTTTTTTGTTTTAGGTATTTTATATATTAATAAGAGGACAGATTATTCTTATTTCGATAAACAGAGGAATCAATTTATCATACTCTCCAATTATCTCAGCATACAAAAATTCACCAGCTTCCACATCATAAGACGTATCAGGAAGTAATGTACTATGTTTAATTCTATACAAATTTCGACCTATGTGTAAAACTGCCGCATTCGGTGGTGAAACGTTCATTTGAATTTTCCCACTAACAGGTAACTTATATGATGATAAGTTATTATTAAATACAAATAAGTGCTTTCCAGTATCCTCGTCAACATGAGACCAAATACTATTCAAGTGAACAAGAAGTAACCCTTTCAATTGATGATAGATTTCTCTAAATACATCCATGTTTACTGGAATTCTCTCTACAGGCTGATTATGTTGTTGCTTTTTAAACTCAAAAACATTCATGACGTTTTATTTTATATTAGCTATTTTTTTATTATATATAAAATATATATTTGTACTAAGTATAAAAAATATCACCCTGTGCATAGCACATGAAAAAAAATTATGAGCAGGACTGCAACAACACGTCCGCACTCTTCAAACACTCTCACGATACTAACTGATCTGTAATGCTTTCGCATTTAAATAACCTAAGCGCGGACCGCGTTGAAAACATCAGAAACAGTGAGCCAATCAGAAGACAACACGTCATCGCATTGCGTCATAATCCAACCAATCAGAAAACAACACATCAGATACAGGGTCATCACAATATTGCATAATAACTTGTTGCGCAACATGATGCAATAGTTTACCCTTACGAGCCATCGCAATGTAGCATAATAACTTGTGCGTGGGTGTTGGTGGGTGTGCGTATGTGTGCATAGGTGGGTGTAGGTGTGCGTGAGTGGGTGTAGGTGTGCATGGGTGTAGGCGTGTGTGGGTGTAGGTGGGTGTGCGTATGTGTGCATAGGTGTGCGTATGTGTGCGTAGGTGGGTGTAAGTGGGTGTAGGTGTGCGTGCGTGGGTGTAGGCGTTACGTACTTTAACTCGTAAGCAATTATGACATTCGTACGAAGTACGAGATGAAAAAACACAGATCTACAATAGTATAAAATCAACAAAAACATCATGAAAATACACTCATGCTCATAAATTAAGGATAATAGAGGTTTTGGTGCCCCACGATACAGCACTGCAACATACTAGTTCTGGTAGCACAGGCACATGTTGAACACACAAGAAAGATATCCACATACCCTGTTTAACCCTGTTTATTGCAGAAAACGTGAGAAAAACCAATGAGCGCACATATGATACAAACCAAGGGAGAGTGTAAATTGTTGTTGAACAGTTCTTTGAGCATGTGCACAGGTTTCAGTATGGAATGTGATGCCCATGCACATTGACACATGCAGTACAACGGCTTGGCATAATTTGGAGGAGGTTGTCGAGCAGCTATTGGGGTATGGCCTCCCATTCTTGCACCAGTGCCTGTCCGAGCTCCTGAAGAGTCCAAGGAGGTGGAAGACGTGCAGCGACACGTCGGCATAGAGCATCCCAAGCATGTTCGATTGAGTTGAGGCTAAGGGAATAGGCAGGCCACTCCATTCGTATGATGTCTTCTGTTTGAAGGTACTCCTCCACAATAGCAACTTGGTGTGGCCTGGCATTGTCATCCGTCAGGAGGAACGTAGGACCGATTGCAGCTCTAAAAAGACTAACGTAGTCTTGCAGAATAACATCCCGGTACAGCTGACCTGTTACAGTACCTCTGTCGAAGATATGCAAGGGTGTACGTGAACCCAGGATAATGTCACCCCACACCATAACACCACTACCTCCATACTGGTCCCGTTCGACGATGTTTCCGGGTCGGTATCTGGTTCCTGGTTCACGCCAGATGGTTACACGACGAGAATCATTGTTGACACTATACCTGAACTCGTCATTGACGAGTATCTGAGACCATTCTTCCATTGTCCATGTCCATGTGTTCTCTACACCAGTTGTTACGGGCTACTCTGTGACCATGTGACAGTGGAATGCAAATTTCAGGCCTCCGGGAGAATAAACCGTGCCTGTTGAGTCTTCTGTACACAGTGTGTCTGGAAACAACTGTTCCAGTGGCAGCTGCAAGGTCTGGAGCAGGGTCCCCGGCAGTACTCCGTCTGTGTCTCCAGGCACTTATGGTGAGATATTTGACTTCTCGTGGTGTTGTACACTGTGGACGTCCACTGCTGTAGCGCCGAGACACGTTTCCAGTCTGTTGGAATCGTTGCCATAATCGTGAGATGACACTTTGTGGCACATGGAGCACCTGTGACACGACCTGCTGTCTTTGGCCCGCCTCTAGCCGCCCAAGTATCCTTCCCCTCATTACATCATCAATATGTGTTCGCTGAGCAATTTCACAAACATACTCACCATTAGCACAACCGAACACAACTGTACACTTCCTATAGGCACTGTACTCTGATCAGCAGTTTTGCTCCTGGGTGTCATTGGTCTGCTTACAGCGCCACCACACACTGGATAAAGGTCATATTCAACACAGGTTCTTTGCTACAGTACCCGGACATCATTTCAAGCTGCAACGTGCACATCAAATATTTCTTTGTACAAGATTCAGCATTATCCTTAATTTATGAGCATGAGTGTAGGTTTTCCATTGTGGTTAAATTAATAAAAATAATAGGCCTCGTACCACTCGAACCAAATATGAGGTGAAAAAACACAGATTTGCAATAGTATAAAATCGACAAAAACATCGTCAAAATAGGTTTTCTATTGTGCTTAAATTAATAAAAATAATAGGCCTCGTACCAAGTATTACGCAGAAACAGCTAACCTACTCGACTCCAGTGAAGTCAAACATTGCCAAATTTTTAAAATGTCACATACGTAATACATTTCTGTTAATGCTTTTCATGTTTTCAAGCTGTCATCACAATTGTTTTGTTTTTTTGTTGACACCATAAAGTACTTCATAATTCTATGAAATCGATTCATTATGAACATTTTAATCCATCTCATGTCTAGAACCATTCATTTTATATGTGAAATGTAACAATGAAATGCCCCTATATTCATTTTGTATTCATCTTTTCAGGTCTTTGAAAACAAATCTGGAGGCATACCAGGAATAATTGGGGCCATTGATGGGACACACATCCCAATTAAACAACTTCCAGGTAATAGTGTTGACTTTTACAATAGAAAGGGGTTCCATTCAGTGATTTTGTAGGGTATGCGACAACAGTCTAAAATTTAGAGACATTTTTGTTGGG
The DNA here is from genome assembly GCF_977018435.1 of Lepisma saccharinum. NCBI lineage: Eukaryota > Metazoa > Arthropoda > Insecta > Zygentoma > Lepismatidae > Lepisma > Lepisma saccharinum. Next base: position 60,923,617 of record NC_139245.1, read on the forward strand.
ATGCCAGGACGGATGCACGATGCCGGAGTGTACAGAAACAGTCCTATTTATGAAAAGTTGATGGCTAACAACATTCAACCATATCCTCTCCTGCAGTTCATTATCACACCATTTCGAGACAATGGCCACCTCTTGGAAGAACAGCAAAGGTATAATAATAAATTGTCGAGCGTAATAGAGCGTGCTTTTGGATTACTGAAAGGAAAATTTAGATTAAAAATGTTGGAAGTGAACAGCATTGAGTTTGCCAATAAGGTAATAGGGGCAGCATGTATGCTCCACAACTTTATCCTTTTGCATGACACTGCACCAGTTGTTGTGGATGAGGCAAATCATGAGTTGGTTGTAGATGGGCCTGAATTTCAAGCAGGGGAAGTGCAGCATGGAAATTTAGGTGAGCAAAATCGAAACTACATTGTTACTTTACTGTGAATTTAAAATATGAAGGGTGGCTACAGTCTGGAAAACCTGGAAAAGTGATGAAAATTGCAACACTAGGACAAGCAAGCAATTTTCAGTTTGTTGTGCACAAACTATAGTTACAGTAGAAATCGTTTATTAAATATTCTGGGAAAAGAGGTCATGTTTTGAACTCCTTGACATGTACTACATACTACAATAATTTGGATTAGTTATTTACTACTTTTCTGTTGCAATTTGTTTTTGTTTTTTGGTGAGGGGTGTTTGGTAGCTAATTATCTGAAGTAATATATTACTAAATTTTATCATTACATATAATGCAAATAGAGGTCACCTAATCATCATGGTGCCTGAAATGTTTTATCTAATTTTTCAAATTAACTTCTAAAAAAAAAACATTTTCTTAATATTTAAAGTTCGCTCATAGGAGTTTTGAGTACTCCTTGCTTTAAGTAACAAGTGCAAACTTATTGATTTGGTTTATTTTACTTTGAATTTCTGCCATTTTTGGCTAGTTGTGAAGAGGATGACTGAGTGATACGATGAAAAGGCACTCACAAAGGCCCTTTTTTTGTTGGGAATCTAATACACAGACAATGCAATTTTTTAAGGATGACTGGAAGTTGACTGATGGCAATTTTGTTTTAGTCTCTTAAAAAGTGAATTACTTTTAATACAGTCTTAAATAAATCATTAATTTATGTATTCAAGGTCTCATTACAAATGTGAAGTTTATCTTGGTGATATTCATGGTGTTTCTTAGCCCGTATTTGCACCAATAAAGTATCATGGTTCCTTGAAAACAGGCTGGAGCCCAAATTTGTTTCAGATTTGTCTACCCCTACAATTGTTATTTATTAAAAGGAAAATAATTCTTCGTTAATCATTAGTCTACATAATTCAAGTACTACATTATATAGCAACTATATTCCTCTACACAACATTCAATTACTATTCAGTTTTTCTTCACTTTTACATGTGAAGTTGATATTCTAAAATTTGGATTCTAAGCTAAATCTTTTATCTGAAATATAGAGACTTTTTTCCAGACATGTTCACTAGTTGCCCTGATTTGGTCAGGAAATTTTTTGCTCTTGTACTGGAAAACCTGGAAGGGTCAGGGAATTTTGTTTGTAATCACCCTGAAATATTTTCTTTTTTTGTTAAGCAGTGAAGGTAGTTCAATTCTGATATTTCTTAAAATTAATTTTTCAATCATTGTTATAGTATCATAATTATTGTTAGTGTATGTTATGAGTGAAGTCAACAACGTTGTATATAGTATCATAATTAGTGTTAGTGTATGTTATGAGTAAAGTCAACAACATTGTAAAAAAAGGAACTGTTACTTTGAAGAAATTTTGGTATCTGTGAGTCAGTCTTCCTGGTCCTGTAATATTTTCATCTTTTATTGTTTCTGTAAGTTCTATAGCTACATTTAAAATGGTATCCATATCTATGTCATCATCAGAGTCATAATCCATGAACTTTTATATATTGTATCATATCTATTACATAAATGAATAAAGCCGGACCCTGTGGCCGAGTGGTTAGCACATCGCACTGCGATGCCAAGGGTCCCGGTTTCGAATCCCACTCGGGCTTGGTTGTTTGTGAATGTCCATTCATCAATTTAATCATTTCATCATTCATCCCCATCTTCGCAAATTAGCCAAGAGGCACAAAACGCGAAGTAAAATAAACTAAATCAATCAATCAATAAATGAATGAAGTGTTTCAGTAGTAATGGCTGAAAAGATTTGTTCTCATTACTTGTGAAGTAGATTTAGTAGAGGCTTTGAAGAAAATAAAAAAGTAGTGAATAAAGGTGGAAATTACTTAGTAGTCAGGATGGCTACTCAACAGGAATTCCTGGAATTATGCGTGAATTAATGGCTCCGGGAATGATACGTGAATTCTGCATGAATTTTTCTCCGTAGACATGAAAAATTACAAATTACATTTATCCAGAATGTTGTTGAATGTATACATATTTATGAATGCCATCAGGGAAGTTTTTCACAGTTTAGCCTTTATTTTTATGTTGGAAGGAAACAAAAGCTCCTTTCAAAATAAAACAGAATTCTTTCAATCAGTTTACTGTCCTTTGCAGAACAATCTGTCTGGCAGATGAAAGATAAGCTATCGTGAAGTAGTAAGTAAATGCGAGTTTGAAATTCTTACACAATTAATAATTTCTCGAAGATTAATATATCCCGTAACAATTGTTACTTGTGTTTGAGATGTGTTTGGAGTCTGCATACAAGTATGTGGAGTGGCAAATGTAAACTCCACACCTTAAATATTTGGCGCGATTTTACAATACCGGGAATTTCTCCATTTTGTTTGAAATTCGGCATACTAACTAAATTAGGGCTCCTAATCACGAATCTGAAGTTAAAATTTGGCGCTCACGTGTCAAACTTGCAAAATAAGAGGGTCAGTCATCGCAACCGACAATTCACAATTGCTCATTATTTATCGCAAGATTTTCCGTTTCGAATACTTAAAGAACGAAATATATATATATTCCTGATATTACTATGACCCTAAAATTTAACTATGTTTCCTAACCTAACCTAGCCTAACCTAACCACACGCCAATGGTTCGTGGGGCTAGTGCCAATGGTCCGTGGGGCTAGCCATAATTCAGGATTTTCTATACGTGAGCGCCAAATTTTAAGTGCAGATTCGTGATTAGGAGACCCAAATTAGTAAGTATCCGAAATTTCAAACAAATTGGAGAAATCCCTGTATTGTTAAATTATACCAAATATTTTAAATACATGTACCATTTAATTGAATGGAATTAGAATTTCTAGATACATTAGAATCACTCAGACCTTTTATTTTATGATGTTAATATATTTTTGTGTGTGGATAATGAAAGGTGGTAATACATATGGTTGAAATAGAGAAAACTTCTGCTTGTAGCCTTGAATTTTGGAAAGTTCGCCTTGAAAACAGGGAATTATACTTGCATTTTTTCATGATCCTAGAGTGGCCACCCTGGTAGTGAAGTCCAGTTTTGGTGTATACTTACTGTTTTCCTCCAACCAGTTGCCAGTGAGAGTTGGAGTAGGAAGGAGTGGCAGGGCACTTTTACCTTTTTAACCTACATGTTTTAAATTTAGGCTATTCTTGTCCTATCTCCTGATGAAGCCACGTGATGTGGTGAAAGATAGAGGAAAACAGTACGTACATTCCAAAACTGGACTTCTCTATGTAGTGAAAAGATGGCATGTGGTATAAGTAGAGGCACATATTTTTGATGAATAAAAAAGCAAATTTCAGTTAAAAAAACAAAAGTCAATTTCTGGTTCAAAAGTGGTAAATAAAGTGAAATGTTGGTGTTACAGCAGTGAAATATCAGATCTAAAGTGGTATATAAAATTGTGACTATTTTGCAGTTGATTTCATGACAAAAAAAGGTAGTTTTTGTCGAAAATCAAATATGCACACCTCCAGGTATAAGTTATGCCTTATCAATAGGTGGAAATGTTTCTACGATGAAATGCTTTTTTGAACAACTTACACTTGCATTGTGAGTGGTTGCTTGTGGCACTGGTTCGTTTAAGAAAGCAGTATTGCAAGACACAAAACATTTGTATTAATTTGTATTAATAATGTTGAACATAAGATAAAGATAATACTTCATTACATGGTTCAGGGAGTCGTAACGTAACGAAATGAAGCGTTATTTTCAATTACGGTTTCCGTTACGTTACAACCAGAAACAGAGTAACCTTTTTCGTGAACAGAAACGTTACCTCAGGTATATGGAACATTACGTTACAGGGTGCATAACGGTACCGAACCATAACTGATCTGTAAATCAGTAGGTCATTAGGTGACGCTTTAACATTACATCCATTGCCGGCAACCAGTAACGTTACAGGGTAAGAATCAGGTTCGTCACGTATTGACTAGTAACTTTAGTCTGTGTGGAAAGTGATAGTAACATTACAATTAACCAGTAACTTAATTGAGGTCACGACTGTGAAAACGTTACACTCCTTGCTTCAAAGCAACAACGTTATTTATGGCTGGTATCATACAGACGTTCCGATGTGCAATACCGTGTCTGATGCCGTGTTCCGGAAAGAATAACATAGGTCTCTCGTATAATTGTGCTCGTTACTTTTGTAACGTTTCAGTTATTTTCCTCCACAAAAGTCTGTTTCGAAAAAGTGATACACATATCCGTTATGAATAGCAAATACCGTTATCGAAGGCGTTTTCAAAAAAGCCTCATAATTGTGATCGGGAGCATAGTAACATTACAGTATTTTGACACCTTGAAAGTCGTTAAGTTATAATACGTATTTTCGTTTTGGATGTCAGTAAAAACATTAAATTGTAAAACAAAACGTTTGAAAACATCCGTAAACAAGATTTGGCGTGACAAAAGTTCTGGTTATCGGAATTTACTGATTAACTATGTATTTATCACAATATATTTCTTTTCTGCATGCTGAATCACTTTATGTGGATTTGTTCTAATTTGATTATCTATGCAAGATGAATTTTAACATGTGCGTTCACTTTATGCGATATTAAAACAAACGTTTGTTGTAAGAAAACGTTTATCTCTCTCTCTCTCTCTCTCTCTCTCTCTCTCTCTCTCTCTCTCTCTCTCTCTCTCTCTCTCTCTCTCTCTCTTTCAGTTTACATGTGTTAGATCAATTTTTAAAAAATACATTATGTTTGGCGATGAGAATGATTCGTGCTTAGATTAAGTTGCTGAAGGACGAAACATAAAGGACCAACCAAAGAATCGTTCGTGCCACATGTTCATCCATGTAAGCGAGAGGCAAGCTTTTTCCTATCGGAAGACGAAAAATAATTGCTTTCTGCGCGACCTTCAGAAGGCGAACTGAACCACAAGGAAATAAACCTGCGCAGACACGCGACTTCTGTGCACTGTACTGCCGCTTTTAGGGAAGGGGGAAAGTTGACCGTGTTTCCTTATGGGCCGAGCTGAAGGGTAGAAGGGAAAGCTGCATGGGGACTTTTCGTCCAAGGTTTTTTCCCTTGTGTTCGCTCGTAGCAGCAGCACCACGCACAATCGGAAAATTTGAATCCTCAAACTTTGTACACGTGACCTTCGGTCACAAAGCATCCGAGTAGACAACACTCTGGGGCGATATGAAAGTCACTTTTAGCAAGTACAAAATACGTAGAAACGAAATGTTAGATGGAATTGTTGTACGAAACAAACGAAACCGCATTTGTACAACTGGTCTGTAGTTAGACAGGGCCGGCCATTGGACTCTCAAGAAGTCATAATTGTATGGAAAGTGATTCTCAAAACTAAGCGAATAAAAGGACAGTATATTTTATCATTTACAAGGGCCCTCATCTGCTTACAATTATGAAAATTACTTTCAGTAATTCTTGTCTTCGACAGGAGGTGCAATAAACTTTTTGGTGCAGAAACAGACAGAGCGCCCGCCTACCACGTTTGAAAGAAGAGCATAGGCAGACATTAAAGTAATTTTCAAGAACGCAAGAACGACAGTAGACGTGGACATTGAGCAACGTGTGACTGAGAAATACAATCGTAACAAAGGACAGGATTCTTCAAGAAACAAAATAGTAATTTTATAAAACTTCCTATCATTTACTCAGTTCATCCTTTTATCCTCCTTTGTTTGTTATACTTTTGTATTATTCTTGTTTTATATCGCTTTTCTGCCACTTGTAGATAATCGTTACGATGAAGATGAATGATGATTATATTAAATCTATGAACGGATGCTTACAAAAAAAAAACACCCATGCCCAGATGTCTATTCGAACTTGAAATCTTGGTACCGAGTGTATGAGTGGATCACTCAACGACTTCGGCCTTCGAGGCTACGGTTTCAGTTTTTACGTTTCTACTACTCTGAATTGACCGAAGCATGTGGTGTGTGTCCTTCATTTTACTTAAAAAGCCCCCTTGATACATGAGATACTACAAATAATTTCAGGCATACCCTCGAATTTTGATTGCCTGGCACTTTTTTTTAACTAAGTAATGAAGTGACGCTTATATTCATATTAGGCCTACGACTAGCTCGAACTAAAAACTCTTGTGAAATACTGTGTATATGTTATCCTTGTGAAGTGAGAAACTTCATATTTTGCTAAGAAAATATGTATGAAAAATTATATTTGTAGCTACTACTAGAAGAATTCAAATTATTATGATGGAACTTCAACTTACATATACTCTGCATATATCGTGGTATATAGTTATCGCAGAGGAATTTTTGTCTCGCAGTCAATTTATTTTTAGTTGAACTCGAGAGTAAGTTGGAAATAGTTATGACCCACGTTGTGGTGTGCTGTTCGATTAATCAGAATTGGAGTGAGAGAAATCTGTAGTTAAGGTCATTCAACACGCCAATTTGTAACTGTGAATGCAAGTTTTCTTTGATTTAGCGGGAAATCAGTCTGCTATTGTTGTAAGTAATAAATCGAAACATATATATATATATATAAATATATACGAGGGTCACTATTTATATTTTGAGCCTAACAATGAAAAAACAGGAATTTGGCATTGAAAACTGCTTTATTGTTTTTCGAAGTATTCTCCTTTATGGTCAATACACTTTTGCATTCGTTCGAACTACAGCGCCTAGAATAACGTAGTGTGGAAAACTGCATAGTTTTGCGCTCTGTGGCTGGTTCCACTCGAAAATGATCCGCTAGAGGCGCTGGTGTTGACCCCGGTGCTTGGTGTTCGACTGCTTATAATGGAAGTAAATGGAGTTTTCGCTGCAACGTCTGATTCTTTTACATGAAGCATTTCTATGAATGTGATAATTGCTATGATATTTGGTACAGTGGTCGCGAAGATATTAACGAACATTCTAGACAGTCGACCACGTCCTGTTATCGTCATACTTTTCGTTAATAATACGGGAGAAAAAATACGCGTGAATGCTCTTGGCAACTAAATTTTTGTGTATGAATTAGGTTCATTATTATTATTATTATCATCATCATTTCTTTTAAAGATATACGCACTGAAGCATTTGTATTTTTTATATTTACTGTCTCTTTTCTTCCGCTTTAAACTAATCGCGGCGATGATGATAATGATGATTGCATGAAACGACAAGGGGAACCCCACAAAACTTTCTTAGTGCCATCGACATGAGTGTAAGGAAACTTTCAAACCAATGGGACAAGCGACACGGGATGTTCACACTGTCACACTAGTGACACACACTTCCAGACTGTAAAATAGCATTCATTACACATGAGGGTCCAAACAGCAAACGCCACATTCATATGGCGTATTCGCGTGCTACTTGTTACTTCGGTCGGAAAGCTCCTTAAAGGAAAGGTGCTCAGACCGAAGCGACGCGCTACAGGGGGAGTTCCCAACTAAGTGACAAGCGACAAGGTGCCTGCCTTCAGTCTATTGGCAAGCGTTCGCTGCTAATTGTGCGAACAACAGATAGGCGACTTGATAAACCGCACATTACAACAACAGATCTAGGCGACACGATATGCCACACGTGTCGCTTTGTCGCTCAAACTGGGCCATTTCCTCAATAGCTTGCAACATGTTGCCGTGGTTTGTTGTTCGCGCATACGCGATGCAATGAGTGTCTTGCTTTAGTGAGATTGCGCACCAATACGACAAGCGGCACGCGACACTTATCGCTTGAGGATTTCACAGTAGAGGAGGTGGCCCGGTTCTGCGCCAGAAAATGGCGCTCGGTGGCGCTCGCAGTGTTGCTAACTCCTCACTTGAAAAAATCACCAAGGTTTTTGTTTTTGGGTCTAACCTAACCTCAAGCAAGTAGCTGGCAACACTGCTTGAGGCTTTTCTCGCAGTGTGGCCAACATCTTACTTGAAAAGTTACCAAGGTTTTTGTTTTTGGGTATAACCTAACCTAAAGCAAGGAGCTGGCAATACTGCTTGAGGCTTGTCTTGCAGTATTGCCAACTCGGGCAAGGCGTAGCCTTTTGGGTGTATGTTAACCTCACAGTGTTGCCAACTCGGCGTAGCTTTTTACGCTGTATAATTTTTTTAGCTTTTTTGTGTGTGAGTGTATATGTGTTACCAACTCGGCGTAGCCTTTTGGGTGTATGTTAACCTCGCAGTGTTGCCAACTTGCCGTAGCCTTTTGGGTGTATGTTAACCTCACAGTGTTGCCAACTCGGCGTAGTTTTTACGCTGTATAATTTTTTAGCTTTTTGTGTGCGAGTGTATATGTGTTGCCAACTTGGCGTAGCCTTTTGGGTGTATGTTAACCTCGCAGTGTTGCCAACTTGGCGTAGCTTTTTGGGTGTATGTTAACCTCGCAGTGTTACCAACTTGACGCAACCTTTTGGATGTATGTTAACCTCACAAACAATGTTACCAACTCCTCACTCGAAAAAATCACCAAGGTTTTTGGGTCTAATCTAACCTAAAACAGCTGGCAATTTTGCTGAGGCTTGCCTTGTAGTGTTGCCAACTTACTCGAAAAGTTACCAAGATTTTTGGGTCTAACCTAACCTAAAGCAAGGAGCTGGCAACGCTTGAGGCTTGGCTTATAGTGTATAAAGCAATTTGCCAACCTACTGGTATTGTCATAGTTTTTTACGAGAGAGAGGAGAGAGGGGGAAGAGTTAAAACAACTGGCAGCCGCCAACACCTACCTTCAGCTTTTTTTTTTGTTTGGTGTAACCTCTAAAGCAACTGGCAAGTTTGCTTGAGGCTTGCCACAGTGCATAAAACAATTTTTTGCCAACCTACACACACTGGGGGCAAGAGAGCCGGCAACAAATATATACTGTTGTAAAAGAGATGGATGGCAGCATAGTATGTGTGTGCGTGTGTGTGTAGCATTATTAACTAGTGTTGGCAACCCACTTACAACTAAAAAAATAGAGATGCCAACGTTGCTGTAAAAGAGAGAGACCTATCGCGACCTTTGTAAACCTCTCTCGGGGGAACGATGTGCCACACGCGCGCGCGCTGGCGCCTTTATTATTTTCGTATTGCATACAATATTTATTGTGGTTTTTTTTCTATCTACAATCATATTTTTCTTATATATTTTTTTATTTTTTTATAGGGTTGATTAAAGCACATATTTGAGGAGGACAACGCCACCCATATATAAATAAACCCCTCGAATTAACACTAATTAGAATTATCTTACAAAATTTTTCTCATAAGGCATTTTTTGTTTTGTAAACACTCTACCACCAACAGATCACATATAAATAAACATACCTCGAAAAAATGCGCTCCATGAAAAGTTGCCCTGTGTGCAAAAAAACTATATCAAGCAAAAATTTTGCAAGACATTGTCGTACCTGCGTGCCAGGCAGGCATTTGGCTACCACTGAACTATGTTCTGGATGCAATAAATACATTACAATTGCGTATGCGAAAAAACATAAGCTTACTTGTTTAAGCAAAAGTACATCTGGGGCTCAACCGTCGACCAGCTCAACCAAGAGGAAGGCAGAAGCAGCCTCCATCAATGCACCACCCGCCAAACGCGTCAAGCCTGCGATAAAAGCAGACCAGTCTGCTTTCCAGCGTTCGTTAGAGGACTTTCCTTTTATTTCGGAGGGTTCATGCGATGTGCGTAGCTTTTTGGAGAACGTGCAAGCGCAAATTATTTCCGTCCTCGGCGATGCGCTTGCAACACACTCCGTCAAATTCTATGCATCGCTACGTTGTCAGTACAAGAAGCCGTCTGATGAAATTTACAGCTTCTGCCACAACACCAAGGCGAAGGCGCTGCATCTGGCGGATGCCGAAAACCTAGAGGTCATCTACAACAAGTTTGTCGAGGAGCTGCTGGCAAAGCAAGAGGAGCATGAAGCCGAGGGCTCGGGGGGTTCGCTGTGTGGCAAGCCTCACGAACTGTGCGTCAAACTTTCCAAGTTTGTGCCTCTCTCCGCCTCCAGCTACGTCCCCTTACCATCTGATATTGAGAAAAAGAATGCCATCGTGAATATTCAAAACAGTGACGCCAAGTGCTTCATATGGTGTGTGCTTGCAGCATTGCACCCTGTCCACCGGAAAAAACACCCATACCGAGTTAACCACTACATGCAGTACGAGTTGGAGCTGGAAGATGCGATGGCTGGGATCGACTACCCGGTGAAGGTCTCAGACATTCGCAAGTTCGAGACCCGTACACACAACCCTAGGTTGGCCATCAACGTTTATGGCCTCAGCGACGAAAATGTGGTGTACCCTATCCGGGTGAGCGACGAAGAGGACGACGGTGCGCAGGAAATTCATCTTCTGCTAATCAAGAACGAGACCAACCACCATTACACCCTCATCCGTTCCCTTTCTCGGCTTGTTTCGAGCCAAACAAGCAAAGACAAAACCCACATAGAAGTTTGTCCCAGGTGCTTGTCTAAATTTCGTAATCAAAAACGGCTGGATTACCAGCGCACCAGAGGTCGCAACATCGCTGCCGAGAAGCTCGCTAACCACAAGCTCTACTGCAAAGCCAACGAACCTGGGCTGGCAGACTTGCCCAAACCTGGCGCCGTAGAGTGTTTCCGCATGCACGGTGCCATGGTGGAGCACCCCGCTATTATCATCGCGGATTTCGAGGCTTTTCTCAAACCCCTGTCCACCTGCGATCCCGATCCTGAAGTTTCCTCCACCACCCCTTACCAACTCCACGAGGCATCTAGTTTCGCTTACGTTGTGGTGCGACGAGATCAACACATCGTCCCCGAGCCCTATGTGTACCGTGGTCCCGACGCAACCAAACACTTCCTTGAGAGGATGGTTGTCGAGGCCATCGAGATAGGGAAGGTGCTGTTGACCCCCAAGTCTATGCTCCTACTGTCCCCCGACGATCAACATAGACACGACGAGGCCATCGCTTGCCCTGTCTGCGCTGAGGAGTACATCGCCAGAAACTGTAAAGTCCGACACCACGATCACTTTAACGGTAGGTATGTTGGTCCTTGGTGCGACGACTGCAACCGTATGGCCCGGGACCCGCGCTTCATCCCTGTGTTTTTTCACAATGGCTCGGGATACGACTTTCACCACCTGATCAAGCATCTTGGGTACGACAATGCAAGAATCAATGTCCTGGCACAAAACGAGGAGCGTTATATTAGCGTCAGCAAGTGGGTGCCGATCCCCAACTCAAAAAGCAGGAGCATCGAGCTTCGCTTCCTCGACTCCCTGAGGTTCCTCTCGGCTAGCCTCGATGCTCTTGCAGGGAAGCTGAGCAACGAACAAATGCTCATTACCTCTGCGAATTTTCCAAACTTGGACGCCGGTCTCTTCAGGCGTAAGGGGGTCTACCCCTACGAATACGTCACCGACTCTACCAAGTTTGCGGAGACGTCGCTTCCTCCTCGAGCAAACTTCTATAGCAAGCTGCGAGGCTCGGGCATCTCTGAGGATGACTATAACCATGCTCAGTCCATGTGGCGCGAGCTAGGTTGTCGAACTCTCGGGGACTACCACGATGCGTACCTCAGACTTGATGTGACGCTCCTCGCCGACGTGTTCCAGACGTTCCGGGCGACTGCAATGAACATCTACCACCTGGATCCCGCCTACTTCTATAGTCTCCCCGGACTGGCATGGTCAGCCATGTTTCTGGTGACGAAAATCAAGCTGGAGCTTCTTTCGGACGTGGACATGATGCTGTTTGTGGAACGTGCCAAGCGGGGTGGAATGGTCCAGGTGTCGCAACGGCACGCGCGCGCCAACAACCATCACATGGCTACTGGCTACGACTCCACCCAACCGTCAAGCTACATCATGTACACGGACGTGAATAACTTGTACGGGCACTCCATGATGCGGCCACTCCCCTTTAGAGGGTTCGAGTGGGCTGATCCTTCCGAATTCGACATCGAAAACTTCGACGATTCGGAACATGGGTTCTTCGCCGAGGTGGACCTTGAGTTCTCCGAGGAGCTGCAGGATTCGTTCTGCGATCTCCCCCCTGCACCCGAGTTCAAGTGTCCACCCGATTCCAACCAGAAGAAGCTCGTAATGGATTTTGAACCCAAGAAGAATTACGTCCTGCACTACCAGAATCTTCGGTGGTTGATGCAGCGAGGGGTCACAGTCCACGCAGTTCACCGCATCCTCAAGTTCGAGCATTCTCCATGGTTGCGTCCATATATTGAAGTCAACACTGAACACCGCACCGCAGCCACGTCCGAGCTTGATAAGGATTTCTTCAAGTTAATGAATAATGCGGTGTTTGGCAAAACCATGGAGAATATACGGAATCGCGTGGACATAAAATTGGTGACGAGGAAAGAGCGATGTCGTCAGCTTGTTGCAAGTCCATTGTTCAAGTCTCGAACAATCTACAACGAGCAGCTGGCTCTGATTCACATGAAGCAAGGCGTGGTGAAGCTCAACAAGCCCATCTACGTTGGAGCCACTGTTCTGGATCTGAGCAAGCTCCACATGTTCGAGACGTACTACGACACATTACGTCCACACTACGCCCACAACATCTCGCTTCTCTACACGGACACGGACAGCTTGGTGTACCACGTTCGCACAGCCGACGCATACGGGGATATAGCCACAGATCCATCTTTTGTGAACCTCTTTGACACGTCAGGCTATCCCCAGCCGAACCAGTACGGAATCCTGGCTCGCAACAAAAAGGTGCCTGGCAAACTCAAAGACGAGAAGGACGGAGACGTGATTCTCGAGTTTGCAGGTCTTCGCGCCAAGGCCTATACCATCAAAGCCGAGGGCAGTGTTACCAAGAAGGCCAAGGGTGTCGGCAGACAGGTGGTTCGGGAGCATCTCACATTCGAGGACTTCGTGGATTGCCTCAAGACCGGGTCGTCGGTTCTAAGAGCAGAACAGCGTATCCAGAGCGTCGACCATGTGTTAACCACCAACAAAGTGAGGAAGATTGCCCTGGATCCCAACGACGACAAGAGGTGCGTTCTCCAATGTGGAATCCACACACTGCCGTGGGGGCACTATCGCTTAGCAGAAAGCAAAACCTGCAACATATGCCCTTCAACAGAAGATTCATAAAAAACAAAAAAACACAAAAAAAAACAAAAAAAAAACACTGACAGTTATTACAAAAAACTTTGACCGTATTTTAAATAACCAGCATAATATGAATCTTTTTGGTTTCCGAAAACAAGCCAACATGGAGACTGTACACCACACTACGACAGATCATGAATTTCTACCTTCCATGTTAACTAAACTCAACGGTCTACTGATTGTTCACCTTAACAGCATTTGGACGAAATTGGATGACGATGTGGGCAAGATGTTTTACGTCTTCAACAACAATTTACATTTTTACAAAATTCCGATCGATGGAAAACTTCAAATCACCGTGAATCCGGAAAACGTAGGCGAAATCAAAATATCTACCGGCAAGAACATTTTTCGAATCAAGCACGACAAGATGCTTTCTAACATTACGTACGATGTTTCCGCAGGAGATTACCTGTACGTCGAACTCCTAGGAGATTACGACAAACTCATTCCTCTCTTCGTAGAATTACGAATCGTCTATCCTATTATAAATAACCGTTAACCAAAATGCCTAACGATATTTTCGGCAACACTAAGCGTGTAGACCATGCAGAAGAGATTCTTATGTTGGATGTCCGAATTAAAAAGTTGAGGAGCGATTTGATCGCTTTGCAGGAGACCTTAAACAAAAGTTTAGAGTCGGAGATCGCTACGCTCCAAACGCAATGTCTCGACCCGATTTTGAAAATCGATTCCGAACTGAAAACGCTCATAAAAAATTATGTTGACGTACCTTCTTACGACAACGTTCAAAATATACAGTTGAGCGTGGATAAGCTTCAAAATGATTTGGCCAAATTACAGCAATTTCAATCGAAAAATGAAGATTTGGAAAAATTGAAACTCGAAATCGAAGAACGAACTTCGACAATTGAAAAGAATTTCTCTGAACTTCAAACCGTTGTGAAGGATATTGATGTAGAACGCTTGCATGTTGTTGTTTCCAAATTACAAGAAGAATTCGCCGGCACGTTGGAAGAAATTAAATCCAAGTTGAAGACTTTGGAAGATACCATGACGAACCTACCATCGTCGGACGAACTGCAGGTCATCGGCAAAAGCGTCGCGAACATAAAAATTCAATTGGAGGCTTATCAAGATTTCGAACACATTCAAACCACCATCGCTACGCTTCAGGCGTCTCTGGAGTTGATCAACGAAGAAATTAAAAATATTCACGCTGAAGCCAGTGCGTTGACGAGCATACAAGACACGTTGAGCACGGTTCAGCAGAAGATAGAATATTTAGAAAATTTGAACGTCGAAACGAATCTTGCTCATTTTCATCACATGCTGGACAACATACAGGCTGACTTGGAATCGTTACGGACGAGCGTACCTTCGAGCGAAGATTTGGAAAAATTGAAAACGGCGGTGACGGCACTATCCGAATCGAGCGACGTTAAAAGTTCGTTGAGCGATCTCGAGAGTAGGGTGGCCAATCTCCCCACCTCCAAAGAATTACACGCTTTAAAAAGGAACATATCACGTATGCTGAAACGACTGGAAACGGAAACGGCGAACGTGGAACAGATTCGAGACGAACTTGCTTTGCTGGTGTCGACGTTGCCCACTTCGCAGAGCGTCGCCGACCTTCACACGCAGTTTACCGAGATGCGAAGCATCGTGAACGATCTTACCGAGAAAAGTTCGAAATTAAATCAAGTCGAGAACCTTCAGAGTATTGTCGTCAACATCAGAGATCAAGTTGGAGTGCTGGAATCCGCGCAGGAATCGATGCTGGCCTCTTTCGGTGCCAAGCTGCAAGAACTCAACGAAAACTACAAGCAGTTGAACGTGGAAGTGAAAATCAAACCGTCATTTTCTACAGTAACGAATACCATCGTCGAACATTTGTTGCCCGTACAAAATACACTGGGACAGCTTCACAGCAACCTCGTTAGCGTCGATACTAAATTCGCTAAACTGCATTCTCTGCAAGCCATCGAAATCAACAGCGTACCCAATCAACAGAGAATCTCCACGTTCGTCGAAGGTAACAAACTGTACATGTTACATCCTTATCATCCGTACTACAAGTTTCTCCTCGATGGCACGATTCAGATAAACGAATTTTCGTACTGGTCTCATGGCAGAAAAGCTAGCGTTCCCACCATGACCCTGATATCGAATCGCGGTGTCCAGAAAGCAGGAAACATTCCTCTGGCACGTTGGAACGAAACGCGCAACATATATGAAATACACGAAGACGAAGATCTTACCGTTTTCGACGTGAGTGCCGGCGATAAGCTGATCATTCAAAACACGAGCGAGGTGCCACCTTCTTTGAATCCCATCACGCTGGTGCTTCTCTTCAAACGTAATCTCTAAAAATGTCTAGGCAAGCCATCGTCGAAGAATTGCATAAACCTGCACGCCGCAACTACGAACGTTTGGCGGTGGTAACCAAGGGAATCGATGACCTCTGGCAAAGTGACAAAGTGACAGCGGCAATTTGAAAAACGTACATAAATTGAACAAAGGCAACAAGTACCTCCTCACCGTCATAGACACGTTTTCGAAATTCGCATGGGCTCTACCTTTGAAAGCCAAAACGGGAACGTGCGTCACGGAAGCATTCAAGACAATTTTTCGCGAAAGCGGCAGACGGCCACGGTTTTTGCAAACAGACAACGGTAAAGAATTTTACAACGCCGTATTCCAAAAGTTTAATCAAAAACATGACATTCGGCATTATTCAACCTTCAGTCACATCAAAGCCAGCATCGTGGAAAGATTTAATCGAACCTTGAAAACACACATGTGGAAACGATTCACGCTTCGGGGAAATTACAAATGGGTCGACATACTGCCGGAACTCGTCGACACTTATAATAATACAGTACACAGAACCATAGGCATGAAGCCAGCTGACGTTACGAAATCCGACGAGCAGCGTTTAATTTCTACAGTTTACTGTCCAAAGTACACTCCCGCGACTACCAAGAAGTCAAATTGGAGACCAGGTGAGGATCAGCAAATTCAAACGCGCCTTCGAGAAGGGATTCACAAAAAATTGGAGCACGGAACTTTTTACGGTGGTTCGAGTTTTACCCGGAAACCGACACACGTATATAATAAAAGATAGTAGCGGCGAGATTTTGAAAGGAAGATTTTACGAAGAGGAACTCTCTAAAACAAAACATCCCGACACGTACCTCATCGAGAAAGTATTGCGTAGAAAAGGTGACAAACTATTGGTGAAATGGCTGGGGCTTCCGGAAAAGAGTTGGATCGACGCGAACGAAGTGATTCTATGAGTGCGTGGAATGTCGTGAAACGTCTACCTGATTCGGAAAGTCAAACGAAGAAAAGAAACGGCGAGTTGCTTCCCGACAGCATCCGCTGTCTAATCGTAGGTCCTTCAGGGTGTGGGAAAACAACACTGCTCGTGGACAATTTTCTCCTCGCACCGAATTGGTTAGATTGGAAGAACAGGCACCTCTACGTATTTTCGAAAAGTCTCGAACAAGCGAAATACCAGCAACTGATAAAACTGTACGATGGTCTGGACATTGCAACGTTCGCTTCGGAAATAAAACCACTCGACGATTGTCGTGAAAATTCAGTCGTTGTGTTCGACGATGTCATCCTGGAAAATCAAAATGAAATTCGCAACTTTTTCACGCAAGGTCGTCACAAAGGAATGGATTGCTTCTTCCTAGCTCAAACGTTTTCCAAAATTCCAAAACAGTTAGTACGCGACAACGCTAATTTCATATGTTTGTTTCATCAAGATCACACCAACCTCAAGCACGCGTACGATGACTACGTAGGCGGAGACATGAACTACAATCAATTTTCGGAACGCTGCTGCTCCCACTGTTGGAACAGTGACGATTTCGGATTCGCAACGATCGACATGACGAGGAAACCCAACGACGGAAAATACAGAAACAAAATCAACGACTTTCTAAACGTTGCAACGTTGTGAGAAACGACGTGTATAAATAACGTTATGGCGAAACGAAAAATCGAAGACGAAAATCTCAAGTTGCGAAACTACCTCGCGAAACGCTTCAAAGGTTGGAAATCCGAGAATCGCGGATTCTACGAAGAGAAGAAACGTCAAGATCAACCTGTGATCGATGCCATCAGCGATTTAGGTAAAGAAATTAAAGGCGTCACAGAACAAAATAAAAATTTGATCAACGAACTCGTACCACTTGCAGCTAAAAGTTACACCGTACCCACGCCCATTTCGAGCATTCCTTCGACGCCGTTCGAACTGAAGGAAATACCACGACGTCAAGCCATAAGCAGCACGTCGTCGTCTTTGGATAAGATCGAGTTGGGACCTTTGGCACGAGACTACCTGAGCACGGGCAAGTTCGACAAGGATGAAGTGTTCGGATTGTATCCAAGCATGGAGAGCAACGAAGGCGGTGGTGTGGTTTGGAAGATTGGAAAATCGAAGGTGAGCTTCGAAGGCAACGACATTAAAGTCAATTTAGGCGATAAGAATAGCTGGAACAGGTATCCGGGTACGGTGGGACTGTGGGAACTCGTTGCCAAAAAGCAGCCGAAGGATTACACCGAAGAAGATTACCAGAGTTACAAGGAAATTTTGATCATGACGGATGCCTTGTACCAGAACAACGACGCTACGCAGAATAGGGTGAAATCGAGCAGCGGCGAAAAATACAGGAATCTCATCAAGCCGATATGGAACCAGGTGAAAACAGGCAGCGGCGTCAAACTCTACAACACGTTACCCAAAGAATTCGTTTGGGTGGACGACGTGCGCAAGCTCATAGACAGGTTGTTGGTTATTGCAGGAGAGGAGAATGCAGGCAATCGTAATTTCTACAACGAGAAGGTTGGCATCGTGGACATGATCAGCACAAAACTTTCCAACTTCATCGTAAACGACGACAAGGGCATAGGGTACCTCATTAAAATCATCAACACGCTGCCTCCGAGATTATGGAACGTGGCCGAAGGAAAGGGTCTCGTGAACGACATCATCAACAAGTTACCTTTCGAGATGCATTTACCTGGCTACCAGTACTGCGGACCAGGTACCAAACTCGAGAAAAGATTGGAGAGAGGAGACAAGGGTGTGAATCCGTTGGACGCCGCATGCAAAGATCACGACATCGCTTACAACACCACTTGCACCAATCTGGATGCACGTCACGAAGCAGACAGAAAGTTAGAGCACGCAGCTTTCGAAAGATTCGTTAGCAGAGACGCTTCGCTGGGAGAAAGAGTTGCAGCACTGGGCACCACCATCGCCATGAACACGAAACAAAAACTTGGATGGGGTGTGTAGAAATAAAAAAATTCTCGAACCGTGAAAAAAATTTCTTCGGTATATAAATAACACTATGTAAAAAAAAAAAAAACTCCAGTTGTGTTTGTCATTTATGAAAAAATGAGTAAACAATCACTAGACGCCCAAGCATTAAAACAAATGCTAAATTCATCAGTCGAATATGTAAAAATTCTGGAATTGGAAGTGGACAAACCTTACACGATAACTTCCGGTTCAATTGTTTCTACCCAGTATGGACCCAAGGCGCGTCTGTTGCTCAACGCACAATACAGTCTATTTTTACCAGATCGATACGCTAACATGTTATCCGACGAGAAGCTAGCTATTTTAATCGAGAACAAAACTCAAATCGTGTACAAGGGTACAAAGGAACTTCTTGGTAAGAAAACAAAGCATGTAATAGAATTTGTGTAACGGCTCTGCGCGAGTATATCCTTGAAAAAAATTACACGGAACAAAAAAAATCTCAGAACATTTATATATAAATAACATACCAAAAAAAATTACACAAAACAAAAAAAATCTCAGAACATATATATAAATAACATACCGTGAAAATAGCATATAAAGCATCATCATGAAGCCCAAGGGTGTCGTGTACCAGATACCATACTCCAATCTGAAAAATCTAGGTGACCTCGATGGGTTACTCACCAAGAAACAACGCGAGAAGAAACGTTCTTGCTTGACGAAAGGACACGGAATGAAATTACTTCTCAGCACACCTCAATTGAGACGCTTGCAGCGTTCGCGAAAACAGCAAAAGATCGGAGGTTTCATATTCAGCATCCCAGCCATCCTGGCAGCATTAGGGGCCGTTGGAAGTTTGGCCGGCGGTAGCGCCGCCATTGCAAAAACCGTCATCGACTCGAAGAAGAACAAGGCAGAATTGGAAGAACAAAAACGTCACAACCTGGCTATGGAGAAGAAGGGGAAAGGTATAACCAAAAAACAAAAAAGCAACCTCGATGCTTTGAAGAAATATAAAAAAAAGAAGAAGCCCTGTCCAACTTCGATATTGAATCTCTGATCGAACTGTTGGGAATAAAAAACTTCAGGGGTGTTTTCATGTCCGATTCTCTACCCTCTGCTGCGAAGAAAAGGGAGTATGGCGTGGTCAACCTGGACAGTTACAAAAATCCTGGTACACATTGGATATGCTACCTCAAAATTGACGATAACAATGCATTTGTTTTCGATTCGTTCGGTGGCACACCACCTGCCAGGTTGGTGAAGTATCTCAGTGTTGCCAACCTCTACTACAATGACAAACGCATCCAGGGTTTCACCGATGTTAACTGCGGTCACCTATGCCTTTCCGTTCTCGCATACATGTCTAAAATAAATAACCCCTCGGTGGAACATTTTCAGAAAGCATTGTGGAACCTAAAACACGATGGGCGTGTTCCATCTCACGAGCGAATCTTCAATCTTGAAACTCACGCTGCACGACGACATCGTCTATCCTAAATCCGTAGCTCTGCGTGCATTCTACAGCATGTACCTCATACCTAACGTCACGCAGCACAACAACAAAATTAGCGTCGGAAGCGAACACATTGTCGTCACGCCAGGCCAATACAATCTTTCCACTTTGCAAGCTCAATTACCCAAAGGCACGTACCTTTCTCAAAATTCGGTCACGCACAGAGTGGAAATCCTATCGGCGACGGAAACCATAAACCTGGGTACCATGGGAGAACTTTTAGGTTTCGAGAACAACACCAAACTCGAAGCTGGCATCAAACACACGGCAACCAACATTCCTAAATTTCTAGCCATAGAAACTCTAAACGTTCACTGCAACGTGGCGGAAGGCATGATCACGAAATCCTCGAACGGATTGTTAGGAAGTCACAAGCAGACGGGAATCATAGCCACGTTCAAACCCAGTTCCGAATTCATGGAACCGATCATCTACACACCCTCTTCGCCGATCTATTTTCCAGTATGCCGCAACCGCATAGACGACATAGAGTTGGTGGTGACAAACGAGAAAGGAGACGTGGTGGATTTCGCAGGTGCAACGACCACTGCCATCGTGGAGATCAACGTATAATAAATAACACACATAGTAAAAATGGAGCAAATCGAAAGTTACGAATTGCAATCTTTTCCTCCCAACCGTCGCACGTTCGCCAATTTGAACGAAGCGAACAGAGAGATCGAATACGACGTGGACGTAGGGGATGGGTTCGTTCATCCTCACAGAGCGGACCTCTACCTTCAATTCGACGTGGTGAAGAAGGAAAGCGGAGACGCGTTTCCGCTAAATGCAAATTTGATACTCGTTGACAACTTCGTGCCTCACCTGTTCTCGCAGGTGGAGGTGAGGAAACACAACACCGTCATAGACAGAATAGACTATCCAGGCATCACGTCGACGGCAGTGGGAACATTGAAATTATCCAAAACAGACGCAGCATACTACCAGGCGGGAGGATTCGAAGCAGGGACCAAAATATCGACGACAAGTCACACGGCGCTCTTTCCCATGCGTCTGCTGCCGGGATTCTTCTCGGACTACAAGGAGATCATGTGGAAGGGGGGATTGCGCGTCACTTTTCGAAGAGCAGCCAACGACAACAACGCACTGATGCGATACACCAACTTGAACGCCGACGGCACGCCGATAGCCAACACATTACCTGAAGCAGCCAAGTGCGTCATCCGGAGCATGGAATTGAGAATGCCGATCGTGGAATACGAAACAAACTACGCCCTCAAGTACAAAGCAGAGATTTTGAAGAGTCCGCAGGTGCCGATTCACTTTCACAGTTACCAGTGCATACAGAAGATGGCGTCGGGAAGTCACATGGAATTCGACGTGACGACACAGTTCAACAACATACAGTTCGACATGCCAGATTTCGTCGTAGTGCTCTTTCAGACCGGGCGCGATAACAACCAGGAAAAAAATTCGAGCAAGTTCGACGACTGCAAAATCAAGAACGTTTATCTGAAAAATGGAAGGAACGAAGTGTTCCCGCGCGAGAATTACAACCTCGACATGACCAAAGACGATTACCTCAAACTTTACGAAGCTTACACGGCTTACAAGCGCGTGACCGAGGGAAGCATGGACATGTACTACACGCCCAGCGAATTCAAAACCCGCAGACCCATGTTCGTCATCAACACATCTAAGAGGAAGCAGGTGGTGGTCAACGATCGAACCAACATCAAGGTCGTCTGCGAGTTCAACAGTCCGTTGCCCGAGAATACCGTATGCAGTGTCATCCTGGTCGCCGAGAAGTCCTTCGTCCACGACGTGAAGAACGAGAGGGTCACAGAGCAGTTTTAACAAGTTTTTAACCTTTTTTCTCGCACAATAAGAAATTTCTGTACTAGCACAATCAGTTTCAATAGCACAATACGAAAATTTCACTAGTTCAAAATCAGTTACAATATTAATTTCATCAGTTATGAATTACAATATCATCAGTTTTTGCACTATAGCACAAGACAATCAGAATTTTTGCACAAAAATTTTGTTGTTGTTGTTTTTACATGAGAAAATTAACAATAAAATTCTTTTTTATCGTTTCAGATGCTGTCGAACATCAAGAACACATACACATACACACACACTAGAAAAAATAAGCATGCAACTTTATTTGTAACACACACATACATTCTCCATCTTCATCAAAAAATATTATAATAAACATAATTATTATTATCTATATCTCACAAAACTCTATATCCAAAAATATTACAACATCAAATAACACTAGAGTCGTTAGTACACGTTGCATGCATTACGGAGGTCCTCTGTAGGGTTTCATGGAAGTTTGGGGGGGAAAAAAAAAACACGTGAAACTCTACAGAGGTGTGGTTATCTAGAGCCGCAGCCATTAGAACCTTTTTGGTTGGGCACCACGCACCCTGGCGGGGTTAGGGGCCAGGCATCCTAAAAAACAACAATTATTATTTGTTTGTTTGCGTCACAATACTGAAATAAAAAAGTACGTACGTGTGTGTGTGGCGCATCGTTGCCGCGAGAGAGGTTTGCAAAAATCACAATATACATTGGCGCTCGGGACTTGGAAATAATTCGTATTCGCTCATCACTGTTGCCAGCTTAGTCTCTCTCTTTATCTTACAGCAACATTGGCATCTCTATTTTTTTAGTTATAAGCGAGTTGCCAACACACTCTAGTTAATAATGCTACATATTATACACACACGCACACACATACTGTCCTACCATCCATCCATCCCTCTCTCTTTTACAGCAGTATATATTTGTTGCCGGCTCTCTTGCCCAGTGTATGTTACGCCAGTATATAAATTAGCTAAGCCCTTGCCAAGTAAAAAAAGCTGTAGGTAAATATTAGCAACACTATCGGTTGTTTAACTCTTCCCTCTCTCTCTTTTTTTTTTTGTAAAAAAGCTATGGCAAAAGTACCAGTAGGTTGGCAAATTGCTTTATGCACTGTAAAACCTCAAGCAGTATTGCCAGCTCCTTGCTTGAGGTTAGGTTAGACCCAAAAACAAACCATAGTGACTTTTCAAATAAAATGTTGGCAATACTCCAAGACAAGCCTCAAGCAGTGTTGCCAGCTCCTTGCTTGAGGTTAGGTTAGACCCAAAAACAAACCTTGGTGATTTTTTTTAAGTGAGGAGTTGGCCACACTGCGAGAAAAGCCTCAAGCAGTATTGCCAGCTACTTGCTTGAGGTTAGGTTAGACCCAAAAACAAAAACCTTGGTGATTTTTTCAAGTGAGGAGTTGGCAACACTGCGAGCCCCACGGAGCCCCATTTTCGGGCTTTGAACCCGTGCCACTGCTCTACTTTTCACCAACCGAACACTAGCCTGTGCTTCCCGTCATGCCGCTACGATGTGAAATGTTGCAACATATGTCACTTCGGTATGAAAGTTGCCTGGACAGAATGACCCGTGTCGCTTTGGTGTGAAATCCTCGTATCGTTTGTCGCGTGTCGCTTTGGTGTAAAATCTCCTTGAGGAAACGGTGCAGTCAGAGCTTTTGTCCCTACGGTTCGAAAGACTGCATTGATTTCCGACTGCTCGCTTTCAAGCGACATTTGTGGTTTGTCGCCTCGGTATGAAATATCTCTCAGGATACTATTTATATTCTAATAACATAGAAAAATAAACTCTAATACACAGTCCAAGACCTGACGTCCGGAATCACATTGCGATGTTTCTTCTTGTGTTACGCATACTATTTATTTATTAATTTTATTTTACTTTTCTTTCCAAATTAATGCCATTTCGTGACTGCAAATCACTCCACAAATATAACTGTTTCCATCAATTCACTTACCGCCTTTCTAGAGAAACAAATCTACACAATATATTCCAAAAACTAACTAAGCCGCATTACTTGCATAACGAAATTAGCACCTGGGTCGATCGCACTGCCATCTACTTGTCATCGTCTCGGGGAACCAGTTTCTTGGGTCGTTTTCCACACTACGTTATTTAAGGCGCTGTAGTTCGAACCATTTGTCAAAGCAGTTTTTCCAATCTTCTTGAGACACCTCCATAATATGGTTTTTGAACGCATCAACGGCGTCTTCCGCCGACGAAAATCGTTGTCCACGCGATTAATTATTGACATTCGGGAACGAGAAGAAGTCATTGGGTGCCAAATCAGGACTGTAAGGCGGATGACCCATCAATTCGATTTTTTTGACTGTTCATAAAGTCGGTTGTTAGACGAGATGTGTGACAGCTGGCATTGTCTTGATGAAGAATGATCCGACGGCGTTTGTTTGTTTTCTGCATTTGACCAAAGACCTCTGGCAAAAAAATTGTTGTGTACCATTCAGAGTTGACCGTTCTACGTTCCTCTAAAGGCACAGTTGCCACATGACCAGTTTTCCCGAAAAAACAGGCGACCATTTGTTTCGATGTGCTTCGAGCGCGAACAACTTTTGTTGGATTGGGTTCATCTTGAAACATCCATACAGTCGACTGTTGTTTACGTTCCGGCGCATATGCATATATCCATTATTCGTCACCTGTTACAATCTTATATACGTCTTTTGAAGCATTCGATTGTATTTATTGAGCATTTGTTTGCACCAATTGACGCGAGCGTATTTTTTAATTTTTGTCAAATTGTGTGGGATCCAACGAGAACATACCTTTCTCACAGCTAAATGATCATGTAATATTTTATATATGCTGGTGGAACTAATGCCTATGGTTGCCTCAATCTCACAGTATGTCACATGACGATCTTGCAGTATTAGGTTTTGCATAGCATCAATGCTTTCTTGAACAACAACTGATTTTGGACGTCCTTCGCGAATCTCATCGGTGAGTGAATGGCGGCCACGATTAAATTCGTTATACCAGCGTTTCACAGTGGCAAAGGATGGGGCTTCATCGCCAAATGTGGAAGTAAGTTGATCGATGCACTCTTGTCTTGATAATCCACGTCGAAAATCGTAAAAAATCATCGCACGAAAATGTTCACGAGTTAATTCCATTTTATTGTTGTCGCGCAATCTCCAAGGCAACATAAACAACACAAATGAAGCTATTGACAAAACATTTCAAGTACGTTCCGTGCAAACGTCAAATCGCGCCTAACTTCAATCAGTGTTGCCAAGGCTCAAAATATAAATAGTGACCCTCGTAAACATATATATTGTAGCGTGACGTCGGGTAAGGTACGGGATCGAGTCACGCCGGGACGTAGCTCAGATAAATACAATAGGTCTTAAGTTTGACTTGGCTAACCACCTCTACCCTTAAGGAGGCTGATGAAGGATTGTTGGGAGCCTGTGTTGTTGAACGCTACTCACCCCTTGCTGTTGGTCTGGCCCTCGGCTTCTGGCGTCGGCGATGGTGACAGGTGTCCGCTGAAGAGATCGAAGATGACGACAAGAGACGGCAGGCAATTCGGCGACTTGTTTTATTCTTGCAGATTCTTCGGTTGGCTTAATCCGGACTGCTATGGACTTCTCGCTTGTTGCCGCCTCGTACTGTCGCGATCTCTCAGCAGGCCGTCGTCCTCTTCTCGTCGATCAGTTTGGTGGTGATATTGGAGCGAAGTGAGAGATCGATTTACTGTCTCCAGCGGTTTTATACATTGGATTTGAGTCATAGGTTGGTGGACTTTGCACCTCCACTGTGCACCTGGGGTATCCCTGGATGCAGATGGAAATTTACAGTGGAGGTGCACTCACCGCTGGCGAGGGCCGTTGCCTTGCTGACTGTGCAGAGCCGAGTGGAAAATTCTTGTTGCTCGGCTCTGCATCCGGTGGAATGTGGGGTGAATGAGCGTTCAACTTGCGAGCTTCTGAGCGATGTTGGAGGCAAATTAATGTTTCGACTTTTATGCTCCCAATTCCTTCATCATTCCCCTGGCCAAGATGTATCCACTGTGAGTGGTTACGAAGCAGAGTAGAGATGGTTATGGAGAGTATATTTGAAATAATAATTGAAGGTACATTGAGTAAAGAAAAATAAAAACCCTGTATATAATAATGTGTAAAAATAAAAAAAAAATAAAAAAAAGTTGGAGCTGTCGGTATAGCTGGTACTGCACGGGTCTGGCTGCATGTCCAGCTGGAATGCTGACCGCTGGTGGTATGCTGAGCTGCAGGCTGCCTGTGGTCTGCTGGCTACATGTTTATGTGCTTGCTGCAGGATGGCGGCATGGGGTGTGGCTGGCTGCATGATGTCTGCATGGTGTGCTGCAATAAGCTATCTGCTGGCTGGCCGGCTGCATGATGTCTGCTGCAATAGGAGGTCTCCTGGCTGGCTGGCTACATGATGTCTGCATCAGGATGTCTGCAATAGAATATGTGCTGGCTGGCTGGCTGTATGACGTCTGCAATAGAATATGAGCTGGCTGGCAGGCTGTATGATGTCTGCTGCAATGGGAAGGCTCCTGGTTGGCTGGCTGCATGATGTTTGCATGGTGTCTGGCTGGCTGCAATAGGATGTCTGCAATGGAATATGTGCAGGCTGCCTGGCTGTATGATTGCTGCGATGGGAAGGCTCCTGGCTGGCTGGCTGCATGATGTCTGCAATAGATGTCAGCTGGTAGGCTGGCTGCATGGTGTCTGCATGATGTCCACTGGCCGACTGGCGGGCTGCATGATGAGCTGAAATAAGATAGCTGCTGGCTGCATGATGTCTGCAATAGATGAGCCGCATGAAGACTGCATGATGTCTGCAATAAGATGTAAGCTGGTTGGCTGGCTGCATGGTGTCTGCAATAGATGGCCGCTGGTTGGCTGGCTGCATGGTGTCTGCAATAGATGGCTGCTGGCTGGCTGCTTGTACAGCTGCTCCAGGATGACTGCTGCGCCATGATGATTCCTCGCTGACCGACTGCTGGGTGACTGGCTCTATGCGGAACTGCCGAAGAGATGCTTGAGAAACGCCGTGAGTGTAGTATGGCCAGATGGTGACGTTGTGCAAGGGGGAGCCGACAAGCGTAGGGAAGGGGAAGTTATAATAAAAGGTGTTCGCCTAAGTGCGGAAGAGTAAAGGTTGGAGGCGAAGGTGACATAAGTGAAATGACAGGGGTGGGTAGACAGTAGCCATCATTGAAGGTGATACGTGTGGGAAGAGGAGGAGCTAAGCGAGTGGGAGTTGTAAGTTGACGAAGAGTGGGAGGGGGTGGTGGGGAATGTGCGGGACGTTGAGATATAGCAGTTACGGAAATAGGAGGACTAATAATAGGGATGGAACATGTCTTAGGAGGAGATGGGGTTCGCCGGTGACAACATGAACAGCAAGAAGTGTGACGTTTTAGATGTAAGTACATGTAAGTAATGCAAATACAAAGAAGCAGGAGAGCTATGAAAATTAAGAAGAGATAGGAGATTGTATGTGCAGGAGATTTTACAAGGTCATGAGGGGTAAGTGCACGAGCCTTAGAAGTAAAACATAAGAAAAGGGGAATGTGGAGAAGTTTAAATTGGTATATGACACCTAGAGTGAGGCATGTGAGCCAGACAAAAATTATAATGATGGGAAAATCCGCATGTCTGTAAAGTGGAGTTATGGGAGGGATGTCAAGAACTTTATATTGGGAGAGGTTAAGGTGAGGGATATGAAATGTCCATTGTTTATGATAAAGAGCCGTTGCATTCACAAGTGGGGAAATTTTATAATGGGTGTCGAGTAGAAAATTGGGATTGTTAGTCCAGGCAGCAGGAAGGATATGAATGGTTCGGTGGATTGTTGAATGATCGAAACCGCAAGGAAAGATAGCATGAATTTTGATATCGGGGGGGATAAGTACATCTGTACGGCAAGCCACGTGTAACAATACTGCACCGGGTTCATGAAAAGTGGTAAGATTATAATGTAAAGTGGAGCCATTAGCATAAAAAAAGGTGATGGTAGGAGGAGGATTAATTATTGCCTAAACATTTAAATCTAATTTGACCACATCAGTGAGGTGGGATTCGTGACATGCGTAGGTACACCCATTCATCGTATCAGCCACGGTTGTTGCTTGAATCAATTTGGAAAAACAGAAATTGAGCCCATCGTGTCTTCCTGTGTGAGAAGGCAGAAGGCACAATTTCTGTGTATGGACCTGACAATTTTCAAGGTCTGTACCACTAATAGTGACAACATTATGAGAATCATCAATGGCGATATACGATGGATTATGCGACACTACGCACGTTAAATTTTGATACGAAAAGGGTACAGGGATTGCTAAATAAAGTTTGTATTTCTTCTGAGTGGAAGTGATAGGCACTTTCAACTCAATATTGACAGCATCAGCAGAAATTCTGCATTGGGACAGTGGTATCTGATAATACATGTCAATAAGTGTGAGAGGAATCGCTATATCAAATCCAGTAGGAAGAATATTTTTTTTGAATCTTTTTCAAGTCTCGGTGCAGTGTTGTTTTAGATACAACATGTTCAGAGAGAAAATGATGTTTACAATTGCTAATGGTATTCTCATATTCAAAAAGGGTGAAAAATTGGCTAAGCTGCAAGGTTAGGGTCATAAATTCGATGAGATATGCCTGTGCTTGATGCGCATCTTTGATTGTTAAATTTTTGAGTTTATTAATCAATGCTTCCTGATTTCGAGCCAGACTATCAGAGTGGTTAGCATATTCAGTAAAAACATCCTCAATCTGATGTTGGAAAGAGTGAATTTCACCAGTTAAATTTTGATAAAAAATATGATTAGCTTGCAGTTGTAATTTAATGTTAGATATCGTTTGTTTTACTTCATGAGCATTTTGGAATAGGGGTTCTAGTTGCTTAGTAGTGGCAAAATCACAACAATAGTTAGCAATGCTACTGATAAAGCCAAGGAGTGCACGCTTTTGTCTAACTACGGAAGTGTTGGGGGTGGGTCGTGTGAAGAGGGAAAGGTGTGAAAAAAGGTGTGAATGAAAATTTTGGAGTTGGACCGCAAGTTTACATTGGTTGGAATCTTCTTCGCCTTTGTTGCACATGGCATTATGTAGTGTTGATGGGAAGTGCTGGGGTTTAGGCATTTCTAATTTCACATTATAGTAGATGGGGATGGTATAATGATAAGGGATGGTGCCTGGTAGTTCTTTCAGATAAATTCCCGAGATAATTTTCACATGTTCAGTCGCCGTGGTGACCGAAAAAATGAGGGAAAAAAGGGAAAGTAGTAACATTACTGCCATTGTCGTTAGTGAACCCTGAAAGGGACAAAGATACAATTTTAAAACGGAGTTTGCATAAAAAAAAATATCATGTATTAAGCATGAGATTTGTGATGGAAAAAAAATTGTTTTCCGAGTAAGCTACTCAAATAAAAAGGTAAAAGATCACTAATGAAAAATTATAAAAGAGAAGGATTAACAAATTGTAATGCAAGAGATTCTCGAGACTGAATAGTTTATAATATAAACTGCTGCATTTTTATTTGTTTGTATTTTATTACCATTTGTTTACGTTTTGCGCTCCGCGATGTATTTACTCGAGCCGAAGCGATTACTAAATCGTCAGCTGTGCGAGATTCGTCTACGGGTAGGTCGCGCATGCGCAGATACTTGTGCGAGTTTTTTTTTTGTACAATCTGCTTGCTGCAGACAGAAAAAAAAATCGCGTTGTCGCTAGCGAGTGGAAAATTCACGTACTCAACCAGTAGTCAGTTGAGAGACTACGTTCCTGATTGGCCGTTTTTACTTTCTACTTCTTTATTATTATTACTTTGTGGAATATTAAAAGTTTATTTTAGTCTTCGAACTTGCTTTTAAAGTTAATTCCCGACTCTTTTATGTGTACAGTGTTGAGGAGGAGGGAACAGGAAGAAGAGGGTACTACGGGAATCAAAATGGCGGAACTTCCGTTTTTACATGTGCTCGTTCTTGCGTGCGGCTTGGTGAAAAAATCGCGTTGCGAAAAAAAAATGCGAAAATACAAGTATTATATTGACATCTGGGTGCGAAAAGTATAGTTATAAAGTGTGAATGGACTGTGCAACGGTGAAAAATGGAAAAATTGAATATTTAAGTGACAGACTCGTCCGAGTCAAGGTGCCTTGGTTTCAAACGGTGAATCGTGATAGCATCGGTTTTCAGTTTGCCACGACCATCGGTGTATTCCACCAAATAGGAATTGGTGTCGTTTTGTGAAATTATTTTCCCTTGAAATTTGTAGGAGGAGGAAAATGCCTTAGGTACGTGGGGATGAGGGGTAGTGTCCAAAATATACACTAATTGTCCAGGGGAGTAGGTTGTTTGTTGTGTCTTTTTGTCGGCACATTGTTTTTGCTGCTCAAATCGCTTTGCTAAATGTTTGTGTGCTAGTTCTCGAGCGGCTTGGAGTTGTTCTATTCTCTGTTCATTAGAGTGGATAGTGGTGTTGGGATTAGTAGGGAGAACAGCATCTGCAATTAACCTAGGGTGTTGTCCAAATAGCAAAAAATAGGGGGAGTTGTTCATGCCAAGATGTGTACTTACATTGTGGGCATGGGTCGCGCTAGCCAAAAGTTCATGCCATTTACCTTGTTTTTGTACCACATAAGTTTTCATGATGGATTTCAAGTAGTGAAAAGATGATTCGACTACACCATTTCTGAAGTGGGCAGCTGTATCAACAAATTTTAATGTGACACCAGTAATTTTGGATAATTCCTGTATTAATTTGCTACAGTTCGGGGAGCTCCTGTCAAGCATAATCGTTTCTGGAAGACCAAAAATGAGAAAAACATGGGAGACAAGAGCATTAGCTATTGAGTTGGCATCATGGTTGGGGAGGGTTGTAGTTATGGCAAATCTGGTACAATTGTCAACAACGGATAGAAAATATTTGTGTCCTGTGTCAGAGGTTGAAGTCAGTGGTCCACACACGTCAATATGTATTTGGCTAAAGGGATGACTAGCGGGTGGGCTCGTTTGCAGTGTATGTTGTACGGCTCCGTGAGCTCTTTTTGCTACTTGACATTCATTGCATTTGCGTACTGCAGCGTACACATATTTCTTTAGATTAGGCCAATAGTAGCGTAAAGAGAGATGGGAGTATGTTTTAGCAGCACCTTGATGTGCGGCCATCATTTTGTTACAGTGAATTAATTGAAACACTTCTTTTCTTAGTTTTTGGGGAATACATAACTGTCTTCTATAGCCTGGTGAACATTTAGTGTTCCTATAAAGGATTCCGTTGTCAAAAACAAA